>NW_017096251.1:0-320727 GCF_001412225.1 Nicrophorus vespilloides | reverse complement strand
TATATCTTGTGTTTTTTATGTACACGAGTGTTATCGTGTTACAATGTTTTCATAATAAATAAACTAATATTTTTTTGGTTGAATCTACTAAATTTGGATTAGTTATAAATCTAAAAAGCTATGGTAACAATACACCTAAATCTGTCGCTAATTACGTCATCAAACAAAAAAATGTAACAATAAATTAAGTTTTTTTTCATAATTTGATACACACACAAAGAAAACTTGATTTCGCACGCATTTAGTGCTAGTAGTTACAATCAACCGGTCGTAAATAACAATTTTTATTAATTAGACTAATTTGAATAACATTAGGTGCACCGGTTGTGCTGTTATTGTTTTTTTTTATTCTATTAGGGGATATATTTTTTTTGTTGGTTGGTTGAAAACTTGTTTCAGAAAGAAATTTTTCGGTTATACGCAACGACCATTGCAGTGGCACTCACTTAATTACCGCACCGAAGAATTAAAAAAAAACTTGGTACCCATGGACCGAGGATGGTGGAAAAAAACAACGACCCTTCTTTTTTTCAACTTTGCTTCACCCCACAAGTTTTTTTTGTTGGTTGCAACTACTTTGCATGTAATTTATATTATTTTTTTCTCCCCGTTGAATTTCGCTACCTGAGGATTTGCCTTAATTTGCATACTTAATTCAATTCTTAAATGTTAAATGTGATGGAGTTTAGTTTATCGGTTAAACTGTTTGACAAATATTTTCTTTAGTTATAAAAAATTTGCTAATAAAGTTTGTAAGTTTAAGTTGACTAAGTTGATGGAGTTCCGCGAGGATCTATTCCAAGTCTCATATAAAAAAAATAATTAGGAAAATTTCTTGTCATATTTTTTATTATTTGATTTAATAATCAATAGCTTCTTAATGTATCCAATAACAGGACAAAGTAGACATACATAAGTGTATTCTTTCTAATAGATTGGCATTTTGTTATGTTTAGTGAGTCGTTAACAATTAAGTATGGACTAACGTATAATTATTATTGTATTTTGTGTGCGTGTGCAGATAGAAGAAATGCGTTATTGGATATGTTTATGGGTTTCTAAGATTTAGTGTTAGGTTTCTATGAGGTCGAGGGAAAAAAGGATAGACGTTTTTTCTTCTTTTTTGCAGGATGAGGTGATCGCAGCACGCGGATTTCGGAGAGTCGCAAGGAGAAGAGAAAGGTCAGATAGATATTATGAAGAAGAAGGAATGAATCGTTCGTCTTTGTCCCTATTAAAAGCGGCGGAGTGTTCCGCAAGTGAGCGGCAGTTCCCATGGTCTGTTATCTGAAGACATGCCTGCACGTGGCTGATATCTCGGCTCGGCCATCGTTTTTGGTCGCTTCCTGAAGAGGACGAAGACAAGCGCGGTTCCATCGTGTGTTGTTGTTTCGTCGAGAAAATGATGAGGAAGGAGTTGTAGAAGGTGGAAAGAGCACGTCCATCTCTCGGCGTGGGCGTGCGTTACACACTCGCCCTTAAATTTCATGTATCCACTTGTTAAAGTTCATGTAGATCAGACTTTCGGATAGCGAAGAGAAGAGTTAAGGCGGTAGCGGATCCTCGAGTCCAGATGCAAAGATCGCCTCTCTTTCTCTCGGATGTATATGGGGATTAGTGTCAAACAGAAAGACTATCCCATCCCATCAGAGGAGGCCCAGCAGGATGCTAATCAACTTCGGGTCAGTCCATGGCTCCGATAAGGATCCGGACTCCTCTTTCTCCTTCACCATCGTATTATTATTAGTTTGTTTGTTGTTATTGTCGCTGTTGCGAACCTCATTACCAATTCAAAGGTGCGGACAATGGCGAGACAACGAGATTGAACAAGGAGAGCGACGAACGACCGAACAAACGAAACGAAAGAACAACGAAAACAAATGACTTCTTCTGCAAGTGGGACAGCGACTGCGATTTCTGCGACGCACCCAAATCGAAGCTTTGACCTCTGGCTAATCTCTTCGCTTCGCTCATATTCTAATATCATATTAGAGGAGAAAAATAATCAACAACGGTTCCATCGATTACATTCGAATATGCACATAAATTCATTTCCAATTAACTTAGGAATCTTCGATGATTTCTATCAACATTCTCTTTTTCTTCCCCAATGTCTCAACCATTTATTCGCATTTTACGTTTACTCTTATTCTGAAAGTATTCACATTTACATAAAGCATAAATCAGAAGGATATAATAAGAAGTTATGCTTAAAATTGCATAAACAATGATTGATTTAAGAAGAAATAACAAGCTTATAACAACTTAACATTATTCCTAAGTAAAAGAAACGCCAATATTCCTATACGATTAATTTTGAACTTCAATAATTCCATTGCTTCGTTTAAATTAAATTTAATTCAAATTCTTTAAATTTTAAGATTAATCCAATTAAATTAGGTTCTACTACTATTTTTCTAATGATAAATGCCATATTGACATTTACACAAAAGGAAACTACAAATCGCACGTCGGCATTTATTCGAAAACAAAAAGATATTTGTATCTATAAATAATCGTTTGGAAAAAGCGTTATGAATTTTTCGTTTGCTGCTTTTGTTGCTGTTGTTGTTGTTGATGTGTGGCTTTCTTGTGGTATTACGAAGTGAGGAGATTTACGAGGCTCACGTTTCGACCTCGATGCACTCTCATCGAATTTCTTCATTTAGTTCTTCCTTCATCAAGCAAATGGACGTGACGGTGTTTATGTATGTATGTGTGTGTGTCGTAATATTATTTATCTTGCGTGCTGCAGAGAAGAAGGTTTGTTCGGGGCCGAGGATGTCCGGAGTCGGGGGCGGCTATGGAAAAAGTATCTGAGGATGAAGAGGTTGAAGAGGAGGTCGCGGCGGCGCGTCTGGGTTGGGTCGTCGTGTTGGGGTCAGTGGTCATCCGCGGTCCGTGGACACGACGTCGTGGGAGCTCTCGCACGGCTTCCATACTTACCCATTGTCAGAGACCAGAGACTATGAGAATTGCGGATGCTTTTATTAACTACTCAGAACTGAAAACCATTAAAAAATATTATACACACACACATATAAATATATATATGGAAGACAAACGATGGCCATTATTTTACACACCGCTTCCTCCCTCCCCCTCCCTGCACACCGGACAATAACAGATCCGATCCGTTTTTCACTTTCTCCCCATTCCTTCTAGATCTTTTTCTCCACTCAAACAAGCGAAAATAACGGATCATGCTAATCCCTCCATTCACAATTACCGCAAATCATTACACACGGATTCCTGTAATCCCATTACAATTACCATCACACCTACAACAATTACAACAACAACAATAAAAGGAAAACAGTTTGCCTGCAAAACGTAATCCTCAACCATTTTTCTTTTACCTTTTTTTCACCGTTTTACGACATCTACAATAGCTTCCTAAATATCCCACTTGATAACTGTTTTATGACCCATACATATATTCCCCCCAAAATTTCATGCTTTAAGTTTCAATTATTGTATTGTAATTGAATATATAATATATCTTTAGTAAGTAATTAAAAATCTCCCAGTCAGTTTTGTATTTGTAAGTTTGATAATGAAACTGTTGTAGATGTTCGAAACAATGATGGAATCATTTTTAATGTAGAGTCGATGGAAATGTTGTGAGATGAAAACCGTTATGCGTCGAGGATGATCACTTAATTCCTATCAACCTTCTATCTTGCTCTCCTCTTCCAGTTTGGTGGAAGTAAATGAAGAGAATTTGCGCGAGGTTCGAAGATAGGTAATACCATTAAGGCGTAATGGCAAATAAATCCGATGGAAATAATTGCATCAATTGATCTAACACACGGACATAGACATATCAGAGTTGAAATAGAAGGTGCATTATCTCTGGCGGTGAAGAAAGAAAGGAAAGGAATAATAAAAAAAAGATATAGGAATAAAACGATAGCGATGAAGATGGTGTAAGACGAAGATGGGGAACTGAATGGAAGTAATGATTGCAACTGCAAGCGTTCGCACATCACTCTAGGACTCTCTTTTCTCTTTTCTTCCTCCTCTTTTGCCATTCTGTGCGGAGTGTAGAAAGTTATGTCCAGCCATCAGTCTAGCGGCATAATTATACTGCTTCAAACAGACCCATCGCTCCATACACACACTCATGCACGTTCGCTCGTACCATTCGAGTATGGAAGAATGAGTACCGGGATTCAGAAGAGAATATGCACAGGGTCGTGAGATCGGATCCGCGTTGGTCCTCCAGCACACTCGGGATGTCTTGTGGTGCAATATTGACAGGCTGACGAAATGCAATATTGCGATGCGCACAATGCAAAGCGAAAAGGTCCAAAGATCCATCTGGGTTTAAATGCACACGACGAAGACACGAGGCTTTTTAAATGTTACGATAAGAAATTATTATTTCTATCCTCGATTTGGTTACTAGTATTTGCGTGCATACACACACGTTCGCTCCGAACATGGTCTTCTTCTGTATCCTTAATTGTGCTCTTCCCATGGACGAGGAACATTTCAATGCGAAGCCCATTTTCCTTCGGCATTAGAGAGGAATTAGCGCATGTTTAAAGGGCATTCACGACAAGTGCAGGGATACAACGAGAACGGACAACTTAAAAGATATTTTAGCACAGTTCAAGCTTAAGTCGAAACCAGATAGAGAATTTTGTTCATTATATGTTAAAAAATGCTTTACTGATTTCTTCATTTTAATATAAAATACGGTAATAAATATATTAATATTATCTTACGATTTCAATGTCTCTCAATTATTTAAAACTAATGGAAACACTTTTACAACTCTAAAAAGGAATTTACAGAAATCGACAATTTATGACCAAAAAATGTCGATCTAGTAAATTATACATAAATATATGAATATATTAATTTTGTATTTATTATTGTTTTGTATTGTTTTGTTCAAGTTAATTTCATTTTTAATTCAAATTATTTAAATAACACTATGATTTATGAAATAAATCTAACATAATGTTGAGTTACAATTTTACTAATTGCTAGAGAATTTTTAATCTTAAATCGGTTTCAATTAATTATCTAAAGATAAATTTTTTGAAAAATAAATTTAGTAAACTTAAAAAAATAAAAATAATAATATTTTATTGTCCAAACATCAATATAGTAAACTTATTTTTTCTAATAATTTAAATAATATGTTAATACATTTGATATTCATTATAATACAATTGCATTTAATTATCTAACGAGGCTGTTAAATGTTTAACAGCTGTATTTAATGGACTTGTTTTTTTTTAAGTCTATTGTGAATCAAATTCGATACTCGTAGTATTATGAAAAACACACCGACAATGGACATGTTTTTCAAGAGAGATGCACCAATTTGTCTCTTGTGAAAACAGGTAGTTGAGATTATGTAATCGAATATATTGGATGTTTTTGGGGGAGCGAGAGTTTGTGAGGAAGAGAAGTTTTGCAATAGAAAAGAAAGAACAACATGCATGTTCACAAAGTGAAGTAGGAGGATGGAGGTGAGAGACCTACGCACATGTGAGCTCATCCGTTTCCGGTCAAAATTCCGGTGCATTGAAGAAAAAAAATACCGGGCGAAATCCGATCTACCTGTATGCAAAAAGAAGAGGATGATGATGATGGCACGTTCGGATCGCGACATCCGATACCGCTGCGGGTATTCCGCTGAAGAGACGAGATCGGGACGAGACGAGAAAAAGATTGATACTAAGAGATTCTTAGAGATCTTCGATTGAGATTAAAAGTGTGTTGGCGATTCGACGGAATGTCCAAGCCCAGAGACGACGCCCACTCTCTTAATTTCAACGGAAGATGGATAGTTGATGAAGGAGAGAAGAAGGAGACAGATGGATTGATTTCCCGTAGGCAGAGAGACAATGGTCAATGCTTCCTCTACTATAGTGGATGCTAGTTTTAGAAAGTGTACGGATCATCGCCGAATTGCGGCGCGCAGAAAACGCAACGGAAAAGAAGAGAAGAAAGGCGAAGGAGAAGCATCCTCTCTAACCGACGATTTCCTCTCCATCTCTTTCGCTCGCACACTCTGCGCATCTCTTTCTTACTCCTTTTTCGAGACGATGTAGAAACTTTAGTTTATTGTGCATTTTCTCCGGCAAGTCTCAGAACCTTTGACCCTCGCCTACATATGTAATATATATGCGAATGCAGGCTAAGAGCTACCGCGCGCGAATTATGTGTTTCTTTGAACTCCTTCCTCTTCTCGTCTTCTTCCCCCAACTCCTCACCTAACCTCACCATCACCGCCACCTACCTCCAATCCAAAAATAGCCGCAAATTCACATTTTATTATTGCCGCTGCGTCCATTCGGGAATAAACGAATAACTGTTCCTCTTTCCCACACATTCACACACTCAGACTCAAACTCAAGATGATCTGTTTTGTTGGTTTACACGCACTAATTGGGTGAAATAAGGAAGGGAAAGGGAAGGACAGGTGAAAACGGCGGAAAACAAGCTTCCCGAAACAATGGACAGTCGTGTGTAATTGCGGCTGTGATTTCATCGCCGCGACGAAACCACAGCGCTGTGAAGGAAGAAAGAAAGAGATGCTTCGCCGCTCTGATGGAAACGGTGGACAATGTCCTAAGCAATTACACGAAAAGTAAAAAGAGGAAGACGGCAATTCAATTATATAATAGATTATTACGAACAAAAACTAAAATTGAACCGTTTCGTAAGTCTTCAAAAAGCAAACTTTGAGTTAGTCAAATAATTGTATTATCACGCTTATATTTCGTCTTTACTATGCAATTAAATTAACATCTAATAAAATCAATCAACAAATATGTTAATAAATAGTTATTTATAATAAAAAAACTTTCAATAAAATGTTAACCTTTTCAACTTTAAGTTTTCTAGCTCTTTGGGCAACAGCACAATTCGACCTTCAAAGTTGAAAGAATGATAAACATGTTATAAAATAAAAAAATGTCAAAAAAGACATGAATATAAAACTGTGATATAAACTACAAGAATATTTGAAATAACAAAATATATATAGTAGACAAAAATCCTAATTTATATACTGTCTAAAATAATACTTTAAAATTATGTCATAAAAGATGCTTTTTCGTAGGTCATTTTAATATTTCAAATGCTTTTTTAAACTAATAACATGTAGGTTATTCATTAAAATTTAAAAAAAATATCTTGAATAGGATAAAATATAATATATTTAGTTACAATAGAAAATAAATTGTTACAAAGTCACTCGAACGAAAAAATCATCGCACTGTGAAGGTATTTTCGCTTCAATGACAACATTGGACTAAAGCAATTATAAAGAAATGTCAAAGGAAAGAGGAAAATAAGTAGGATTTCATAAAATAATGATTTCTTCGGTGTTTTCAAATACAAATATTTATCTTTTAAACAAAATAATATAAATCTCAATGAAAAAAATATTATTTTATTATGAAAAATGTTACTATTAACAATTCAAATTAATCCAAATTGTCATAAAAATAAGCGTTACTATATCGTCTTAAAAAAATACTAAATAATTAATAATCCGAAATTGAATAGCATTAATATTGAAGATTGCTTCTCTTTTGAAATAGTGAAGAGAGTAAGTGCGGTGAGCTAATCGAGCGAAACCAATACAGTTTACATTACTTTATGTAATCGGATGCGACCACGACTCTTGTATTTATTGTTGAATGGGGGCAATTCAGAAATTAAGTAATGCAGCGAAACTGGATGAGTTCGAAAGTAAAATGGGTGAAATGAAATGATGCGCCAGATTTAATTGATTCGATGGGAATTTAATGCGTTTTCGTCGAGGCACGAAGGACGCTCGCAATCCTATCTGCGATCCAACGGATCTCCGATCTAGGTCTTACGTCTACGACGATGTGAGTATATGAGTGTATGTGTGCATCTGCATATGTACATGTATGAATGAGTGTGTGTGTGAGTGTGCATAACGTGAGACATTTCACGACGGCCTACGAAGGATAATCTCCCAGCTAAATCAATCTCTTTGATGTGCGACTATTTATATTGCGCGACGACCGATGCGAACTTTCTAAATAATCGCAGTTTCGATTTTCAGGAAGAAAATTATAGAAACATCAAAAATGAAGAAGAAAAAAATCGTAACGAAATGATTGCAATTGCATCTAGTTGAAACTATGTATATAACGGAAAATACAAATTAAGTAAATAACGCATCTTGTATTTATAGAAGTCAGACATTGATTCTCAATCATTTTTCTAATTTTCTCGGGAATAAAACTACTACTACTTAAGGCATTACATGGAATTTTCGGGACTTGAGAAAAAATAATATTAAATAAGGATTGAGTTATATACAAAAACTAAATTCTCTTTCCAGTTCCTTCAAAAATATTAATCCCATTCCTTAGTCACTATTGCATGAAAATATTTCAGAGTTATCATTACCAATTTACATATGAGAATCACATGTCGCTCTAGGACGTAGCTTTTGCAGACAACAAAAAACTTTATCGCTCAAAAATCTTTAGGTGCAGTTCTCACTATATTCAGGTATATAATTATAGCTTTTGTTTAAAAAAATCTGTCCACTACTATTATGTAATGCAAAAATGTAATTGCAGTACGCTTGTTGAATCTAAAGCATTTCTCAACCTTTTGGACGCGCGACCTAACTCATTTGTTTGCAGTTGTACCGTTCCTCGCTTTGACATATGGTGACAGCTGTCATTACGCGACCCATCAAAAATTGAACACACGGTCCATAGGTTGAGAAACGCCGCTCCAGAGGTTCAAAATATTAAATAATTTCTATTGATACTAAAACTAAAACCAAATTTGGTTTATAAAGGACTACCGAAAAGTAATTTCTCGCGTAATAATGTACACATAAAATGAAGTAACCAGTTTGCGTATACTTTTCTCTTCATTTTTTTTTTCAATCGTTTCTTTTGTAACATCCATCATTGCTAAACTAACGCCCGTGGAGAAGAACAGGATATTCAGCATTGTGCGCTCCGTGGGCAGAGATCATCGCATAAAGCAAAACGCCTGCAAACTGTGAATAATGCAGTCACAATAAATAAATAGTAGTAAATAAATGCAGCAGGCATTTCAGTATCGTTTTTTTTTTTTCATTTAATATTATTTTTTATTGTTCTTTGAAAAGTGCGTAGAAATCGGTCAATCGATCATGGTGATTTAAAGCGCGCAATAAATTAACGTATTCCGATTCGAAAGTTTGCATTTGTTTTATTCGTGACAGGACAGATAATGATAATAATATATGTAAAGAGAGAGAAAACGACAGTTGATGATGTTTTTTTTGTTTACGTTGAATCAGGAAACCCTCTTATCACTGGATCACAATTATTACTCACACGACGTAGTGAAATTTCCAATGTGTCAGACGTTTAGATTTTTGCATGGATTACTTACAATCAAAAACACACAAAAAATACATGACAACGTTCTTCCCAAAATACTATATTACTAAATAAAAACAAATGACAATTTATAACTCGTCCATGTAATTTCATTTGTTTTATTTCAAATGTTTGTATCTTATTTCTTTCAAGTTGTATCTTTATATTTCTGTTTGTCACTTCCACATTTGTTTTCTTTGTTAGGGTGAAGTTCTGTTAGTTAAGATTAGATTAGGTTATTAAAGTTTACTTTTGTCAATTTATTTTTAAAATAAATTAGAGAATAGTTAAGTTAGTGCATGTACATAATATATTAGTTTAGTTGCGACGATTTTTTATTTCTTATTATATTTATAACTTTATAAATTTATTTGTTACAGTTTTCTTATTTGAACCATAGTTATTTTGTTGTCTCCTTTAGATCTTTATTATTATACTGTAAGTATTTTGTATCAAATTGAGGTTTTTCATGTCTTTATTTTTCTCTTATATTTATCGTATGATTTATGATTTTGTATCGAGGGAGGAAATAAAAAAAAATCAGGGTTCAACCCTTCGCCAAAGCGAATGAACGTATCCCATACAAATTCAAAGATAGACTTAGCCTTGAAAAGAAAGCTATTTTTAATTCGTTGGCAACTGCAAAAACAGATGTTTTTCTCTACTCTCCACCAAAACTTTTTTTTCTTTCTTCATCTCTTCCTTCACTCGATTCTGCTTTTCTCCCTTTCTTTGCGTCGATCCTCGCTCTCGGTTTCTTTTGGTAGCTAAATTTAGACCTGACCAAGGGGGTTGTCGACAAGAGTCCAAAATCGTTCTCTTTCTCTTTAACTTATCTCGGACCACCTATCCAATTAACACGTTCCCTATATTTCGACGACATTTGTCTTCACACAGATTTCTACAAACTTCGCAAATCGATAACTATGCTGATCTTTTGCGAATTCCGCAGAAGGAAATAATTATTCTGTGAGGATATCGAGTGACCGCACATCGCCGCGTGCTGCGTGGAAAACCGGTCTCGCGGCTCCCTGTATTGAGCATTTCAGGAAGCGGTACGAGAATGTGATTTAGTTATTATGCAGCATTATTGCCTTACGCAACGCTAATCCAATCGAATTATCTCTCAATTGCATCTTGCACGAGTAATATGCAATCGTTACAAGCAGGCTATACTTAATGACATTACACAAAACGAAATGTCAATGACACCTGTCAAAATAATGTCAGAATTTTAGGTAAATTACAGTCAAATAAATGTCATTAATGCAATTTATTCCAATAAATGTCATAATATGAAACCAATCACTTGATTTGAGAAAAATACATATTTCACTTTGATAGAAAGATATAATGTCAAAATTACGTTCGTATTTTAGACTTTTTATAAAACAATAGATCATTATAGTACTGAATCTTACTTTGGAATTTAATCAATTGAGAACAACAATATTCATATTTGTACATAATCCCCGAACTATTTATATACGAGCATTTCACATAATGAGCAAAATAAATGACTCGCAAGTTTATATGAGGAAAACTGTTTCACTATACAAGTAAAAATCCTGAAAATTTGGAACAGATTATGCTCGTTAAGCGAGGTTCCACTTTAATTGTAAATTTCCGATTAATTTAACATAATTGAAACTCAGTTAATGTCATCTTTCAAACAAATCTTATTTTCTTAGATTAGTTGGCTTTTACACCTAAGTAATCTAAAGCTTGTGTATTGTTTTTCAAAATTATGAACTGAGTTCTGTTAATTCAAAGTTTTATTGTTATATTGACACCTGTCAAATAAATTTTATTTTTGTATGTCTGTTATGGCAATAACATATTTCGAAATACATGCAATTGTCAATTTTTTTTATTATGATTTAATGAAATTAAAAAAAAACTATTTTATAAAATCTAAGTACTAATTTACAATGTAAACCACAAATAAATTATGTAAGGTTACAAATCAATGGAAGTACATTATTTTGAATTGGGGTTCGTGTGCAAGAGATATTTTAGCTGCGCAAACATCGGACTGGAGTAAACTCATGTTTACTGTGCGAGTTTGCAGAAAAACGTGTGCATCTGGAATAAAAAAATATAAGGGAGAGCTTTACCTCAATTTTACCCTTCACTTGTTGCGCCGACCGAATTATTCGATCGGGGCTGAACGAGGGAGGATAAAAAAACGTATGTCTACATACAAAAAAAAAACTGCAATACAAAAGCGTTCATAGTGTGTGCGTTCTCCATTCTTTCGCATCCGTCTTCAACCATCTAATTTTACCTGTCTGAAAATAGTTTTATATACCTGCTAATCAAGTAGGGAGGAATCCCTTGACCCTCGTCTGGTCAAGGGCTAGGGCATTATTAGCTTTCATGCGATCGAGATATGCGATATATTTACAGTTAGATAGATTCCATCCATCCATCGGCCTCTCTCTTGGATTGCTGTTGTTGTTGTTGTCCACTGTGGGAGTAGGATATGTTCGTATTCGTGATGAGAGGAGCACGTGTTTGAAGTGAAATGACGATGATTTAGGGCCTCAGCCCACATTTCGGGAAATGCGAAATAAATTGGCGCATAATTCACGTTTTAATTACACCTGAAAATCATCGCGGAAGAGGTGAAAATGAGGATGATGAGGTGAAGGAGGAGGAGGATGATTCAACCTCGCCAGGCGATGGTCAATGACTTGTGGCGGCGCACATTTCTTTGGTCCAAATGATGGCAAAAATAGAATCCTGTATGTTTGTTTGTGTGTATGTGCATGGATCTGGTCAGTGTTGCAAAGGTCCCTCCACTTTGTAAACTCGCGCGACTCTTTTTTGTTTTTACGTTTTTTTCTCTTCTCTTAACTTCCGAAAGGCTAAATTTACACCGCAAACTTTCCGTTTTAAAAATATTTGCGGCAAACCGAAATTTCGTTATCCCCGACTTCGGCACTTAACGGACACCGGTCCCTCGCGTTCACCGAACAAAACACACTATCAAAGCCACCTCAATGCATTATTAATCAGACCTCTGTTTTAAAATTCTGTTATTCCTCACGTATTCCAATTGTTCTTTGACCGGATGAATCAACTGCAATCTTCACCTACGAGTACTTCAAAACAATAACGAGAAAATGCTATAAATCAGTTTGTTTATTAAATACAAACAACAAAATTGATTCATTCAATCACTAAAATGAAATGAAAAATGTTAATAGTTAAAATCGCAAAGAACAATTTTCAAATATTTGCATTTTGAAATGTGTGTAAAAATTCCAATTAAAATGAAATATTTACAAAATTTTCAATTAAAATATGATTTCATCACAATCTATCAAATGATTATTGAAATTGTTATAAAATTTCAAGTAAATCTTGAAATGTTTGTACAAATTTCCATGAAAATTAAATATTTTCAAAATTTAAATAAATTTTTAATTGGAAGTAAAATTTCAATTAAATAATGAAAAGTTTTTCAAAACTATTGAAATGTTTGTAAATTTTCAAGTAAATTTTGAAATTATTAAAAGATTATTTTAATAAGATTCAATTTATTGAGTGAAACTTGTTTTTTTTATATAATTTCAAGTGAATTTTGAAATGTTTATAACAATTCATTGAAATTTTTAAAAAGTTTCAAATTTTTAATTCTGTATGTAAAGAACGTATATTCCAACGTTCTTGGAATTGTTTTGTTTACACAAATTCAAACATTTGCAAAATGAAAATATTACCAAGGTTACGAAATATTGATAATGCCTTACGATGAAACCAAGTTTTCAATTGGAGAAAATAAATTTAGATTAAAATCTGTTCTAAAATCCTCTAATCCAATAAAAAAAAGCGTGAAGTATAAGAAATGTATTCAGAAATCTTTAGAAGAACGTGTCCGATGTAGTAAGAATTCAGCAAATGGACATTAGCCGGATGTGATCTGTATTCTTTTTCCTTTTTTTCCTCTCCTCTTTCGTCAGACTTAACGAGATTACATTATGTATGTGTATTGCGGTTTTTGGGTGCCCGCATTTTTCGGACTGTTCGGGGCATTCGAATAATCCGTGATTATTCACGCTGTTTCGTCATAGTTTCGCAACACAAATGGTCTAATATTTGTCTGTTTGTGTGCTATATGTGTGAGTGTGCATGTGCGGAGGAGTTGTTTACCAAAACGCTGAAACTGTCAGATTTGCGACACATGCATTGACGCAAACGGACACAATGCAATTGGAGGTCCATGGGTCTCCATCATCCATCACGCAAATATACACCGTCATACTGCACGGCACGATGCAGCATAGTATTATATACCAGAGGGTTGGACTCTCACTCACCGACTCTGACTGACTGACCAGAAATCTTCCACGCTCCCAGGGACGGATTATGCCAATCACTAAATCTCGATATTTATATTGACACTGCAAATATATTTAACTTCTACTTGGAAGTGAAGGAGTAGAAAAACAAAATTTCAATTTAATTCAGAAGACTTCATTTGAATAACTCAAGTTAAGAATAATAAGTTACACATTTTTTTTGTAAAAAATAGTAGTTCCATGAATTTATGCTCTAAGTTTAAGCAAACACCATACAAATCTTGTTTTTAACCATAACTCAGGGGAAAAAGTAGCATTGTTAAATATGTTTATTTAATTACTTTGATAAAGCATTCAATTATAAATTAATAAAATGTCATGATTATAAACATTCAGCACGAAACTGCAAACTTGTTTTTATATAGTCAAACACAAAGAAAATTTGTAGAACAATTATTTTACTTTCTATATAATTCTATATAGCTATATTCAACGTTTTTTAAGTATATATTCGTCAAAATAATTTTTTTTTTATAAAATTTGACATGGTTGAGTACAAATAAACATAAATAAACAGACGTTTTACTGAAATCAATGTTCGTAATTTTATATTATTTTTACATTTGCTTTTAAATACAAGATTTTTTCAAATTATAATAATAAAATATTTTGAAAATTGTAAAAAAAAATTATATGAAAATTGAATAACATACATCTTTGTAAACCTGAATTCTGAATACAGATTCATGTATTACCACGTTTGGGGACACAACACTAAACTTTCATTGAAGAAACAAGTTGTTGACGTTCGATGAAATCAATGTATGTAGCGTATTATAATTGCTTTGAAATAGAAAATCAAAATTGTTAAAAAAAAATATATATATATGTTCATTAAAAAACAACCAAGGTGTTTCATATATATATATCAAATATTATGATTGAATACGCAAGAGTAAACTTTCAAAGAATCAATAAATAAAATATTAAGGTTTAAATAAAATAAATATTAATAATTTTAATTTGTTATTGTTATCTTAAATATTTCAAATATTAAAAATTTCAATAAAAAAAGAAATTTATTTTAAAAGTCATAAAATATTCTTTGTTAATTTAATAACAAACATCTTTGTTTCTAATTCTCAATTTTACAGATTCTTGAACTACTATGATTTAGTACAAAATATTGATCCAATAAAGAATATATTAACATTTAAATAAAATCAACATTAGTCATTTAAACTGTTTTTATATATTTTCTTTTAAATATAACATTACTAAAATGTTCAGTAATAAACATATTTATCTTTAATTCTTAATTTGACAAATTTGAGAACCACTATTGTTGGGAAGGCAAAAGTATATTTTCATTCATAAAATAAACACAAAGAAAGACAAAATAAATAGTTGTAATTAACATTTACTAATATATTTGATTTTAGATCAAAATTATTATATCATTAATTTTTACTTATAAGTACCGCACATTTATGTCACTATTTAAATTATTAAGAGACGTGAAACAGATCTAAATACTTTAATATAATCTTTATATTGTATACAAAAATGATTTGTTTTGCAATTGGAAGCACAAACCCACATTCAAGTAATACTTGTCACTTCTGTATAGGTCATTTTTTATGTCGTAACGAAGGGAAAATGAAATAAGTTTATAAAATAATATTGTTACTAAATATATATATATGAAAATTGATCCGTTTTTGTAATCTAAATCACTATAATTCACTTATTATACAATTTAAGCTTACAATTAAGCTGATTTTAATTACCACATATTTTTTTCATTGAAAATATTGCTGAAATTTAATAAAAATTTATAGACATCTTACTTTGTTTTAAAAGAAATCCAAAGAACAAAGGGTTAATAAATTCTTCAATATTGTTATATAAATCATGTTAATTTGTTTTATTGTGTCAATTTGTAAATATTTGTTGTTTTTTTTACTCTTATTTTAGTCACTGACTGTAATGTGAATGTTACAGTTGGTGATAATGTTCCGGTATTAGGTAATATGTGCGACATTCATGTCATTCCGGTCCTGACCGCTTTGCGAACTTCACAATATGTCTAATAATAAGCGGAACGGGCGCGATGATTCTGCAAAAACCCATTGCGTTTTTGTTGCGAATCGGAGAAACGCTGTGTTCGAAATGTGTCAGTTTAGGAATATTATAAATGGGTGCTGGATAAGGGCGATTCGAAACAACCGACGGACAATCGTTCTTCATATGTAACTCGATACGAATCTGTCCTGGACGAGAGAAGCAAAAAAAAACATACAGATGAGAAGGAATAGGTAAAGAAGAGGAATGCGACCATTCGGAGATATTTATCGACGGATAAGATTTTGGGGAACTGCACAAGGTTTCCTCCTTTCCCTCACTGAAAAACGCACACAAAAGTCAGTCGAACACAGTCGAAATTTGGACGTGATGCGGCAGAAAACCCATGTCCACGTCGCGATAATGTGACAAATTCTGTTCAATATTTGAAGATTTGAAATGCGGATGATCGTGATGAATGATTCGAAAAGTCCGAGAAACATAAAAGAGTCTTTATGTAAAGTGAATATATCAAAAGTGAAATACGTAATACTTGGTATGCCTGATAGAAATTTACGTTTTCAAGGAAAACAGATTATTTAGAATAACTTAAGATTAACCTATAATTAAGCTTACTGTAAAAATCAGATGAAATTACAGAAATATTATATCTTATATAAGTCAAAGAAAGAAAAATTCGTATTTTACTAATTTCGTTTACAATATTTTGACAGTTCTCAAATAATTAACTAAATTATGCTCTAAAATCACTGACATTTTTATTTAATGAGTAATTTTACTTTTGTTTATAGATTACTTTAAAACGCATAAAGTTAAGATCTAAATAAGTTTCAGTATTTATTTAAATATATCTTGAAAAATTGAACTTATAACAAACTTCTATAGGCTTCTATAAGCTTTCTGTATATTTCTGAAACGATTTCAGAAAAATATTGTAATATAATTAGAAAAAAATCATTCTCTATTCAAATATAATTGATTTTTTTTCTTAAACCACAATTATCCAATAATTTACTATTATGTGAATGCAGCTATTAAAAATATATTGTTTTTCATAGTAACAAACTACAAAATTCTAAAGTAACTCTTAGAAGCAAACATTTCTATACAAAATACAACTGATCATTTTTTTCATAAAATAACTCGTTATAAAATTCTGAAATAGTTTCTGAAATAAATATCTAACATAACTTGAAGATGCAACAATTGATTTAAATCCAATTTTTTAAGTCGTTCCCCAGGGCTAAGTTCTATGTCTTCTTTGCGTAATAAAATTAATGGAATTTTGAAGATTTTTTTTTCTCACATTAACTAATTTAAATATCTAGATTTTGATCTTTCTCTTAGTTGAGTCAACAACGGTAATTGCTCATGGATGGACTTAAAAGACGTGCATATCTATTATTATTATTTTTACATCCCCTTTTCGAGTGTCACGTCTTTGGAGATAAGGTCTCGTGCAGAAGAACATCGTGTCTCGGCTAATTTTCGGTCTTCGTAATCGCGTTTTGAACTTTGTAGTTTTCTCAGTTGAGATGAAAACACCCTCCCTCGTCCGCAACCACCGTCGTCTTCTAGTACAGTGTGTATGTTATGTGCGTGCATGCATGCTGTGCTCGTGCCCTTTGTACTAAGTACGTAAGTAAGTTTTTAGTAGATTTTGTGAGGAGTTGTGAAACGCGAAGGACACAAACCTCTGGAGACACCGCAAACGCACACATATAAAGAGAGAGAAATAGAGAAGGAAGCTGCGCGTACGCAAGAGGTAAACAAAGGACGGAGAGAGACGGATAGATTGCGTGAGTGAATGGAAGACAAAGAAGGAGGGAGAGATAGAGAGAGAAATGAAGTTAATTGAAAACGGGACGCGATAGGATCTGAATTAAATTGTTGGCGGTGCAGCAAGCGTGGCATGAATATAAAAGAGCAAAAAGCGGCCTCAACTCTCGAAGCTCATACGGGCTCACACACACATAGACACATGCATACACTCATTACGTATACATACATACACACACACACACATGCATTCATACGGGTCGGGTCAACCGCGGCGCGCATCGCGCTATTATCATTCACCTGCATTTGATAATACAATAACACACTCATACAGACTGCAATTACCAAACGACCCACAGAACATCTACTACTACAAACATACGCTGCGCTGCAGAAAAACAATGAATTAAAAAATAATTGAAAAAAAATAAGAGAGAAAATTAACGTGCATCTCGATACTTTTTTTGTAATATCGTATTGATTAGATGTTAATAACTTTCTGCTGGTTATAAATAATTACAGTCTTGCAGGTTGTACCGCTCAAGTGCTACAAAGACTTAATTATCTGTTGATTACCTACACTTTTATGAATCTACACTTAAGGTATAATGGATTAAACCATTAAAGAAAACAGTTGACTTTCAGAAAAGTAAATTTTGTCAAGTATTTTTTATGCTTCCCAAATATTTAAATTTGTAATATATTAAATATTATTTTTTTTCTAATAATGATCTTACTTGATATAATAAATAATCTAATTGGAATCATTAAAAAAAAATAAGATTTATTAAATTGTAATTTCGCATTTTAATTAAATTTGATGAAATTTTGAAAACATAGCTTATCTACAATAATTAATTTTACGCTAAATTATTATAATTGTCCAATTTGATTATTTTTTTATAGAAAATTGATTATAATTTTTATTTTGATCGAAAGGTTGAAATTTAATTTTTTTTATTTATTTTAATTTAAGTTTCTAAAAGTAAATAAACAATTTTCAAACCGGACTGATCGAAGCCGCAGTAAATGAGGTATTGCTGTACCGAAGAAGTGATTTTTTATTATTATTTTTACCTTATCCATGACAACCCTTGACATTTTAAGAGTCTGTAAACGTTGCCAAGGGTAACAAAGCCGTTATATTGCTATTGGTATTATCACCGACAGGTTGTTTGTTTAATGGATAATAAAGCTGTTTGTTGTGCGCATCGAAAATTGGCAAATGTCAAAACTTTCCATAAGTGAAAGCCGCAAGTGTTTTCCGTAAATTTCGGTAGATGGAAATTCGGTAAAAATAAGATATAGATGATGATGATGGAAGGTAAGTATTGCGGTTTGCTTTGTGCCTTGGAAATCGGTGGGCTGTAATTTGGGTCGACACCTTCCGTTTGTCCTCGCGTGCAGTATCATTATTTGCGTTTAAAAGAGTTCTGTACTTTTCCTTTCTTTCTTTCTTCATATTTTTTTTTTGTTTAATAGTCGGGGGAGGGCATCGGGTAAATGCAGAGAAACGGATAATAAATAAAAAGGAGTGAACTTTTCTCTTTCTTATCTTACTCTTTCTTTTCGGTTCGTGTAGGAATGAGAGATGAAGAGGAGGTGGAGTGCAAGTGGAGAGCGTTTTTAAAGGTAATCCGATATGTTATTATCAACATATGGTGCATGCGGTCGTCGAATTTTATTTTAAACATTCCCTGACCGACGCCTTGCGACGCACATGGTGGCAACGAACGAACGTCGTCCTCTCCACTCTTTTCTCTCTTTTTTCCTCTTCGTCCTGTCGCAAGATTTTGGTGACACAAGTGGCACTGCGGAGGACAGGCATTGACAGACCGAAACCATCGACGAGCAGTGTTTAGTCTACGTTCAACATCTTCAACCCGTTACAATATCTCGTCGACTTTCACTCGACAAAGTCCGAAGTCTGCCAAATGCTTTTTCTTTATCCGGCCATTAAAAAAAGGGCAGGTGATTTGTTTTTCTCTCTCACTCTCCGCTTCGATATGACCCACATGTGCTTCCCGAAGGACGATTGAGAAATTAAAGTATAAAAAAAAATACGTAACAGCCCTTTCATTATGGTTTTGGAAACTTCGAAGATTTCACCCTCCGCATCGATAACACATGGCCGATAAACTTCGCCACTTGACTTTGGTCGCTCGCAACAAAAATTCACCCGACGTTTGCTTTTCACCAATTTTTTCGTTAACATTAATTCAAGGATGATATCAAGGAATTCAAGGACAACATCTGGGAAATATTGGAGCAAGATCCGCTTAAATATACATCAGTGCTTCTTTATATTATACACATTTAATAGAAATTCACTTGTAAACATTCTATACTTGGAAAATCAAAATTTTTTTTTTTTTTCAAAAAATACAAAATTCATACGAAGTGAAGGAGGAAGTAACTAAAAAGTAAACGTTTCTAAAAAAGTAAAACTATACAAGCAGCTTGCTCTCAATTTCAAGGGAACCCGAAAATCTGCTGTAGAGGTGCAATAGAAATGAAAAACACCTATGTAAATAATAAATTGAAGATATAATTAAAACAAAACATTTTCGGGATTTTCTTTTATTTTTGGAATTCAAAAATTATGTAAAAATTGACTTGTTAAAGAAACATTGTAGAAATATAATTAACATAGAAATAACAGCATATCCTAATAACTCATATTTCAAAATTAATAATCATCTCATGTAGTAGACGTAATATATTTTTTTTTTATTTCATAAAATATAGGAAAAACGATTAAGTTATTGACGTAAATGGTATAAAATAAATATGAACTAGAAAATTTTCATTGTTTCATTGCATAGCTAGTCAATTTTCAATAATTGTTTAAAAAAATTGAAATTGGTTACGTTGACAATTGAAATTCAATGACTCTACGAACTATAAATTATGGTGACTGACATTAGAAAATATATAAATATAATGATACATATTTATTTAAGTTGGAAATTTAAAATCCATGATACTACCAACCATAAATTATGTTGATAAAAACTGATGTTTCAGAATTAATTAATAAAAATGTAAAACTAGTGGTTACACCTGTAAATCGGAAGTATATATGAATTAGATTTGCGTGAGAAGTGAGCGAGTGAGTAGACGCGTTATGCAATTGCAGATAAAAAAAATGCGATTAAGAAAGTGTACGAAGCCGCGTAATGGGAATTGTTTAAGAGTGTGGGTCAGTTATTCACCGTTTGTGTAATAATCCATTGTTCGCTCGCGTTTGGGTTTTATTCATGTGTGTGTATGTATGTGCATGTATATGACTATATATGTATATGTGTGTGTGTGTGTATGTTTAAGAGAGAGGAGAAACTCGGATATGTGAAATATCGTCACAGTCGTCGAGAGTGGCGAAGAACTGCACTCGCGATTCTTCCGCAATGATGATTTACGGACGACGATTCTCGTCTAGTGTCGCATCGTCCGGTGTCCTCCCGGTGGGTGGTTTTCGCTATGCGCATGCAAATACGTACAGAAACAAAAAAAAAACATGCATTAATACCGGATCGCAGTGCGCCGATCCTCCTCTGTCTCATTTCGTATGTTTTATCGTATTACAACATCGGCGAATAATAATTTTAATATAAAACTTAATGACACACGTACATACATACATGCCTATATTTATATATTCGAGGATACGAAGACATGGCGAATTTATGGTCATGTCCATACCTTTAATCCCGATGTCATCAAAAGAACGAAAACATAAACTTTAAATGTTGTCCTCGTGATAACACCGTAGTTTTTCTCTTTTCCCGTTACGAAACAAACTTTCGTTCTTCTTTTTGGTTTCTTTTAATTTCTTTCAGATTATTTTCTGTGTCAACTTATCCCCGTAATATCAACAAAAAATGTAATCCTTTTTCCTGTTCCTGTTTCAAAACAGACTTTTTTAAAAAATTTGTATTATTAATGTTTTTGTTTTTCAATTTCATTTATTTCAGTTTGTTTTTTTTTTTGGAAAATGTAACCTTAAACGATATCCTGATGCTAACCACAAAAATGTAATCCTTTTTGTTATGATTTTCTAATTATTTGTGTTTCTTTTGTTTTTTCTTTTGGAAAGTCGAGGTTTGCGGTATTTTAATTGCACGGATCCGTGTCAAACGGCTATAAATAAACGCAATCAATTTGCGCGCGCGAATCCTCATCATTATCATCATCATCATCGCAATCATCGTAATCGCGCGACTTCTTCGTCTCGGTTCTCCGTTTCTCTCGTAACATCTTTCGCCTTCTCCGAAGAACCTTTGACACATATGAACTTAAACGTTTCGCGATCGTTTGTTATTGAAACTCCGCGCCGCAGGTCTGTCGCTCCGTCTGTTTACCTTTGCTACCATAGTTACCACTTGAATTATGACTCTTAACGAGTATAACGTTACCGTGGAAACGCGCCTTACCTTTTGAACTGCGCGACTGACTGGTCGAGTGTCGATACTCCAGCAGTTTCTCAAAGTATCCATAAATCTACGTTATTTCAAATTATTATTTACATATACATCAATTCTGATGACATCTATTATTTACATTAAATAAATTCAATATCAACTATATTTCATACAATTTAGTTTTAGTTAGTACAATACATTAAATTTCATTTGAAAAATATTTGAAAATTTTCAAAATATTACAACTTTTTTTTAAATTAAATTATGTATTTTTATTTCAAAATTTTTGTCACACAATTAATGTTTTTACATTTTTCTGCTAATTTTCAATAAAACCATAAAAGAATCTATACGATGATTGATTGAACCCAATTTGGTATTGAGAAAGAAAGCTAAAAAGGTTTATGTTTCATATTAATCGTAAGTTAATATTTCGGAGATGTTTCGTTGCATTCGCTTCTCGGAATAACTTCGATTTTCGACAAATATTTTGACAGGTTCCCAAGCGGTGACAAATTCTTTTTTGTGGAATGCGAAACATGAGCCGTTTTTTCCATATATGTGTACGAGAGAGAATTGTGGAATTACGAAGAAAGCCCCGAAGGAAGAGTTGCGCGATGCATGGAGAAGAGAGTAGAAGACGTATCCTTCGGGTGAAGATTTTGTGTAGCTGCAACACGTTCGCACTCAGTTTTGCATATTACTTTTTAAGTCCATTGTTGCTCTTGGAATACACCATCATCATCCAACCCTTTGATGATGATGGTGGTCCACGTTGCGTGACACCGAACTACTACTATTAAACGATTTCGGTACTTTTCATCTTTCGGTGATATGTAATAATAATGAGCACTTCTTGTTCTGCAAAAATGTGCCGGAATTATCGAGATTACAGAACGATCTAGAAAAACTTTGCAGACAAAAGGTGGCTCCTCTCGCGTTCTTCGATCCATATCCAATCACCAACATTTTATTATATCATTAATGCTAACCCAATCACAGATACAGTTGCCATGGTTTTGTCGATGTTATGCAAGCTGTTTTAACGTTCATTTGAACAATCCTCGCTGACGTTTGCTATTACGAAACGTCGCCAGCTTTCTCGCAACTGCAACGGACGCAACTAACTCCCAAATTCTGATTTACTCCTTTCCAAGAATTATTGTTGTTGTTGTTCCTTTTTCCAAACAAAACTAGTTTTAACAGTATTACATTTATTTACATCTAATTCTTATGTTATTACATGCAAAGTTGATAATCCCTGAGACAAACTCTCCAGCAAATACACATAAATTAACTTGACTTTAAAGTAAACACACAATTAACCATTAACAAATTGTTTTGTTCTCGTTCTGCGTACAACGTTAGCTTCTCTACATTATAAACATAACCAAATAGAAACACATTCCATACTTAGAAATGGTGTAATAGCAAGTAATAGCAGAGTAATAGCAGAGTAATAGCATTAAAGTGTTGCTTTTCTACGAACAGAATTAGTTTATCCGCGATAATATACATGCTTCTTTAACTAAATATATATATATATATATATTAATTGTATTAGCTTTAAACGAAATTAAACGCATTTGATACTCGGCAATGATGATGTAATGATATTGTAGGTTATCGCTGAGCCCTAACCTGTCATTACGTACCTCAATCGACGTTAATTGCAGGTTAAGAAAAGCGTGCTGACTTTTTGTCATGACAGCTGTCATTGTCATTGTTTTTTTCTTCGTATTAAAAAGGAGAGGCTATTTGATTATGTTTGTATTACTTCAATTAAATTTTTTAAATTTACAACCGATTTGCGCAAACATCAAGACAATCCAATAATGCAATAATTATACAATTTTTGTAAGTACCAGTTTTTAGCTTTAATTCGAATATCCATTACTTTCTTAGTTTACTAGAATTATAAAAGCGCTTGATTAACATAAATGTAACGAGAATCGAACGATTGAAGAAGATTGAGGATAAAAGAATGGATCTTTAAATGTTAATTTCGGTGATTGCGATGAGAGATCCGCCGCGTATTAAGTGGTAGCTCGATTTTTCGTTCGTAAATAACAGCGATAAAGCATAAAATGAATGGTCTCGACCCGATATGGACTGGTAATTGTTATAATTACGTTATTAATACACACACACACAACTCGAGATCTATACTAATTGCTAGGAAATCGTGACCGCGCGTTTAGATAAGTCATTTGACGAAGAAGGCGCGAGCAGAAAAGGGGACGACGGACAAGAAAAAACAACAACGACAACAAAAGAGAAAAAGATGCGAAGGAGTGAGGAGATGCATTGTATTGTTCCGGGCAACGGCAACTCATCGTGTTATGGATACGTACGTACACACATGGATGGAAACGATGGTTGTAGTAGTATTACTGAAACGAAGAAGAAAAAAAAAGATGATGATGATGATGAAGAGACAGTACAGTATATTCTGATGGTCCCGTAATAATTCCAGCGAGTTGTGAACGCCGTCACCGAACCGTTTCTATTCGGCCACTGGGCGGACGATGCCTTTAATTGTCAACCCGGAAAATTGGCGCTAATATTTCACCATTACGTCACCATGAAACGGAAGAAGATAACAAAGTCGGTAAAGATGAAGAAGAAAACAAAGTTCTTTGAAGAAGAGGAAGTGGTGGATTCAATTAAGAGAAACTTGTTTATTATTATTATTTTTTAATATTATTTGTGCGCCCTTCACAAATTGTGCGTTCACAATGAAGATGAGTGAATCCCTCTCATTGTGGCTGCGGACAAGATGTTGTGACAGGTCCATGAATGGATGTGGTCAGATGCAGCAGCGTTTGTTCGTGTGGGAGAAGGACGAGCCGAAGGAATGGAAAGAGCAAGAGAATATAAAGAGTAAAGGTATAGATAGAGTAAGAGAATAGCAAGAATAAAGGTGTACGAGAGAGAGATTGTGATGGATGAATAGCGGATGCGGGATTGGTGAGACAAGGATAGAGTGAGAGAGTGAGCGGGTGTCCCACTTCAAACTCCCCCTCGCTCCGGATGCGGATGAGGAGGATGAGGGCGAACGGCACCCCTCGAAGGAAGAACCTTGACCGTTGCCCTTTACCGTCTCGACAGCTTCCTTCCAGAATCCATCCAGAGACGCTCAGCTATTTTTAAATTACTGAACAAAAAAAATAAACACCGTTAAACTACATTTTCAACATACCCCTAATATAACTAAATAACAATTTCCTTAAAGATACGAAAATAAAACGTTAAAGCTGTATCAACCCAATTTTTACTCGGAGATGTAACACTAACAAATATAGTTTTAATTTGGATAATATTGATCAACTATGATCATAATTTTTAGAAACGACACAATGCAATTATATAAGTTTTTGTTGAATTATTTTATATACTTGTTATTTTTAATTATCATTCACATTAAGAAAAATCAGATCAAATTCATCCAAATATATTTACTGATACTAAACTAATATAATGTTCCAAATTATATAAATGTGTACATTTGCTATAATTTACTATATATAGATTTAATAAAAAACTTAATATGAGTTAGGTAAGAAAGAGAAGGAAACAACGTATAATGAATTCACATGTTTCACTAATAGTTAAGGAGTTTGTTTTCTTTTACTTTTTTCTATATTTTTTTTCATTAACCTCTCAATTCAGTATCAGCTGCTTAAGTTACTTAACATTGGCGGACTGCTGGAGTGGATGAGAGACAACCGGTGCGAAATAAAGAAAAAATAGTAGAAGAGAAGAAGTATTTCTTTAATTAAGTTCTTGACACGTTTGACATATGATACGTTGATATATATGTGACGTTACAGACTCGCACATTTTACATTTCCACTTCTTGCGGTTTCTTCTTTCAGTTTCTTTCTGTACAAATTTGATTTCACATCATTTCCAAAAAATTCTCAACATTCCGAAATCGTCGCATTTAATTAAATTTTATTTAATACTTACAAATTAATTTTGTTAATTGTCTTAAATGTCTTTAGATTTGCTAAAAAACATGTTTAATTATTAAGCCTGATAATAAATATAATTGTATTATAGATTTATATATAAAATCGTATAAGAATAATAAAATTTGGAAATAGAAGTCAATGAAATTAATGGCAATGGTTTGTAGATTTAGCGATTTACATTTGCAAAATAACGATTGAAAAAAAATCCAATTTGAATCTAAGAAGAAACTGTTGATTTAATATAAATTTTATAAACTCTTAAGCTGTGGATTCTCCATCTGTCGTGATAAATGCGTTTTTCTTCACTTCCTTTCTTTAACAGTTTTTGCAGGAAGGAAGCGATCCGAAACTGTAAATCCGAGTGTTTTTTTGTTGTTTACTTCCTTGGATGCGTGTGTTCACATTTCGGAGGATTCGGGTTTTTCTTCCCATCCGAATTAATAAAATATTGACAAAACGGTAAAGAGATGTAGCGGTCCAGAAAGCACATGTAGCAGCAGCAACAGAATCCACCCCAGATCGGAGTAGAAGAGGAGAAAGAAAAAAATGCGTTCCCATCGAAGAAATTCACATGTGCATCGCATACGCACGACGATGCACCTATCTCTATCTTCAGCGTTCGCCAAAATGCACCTTTGTGCAAACCGATCTCGCACCTTCTTTGTCCCACAAAAAATAGGAGACCAGGAGACCCTCAGAGGGTGAAAGAAAAGAAAAAAAAAACGTGTGTACAGGATCTTTTTTTGTACCTCCCAAATTAATCCCAAAACGGAACCCGATGTGTGTGTGTGTATGCGAGAGTGCGCGTATGGGGTAACTTGAGAAAAAAATCTGCCCCCCTTTTCCTGCGCATAAAAAATGTGGGACCCTGGTCCGTGCATAAAAAAGGGGGCTTAAAAAAAAACGGTCAGGGTAACACACACACACATAAGGAGAGTGAGGCCATCTGGTCCACAGTTCTCGAGACGCATCTATACCTCTCTTTCTTTCTCTCTCTCATCTCAATACTATTTCTTTCACTCTGGCTATGATCTGCTTTTTTTTCCTTCCTTTTTGGTCCCCTTTGACCCCTCGGGAAGCTTGAGAAAAACTAGATGAAGAAAAAAACGTGCTTTTGGCTTTTTATCTCGGCCTGAGAGAGAGATGTGTATTAAAATTCAATTACGACCAAACAATGCTTCGCCTTTATTTTTTTTTGGTTTGAATAAGACCGAACTGTCTTCGGTTCGGACGAGAGCGAAAAAAACAACAACGACGTTGTTCGTTTGTTCTCTGTTTTGCGGATACAAACGTCACTAGGAGAACGGTTTCGTTGTATAATACGCATCGATGTATAAAATGCAGCTTTAATTAGTTTCGTGTATAAGTCTCATGATATCATAGAAACAACGACGACGATTATTTGTGATTTGTGTTGCAGCATCGGTGTATAATACGCACCTCAGTATAAGACGCATGGTTACTGAAACTATTTCTTATAGACTGAAACTTTTAATACATAATACAAGTTCCATAGCATTTTTGGAGATATGTATAATACGCACCACAGTATAAAGCGCATTTTACATATACTTTTAAGTTTCGTATATATTACGCACCGTTAGTAGTTTTTCTTTGTAAATTTAAAAGAGCAATACTTTTACAGGTGACAATTTTCTTTCTTTTGATGCTGAAAGTGCTTCTTATATATTCATACTTTTATAATACAATACAATAAATTTTGTTTTATAGATATGAACATCATAGAAATCAAGTATTTGTATATAATACGCACCGGAGTATTAAATTTAAATACAAATACTATTAGTTTTATATATAATACGTTTCACGATATCAAGTACGTTGTATAAAACGCAACAATATTAATTTTACTAGAGCATTTTTTTGTATGCGCGACTTTTAAAATTGTATCATATAATACGAAAACTTTTTTTTCGCTGAAAGACTAGTATATAATACGCACAATAATCTAATGCACATCTTAAATATATATTTGTTTCATTTATATTACCAATATTTTATTTTTTTTAAATTAAAAGTTCGTACTTTTTATACACCATAACTTTGATCCTTTTACAAGCGGTTAAAATGGGTATTTAAAAAAAATGTTATTCGATAAATGGATGGTCGCGTGCGGAAATTTTGTTTGGAAACAATTGATTTTTTGTTTGTTTTGTTTTGGGGGAGGTGTTTAATGAGCTGTCACCTGTCGACGTAATCGTAACGAGCGGAGCTGGTGCTGCGCGGTCACGATTTCCACTAATTAGGATATTAATAGCGCAATTCCAACAATTATAATGATTAGTGGGCATATCGGAATACGTACTACTCTCGCATGTATAAATAATGTCGCTAGTTGGAGGAGAAGCGGTCGGTTGCCCAACGGCCGAGACGATGAGGTTGGCGGGTCAGGCGAGCGCCGGCCGACTAACCGCACACGTTAGTTAAATTTCTAAATTACCGTCCGATGTGACATAATTTCGGTTCGCGAACTTAATTGGCCGATCGGCTAATTGCCGCTACCAATTAACGACGAACCGAGGCGAAAAAGAAAATCGCAGTTTCGATTAATTACCATGAAATTATTTTCAACATCGTTTTCCGTTTATATATATACACAAAGTGTAAAAAATATGATTGAAAATCAAATCAATATTCATATTAAAGAATCACATTTTTAATGATCAGTGGTTTTAGTACGTATTATACAGCGAAATCATGATATATTCTTTTCTTTAAATATTCTTTTTTATCAACGACAAATAAGATGTTCTTCACATTAGAGTAAATTTAAATAACATTGCACTATTTTTTTTTGAACAGAAGCATAAAGTATTGTTAATAATGATTTTTGAAAATGTAATATTTTTTAGATAATATTTCATGCATTTAAGTTCATTAAATAAAAAATTTGACTCGTATATTATAAATTTTTTATGTGAATTTTTGTTTTAATTTTAATTACTTCAAAGATCAGAAAAAAAAACATCATCATTTAACTGTAACCAATAGTAAATTAACTAAGATTAACCCGAAGATGGAAACACTTGTCGTTAAGAATGATTTACACTCTTTTCGCCTCAATTTGGTGCGTATTTAAAGGAACGTCGAGACACGAAATAATGTTGCTGTCAAGAACATCTGTCAACAAACTGCCTTTTTTTCTAATGATGATTTCTGAACATCATATTTAATGCATGTCAAAATTTCTGGAAATACTCATTTTTTGTATTTTTGATATTATTATATTTTGGTACTGAAGAATCTTTCGTAATGTTTTAAATTGCAAAGAAAGATGTTTATATCGCTATTTTTTTAGTAAAGCAATTATTATTTGTAATTGATGCCTGACCTTTCGCTCATTTCAAGCATAAATTTTATTATTATTAATAGTTAAAAGTTATATATGTATTTTGAAATAAATTTAAGTCTTAAGTAGTCAAGTTTTAAGACTTAGTACATATTATCTTCATATTAGGTTGCTCTAATCACCAATCCATAGGCCGTAAATGAAAAAAAGGTCTTAACTTTCGTAATATATTGAACAAGTTAGAGCAAATACTTAAAATTTGTTTAAGAAAACAAATAATAATTAAATAGTTTAAACTTGAAATTTGTTTATTAAATGTTATTTTTATCTAAATGGACAAAATTAGAATAAATCTACTTGGATAATAAAATGAAAATTTACAGTGCGCATTATACAACGAACTTAGTAAATAATACTAATAAATAAATCAAATATATACATAAAATCATTGTTTTCTACCAATCATCAAATAATAATAATAATAATAATAATGTACGTTTTATGATTGATTGAATATTGTTGGCAATTGTGGATATTTTGTAAGTGCGAATTATACACCGCAATAGTAATCGAAATTATGTGAAATTATATTTAAAAAGGGTGAATTTAGTTAACCGTTGAATGTAAATTATGTTCGATATGCATGCGATCGAATGGGTTTTTGCAATTGAAGATTTTCACTTTCGAAGAGCATGAACATTTCGGCAGTAAATCTCTTCGCGTTCGTTCAAGCATCGCCGCCAGAAGAATTGCGACGTGCGGAATCGGCGGCACGGCGCGTTAAGAAGGCCGAACGAAACGCGGAAATCGCTTTGGAAAAACACATAAAGTCCGTTTCTCCTGTAAAAATTCATGCGACGACAAATGAAGTGAAAGAGTATGAAATAAAAGAAACAAAAATCTTCTCTTCAATTATCTTTTGTTTTTGAGATTGTGGGCGTTAGGATGTAGGTGTTCCACGCTTTATTGTTTATTGTCCGAATGCGATGTTATCAGTTATCGCAGTGAAAGAGAGAGAGAGTTAAAGAATGTTTTTAGGGCGCTTGTTTGGGGTAGAAAAAAACAGTGGCCCTGTAAATAGAGTCGAAGGATACGGAGTCTCCGCGTGGAGAGGATGGATGGGTTTTTGGGGACGCGTCGCGTTGGAGGAAAAAGTTAAAAATACCAACCCTAGCCCTCCGCTAGTCTAGACGGGAGCTGAGCGATGTCCAGTGCACATGGCGATGATGATGAAGTTGACGAAGAAACGAAGAAGAGACGAGATGAGAAGAGATGGGAAAAGAGAAACAAGAAGATGGGATGCCTTGAAGATGTTCTTCACACACTTCCACATGTGTGCGAGGAGGGCATTTTCTCCCCCACGCCGCTCCGAGAGGAAGAGACGACCTCAAAGGGCGTCCGCAATAAGGGCCAAACTCGAGCGAACGCCGCCGAGTCCGAAAAACATGTGCTCGCTATATTTATACTAAGTATGTGACCAGCTCATTTTTACAGATTATACACCAAAAAAAGTCAGCTTCTCCGTCTGCCGGCGTGTAAACATCTCTTCCTCCTCCGCGATGCGTTTACTGCCGCATCCACAAAGCCAGAAGAAGAAGAAGAAGGCGACGGCGATCGGCGGCAGGAAGAAAGAAACCAAACAAAAACATGAACAAAAACGGTGCCTCATATGCACTCGTTACCATATTTTTTTTTTCCATACACGCATCTTCATGTGTTTTCTTCTGCTGCTGTTGCATTTCAAGAAGCAGTAGCATCAACAACACCGAATGGTTAACATTTTATTTTATATGGGAAATCATAAAGTAAACTTTCGAGCGAGCGGCGCTAAACTTTATAATTGATCACAATGGGACGCTTTCTAACTGAATGTCAGAGTTCCCATTTTTTTACGTAATTCTCTCTATCTCTTCTTCATTCTCTATTTCTCACATATAATTTTAATTAAAAGAACCAATTGATTCTCAATTTCCTCCTTACATTTCAATTGTTGTCAACTATATACTTATATCACCACAATTCATACTTGCACTTTCTTAAATCCATTCAATTACAACTAATATAATCTCATTTCTTTCAATATTTCTTAAGATCAAATACCAAATGAAATTTTATTTTTTTTTTTTTTATACAAAATCATTTCATATAATATTTTTCTCAAAATTTGTATACACTTATTTTGTTTTCTTCAATTTAATTTTATATCATTTGCGAAATAATAATCTTTTTTTAATTAAATTATTGTCGACTATTATAATTATTTATTTGCGTATATTTGTAAAATGTTAACAAGGTGTGGAAATGGAATAACGTGTTGTTTGGACAAAATCGATTCTGCACGGTGATTTTCTATTTCCAATAGAAATTTCGTTTTCCGTTTCTCACTTTTACCTGAATAGAAAATATTATGTTCTTCTTCAAAAATACAATAATACCTCTCATTGTGTGGTTTCGATCAGTGCGGAATCACTATTGTCCTGTAAAGTAAATTTAAATTCAAAAAAATAATAAAATAAATTCTAAAAAAATAGTCCATATAATCATTTTCTTATATATAATGATATTTCTTTTCTCTTTATAAGTCAAATCTCTTTTTGTGCTTAACAATTTATTCAGTTTTAAACGGTCTGATTACCTACACTATACGAGTAATTGATTATTATTAATTTTATTAAATGTTAATTATATGTATTTGTACGTTGTACACAGTGTTATTAAATCAATTTATAAAAAAAGGAAATATTTATTTTTTGTATTTAGACAATTATACAAAGTTTAAAATAATAAAACATAATAAAATTCTAATTTCCAATTACAAAATATATCCGATTTTTTTTATAATTATTTGATTCAACATTTATAACTTTTCCTTTCTTTTTGTATAAAGTAATTTATTATAAAATCTTGCATAATCTTATCACAAGTCCTATACATTATGTTTGTGCATTAATTGAGATGTAGTATTAACATCAATTTGCCAATGGTTACCGAAACAAAAGGCGGCACGGATTTCTACGCTGCCTTTTGTTTCGACGCCGGGTTTTATTTTATTTTTGTTTGTTTCTTGTCGTTTTCGTTACTTGTTTTGTGTGTAATTTACGTTCGGCGATGCGCAATAGGCCAATCGTTCGCATGGCATTGCAAAATAATAAAAGAGTGCCTGGTGCCCTAGGTATGTGACCTATAGCCTGATTTCTATAGTCCCGTTTAGCCTCAGGCTTCGATGCTGCTGCTGCTTGCCTGCAACATAGAATAGAAGAGACAAACACACATACACCATCTCCTGCAAAGAGAGACTCTCTCGAAAACAAATCCCATATTTACACACAGGCTATATACTTATTGAGGAAAAGAGAGAAACGTTTAACCTCGACCACCGCCGATATGGAAATCCATGATTTAGGCCCAATCGGGAAAAAACAATTGAAAACTGATGCTGTCTGGATGTTGTTGTTACGCAAATTGCAATTACTGTACCTCAATCGCTAAATGCCAAATGGCATATTTCGTTAATTCGTATCGTTCCACTTTGGGAAACTCGCTCGACTATTTCTCACGTGGAGTTTGCACGACTCTGCAGAGACCCGTTTCTTTTAAAGAGTACAGAAACGTCCATTAGATAATGGATTAATTGATTAATTGTATAAAAAAGAATAAAATATAAGCAATGAAATTTTATCTTTAATTTTTTCAAATAATTACAACTTTTAACTCTATTAAAATAGAAAATTTAATTAAATTTTCGATAATTTAGAAACACTTTTTCTTAACCAATTTGTTTTATTCAATTATAATTTATATTCTATGAAATATTTCAAAATTAGTTTATAGTATCAATAGGAATGAAATGTTTTTTTTTTTTGGGAAATGGAAAGATAAAGTGAATCTTTGAACTTGTTGATTTGAATGTGAAACAACAAAAAAAAACACGTTTTACATTGGTTTTAGCAATGCGTATCTGCAAAGCATGGACGTTCAACATAAAAATGTAGCTATATACTATTTCTTTGTGAATCAAAGCAAAAAAAAATAAAGGAGATAAGTCTAAGAAATAGAATATTGATATTTGATTCGTATCGGTCAATGTTCGAAACTTTCTATCGAAATTCGTCTGAATTTATTAAAATATATTTAATTCAATCGATTTTTATTTAATTGTAAATTGATGAAATAAAAGTTGATTAATATGAAAATATCTAATAGAAATTGAAAAATTAATTAGGTAAAAAGTTGGACATACAAAGATTACAAAGATACACAAATAAAAGTTGAAAAAGTAAAAATTATTTAATAGAAAAGTTTTTAAAATAAAATTTAAAATATTAATGAGACAAAAAATTGAATAAGAGTTGAAAAAAATAATGAAAGAAAAGTCAAAGAAATAAATATTAATAGAACAATAAAGAAAATTTATTAAATAAAAGTCGTAACAATAAAAAAATCACGAAAAGTTGTAACAAAATATAAACACTGCTGTTCTTCTTTTGGTCAGCGGTTTCGAATTGAACAGCAAAGTTCGTATACAAGCTGGGTATTGTTGTTGTTGTTGCTGTTGTCGATAAAAGTCTAAGAAGGAAGGAGTGACTTGCTCGGAGATGATGATGATGCCTCTGCTATATGACCACATTAGCATTGAATGTGGCTGACGTCAGACGGGCGAGCCCGGGTCACTCTCTTCATTGTCCTGCGGTCTCCTCCTCCTCCATCTCCTCTGCACGCCCGCAACTCTTTTCTTCTCTTCTCCTCACGAAAAACCCAAGAAAACAGAGAGATGCCCATCTTACTACATCCATCTCGTAAAGATCATACATCTCCTCGTGCTAACTGTCAATTGGTCTCCGGGTCAACTAGACGTCATTCTCCATACAAAAAAAAACAATATAATATTGTTATACGTGTCCATAGCAACATAGCAACCAAGCCTACATTAATAAAATTATTCAAACGCTCACATTTCTCACCTGCAATCCAATTCAGTCTAACAATAATTCAATAATCGTATTTTCCTATAATACGACACAAATTTTAAGAATAAAAATATATTATTATATAAACAAACATACTTAAGATTTGTCCCAATTCTAAATCTAGGACTATAATAATATAAATATTTAATATCTTTTATTCTTCAATCAATATTTAATTGCGTTGATTAATTGACGTTTGAAGAAAAAAGAAGAAAAGTTTAATCAATAAAATGACTCAGATTTGAACAACACAAACAAAACTTGATGGCAGTTTCAAAGAACGCTACCCCAGTTATGAAGAACGCCTTTTGATTATTAGAAACTGGATGACAGTTACTAAGGACGTTGTCCCAATTGCCAAAGACGCTGTCCCAATTACCAAGGACGCTTTACGTTTTTTTTTGGACTTTTTGACAGTTGCTAACAAAGCTATTCCGATTAGCAAAAACGGTTTATGGATGCAATGGTTTAAATGACAGTTAGTAAGGAGGCCATCTCGATTTCGAAAGATGCTTACGGTTGCCATGGACTGTATGACAGTTACTGCAATATAATGTATAAACATTTAAATGGAAGGAATTAAAAAAATTAACAAATATAAAAATTACCAAAAAAGACAAATGAAGTATTTGAAAGAACATTCATTTTATCATCTAATCACAAAATATGTTTGTGATTAGATTCACAGAAAGTTTTTTGAGAGATTATATATTAAATTGTAAGATATCTTCAATAGGAAATTACTCAGCTCTGCTCGTCTCTGTTAAGTTAAGCAAATCAAGTTTATCAAGTTAATAACAGAAATAAGAGTCAAAAACAAAGGATGCTGTAAAAATAAACGTTAATCGTGCAATAATTTTCTCTCTCTCTCTCTTTCTCATTTCGTTTATCTTTTTTATTGCATACATTTTGGTTTCTGTTCGTTACTAAACAAATAAATAAATAAAACGGTTTGATTAGAATTTGTGTTGTGGTCAGAAACGCGGCCGTTATCTGAGCCCCCATGTTGGTGCGCAGTAATCCAATCCCGGACTTCCGTCCTCGCTGATTAAAAGTCCCTCCGAAGTGACCAAATCGCAAACAAACTGTATACATTTTTGTATAATTTTAATATAATCAACAACAACAAAATTCGAGTTTCCGAATTGACAAAATCTAAAATATTTCTGTGTATATTTTGTAACATTTTTATTTTTATTTTTTTTCTGATTCATTTAATTCGATTTCCACTTCAAACGAATTAATTCAAAGTAAATTATACAGCACGTCATTTCCTAAAATGTATGCACCTGAGACAACTAAGACTAAGACGTAATGTCTTGAAAACAAAGGTTTCCCAATGATGTTATTTATCGCTAATAGGGAACACAAAAATGTTAATTGCTAATTGTTGAATGCTCGGTGCAAACCGATACACACTCATAATGGAATTATGCTCGGAACTCAAGGTGAACGCTGGCTGCTCTTTCTCTCCACTCTCGGAGGATGCAAATCGCTGGAACACTCCGAAAGCATTTGCACCATTGTGTGCTCATTTCTAAACCTTCAGTTTAGCAAAAAAAAATGCAACTACAACTTCAATTATTATATAATTAATTTTTAAATATTGAAAATGTCTTTTCTTCCTTCGTTGCAAGTGTTATTTTAGGATGGTCGGTATCGGAATTGGATAAGATGTTGCGCAAACATTCGGAAATTTGTCGCAATTAGCTTATAGATAAGGCTCAGAGAATTCCAGGTAAATTCACTAAATCCGGATGACATCACAAAGTAAACATTGTAAAGATACAATTTGTATATAGAATAAGTTCAGTTATTATTGTTGTTAAATTAATAAACATTACAAGTATAACGAAAATAAGAATGTGTGTTTTTTTTAAGTGAAACTGTAGGTTTTTTCAAATTTTATTTTGTATTTCTCTACAAGGCTTTGGTCAACGGATTAGAACGAACGTGCTTACGCAGTACTGGTTATTACACACTCGTTGTTGTATATACACCTATTTTCGGTCTCCTTATCTGCGCCGGGCTACGTGACACGATAAATAATATTGTAAGAAAACGGCGTGTGTTTAAAAGTCGCATAATTTACTATTTATACCATTTCGGTCAAATCGAAATCAAATCTAGAGAACATTGATGTTGACCTATTGATGGAGAAAATATGATCGAATGATCCATTGCAAACAAATAAATAAAAACAAAATGAAAAAATTAAAACAATGATATTTTGACAACGATATGATCTGAATACAACTAAAACGAGCATATTGTGATTTTGTATTTTAGATAAGGAAATATTCTTGCCTGGAAAAACCGTATTCATTGATTATTCGTGAATTTATAACAATATGAAATTGAGCTACGTTATATAAACAATACTATATTTGTAAATTATAGCTTGAAATTAGATTTTTCTTGCAAGATACGACAAGTTTATAATTTTGTGATAATAAATAAACTAAGAATAAATACTACAATAATGGTAAATAATTTGAACTTAAAGAACATAAAATTAATGAGAGTTTTTAATAAAGTTTACTTACTTTGTTAATGAATGAAATATAATCAAAAATCATGTAAAAAAATCTTCTGTCTTGTGAAAATGGAATTGGGACTAAATAATTATGAGTTAGAGATTTGATTCATATGGTCAAAAATAAATAAATACAAAGAGAAATCTAGTTCAAACGTAGAAGCTTCTGATTTAACTTAATATCAATGAAAACAATTGAAATTATGTTAAATATTGGCCAATTTAGATGATTTTTTAAAATTTGGGTTGCATGTGTTTTTCTTAATTTTTGATTTAATTAATTGAAATCGTTTTGAAAATTATAAAATTACTAATGTTTGCATTATTTTAATTAATATAATAGTATTAAGTTGAAAAGAAGTCTTATAATTATGAAAATTATAATATGAATTCTTGGTTTTTCCAATTTCGTGAACTTATAATTTTTAGTTTTGAGAATTTAATCATTTGGAAAAGTACGAAATCGATAATGTTGATTGTTTATAAATCTATTACTATGATAGTATTCTATTGGATATTAGATTGTCATGATGAGAATTCTAAGTTGAAGTCCTTGTAAAGTTAATTTGTAATTTGCTCAATATTTCGTTAGCCAACAGAATTGTGTAAATAAATAAATTAGTTAAATAAGTTTGAGAAAATTACGTAAAAGTCAATTTGTGTGAACTGGAAAAGCGTCGCGACGCCAACGGGTGGCGCGGCGCTGCGGACAAAAGCAAAAGCGAACGGAGACGCCACCCCCGCCTCGCGCCCCGCCCCCAAAAACATCCGCCGTCGCGTCTCTCCGACGTAACGAGACGGCACTTAAAAAAAAACTCGGAGAGAAAAGTTAATTAATTATTTCGGAACGGAACTTCTTAGCGGCGCGCCGTGCGATTCCGCGTGAATGAGAAGAAGAGGTGCTACGAAAATAGAAATAAAAATAAAAAAAAAGGCGAGTTTCATTCATGGTTTGTGGAGTGGTAGTGTAGTAATCATTGATGATGATTGTTGTTGTTTTTGATGGTGCGATAGTTTTTGGTGGATGCACAAGTTGCCAAAAGATGATGATGAAGAAAAAGGGTTTCGTATTGTAGGTGTTGCGGGGGTGGGGGGTGTTTGGTTTTCAGGTTTTGCCCGTGTTTTGTCCTTCTCGTAGGTTCGGTCATCCTCCATCCCCCCCACTCCCGGTTAATGCGCAGCGGCAAGCAGCCCTTCCTATACGGGGTGAGTGTATCCGGCCGATGGCTAGTGAGTGTCCTCCACGAAGAAGACCGAGCGCTTCCGACGCGACTCCCCGATACACCGGATCGTCTCCTTGTCCATGTACACACACGCGTTCAGGACACTGGCTACTCAGCATCTCTCGCTGGTCCAGCGCATACATACACACACTACTGCATACATACTCTCACGAGAGTAGTTTGCAGCATCGGTAGCAGCAGGAGTAGACTCCTTCGCTTCCTTCCTCATTCAATCTCTTCAGTGGTGGTGATAAAACACGTGAGGAAGTCGTAGTCTTCCGGAACTTCGTCAACGAAACCACCGACCCCAGTGCAACAACATCATCCCAATAAGAAACTCTATAGTTTCTGCAGGATTTGAAAACAGTGCCGCGAACACAAGTATAATCCTCCTGGCGAGGAACAAGTGCTCGAACAAAAACAAACAACTACAGTTCTATCGTGCAATTGCAACAATACAAAAAATAAATAAAGATCGTTCGTTGATATCTAAAACTCGAGTGTTATTATTATTGTTTGGTTGTCATCCAGTAAGCAGGAAGATGATTTAAAACATAAACTTTTTCTTTCTGTTTGTTTTTTGGGATACTTCAAAGTCAAAAAATACAATGGATTTAAGCTGATCTAAAGCGAAGTGTTTGTTTCGTAACTTAGTTATGCTGTGCTCCCATCGGTGCATCATCGTGTAGAGTTAAGAAGACAGCGAAAACCTCCCGCAAACAAAAAACAACAAAAATCCGCCAAGATGAGAATTAAAATGCCCGCCGTGCGGATCGCCCAAGGTGAGTACCGAAACGATAGCACCTGATCAACAAAACAAAATAGAGTAGTTAGTGTACCCAAGTCGGGTCAAGAAGCCGCTGACCATTGGAAACAATCACCGTGCGAACTGTGCATCATAAAAAAAAGGGTGCATACCATCATCCAATTAAGAAGGGATGGGAATAATAATATAAAAAAAGGCGCAACCCTTCAGGTACTTTCGAAGAAGCGCGTGTCCTGTCTTGTCTTCTCCTCAATCGGATGCGCGTGTTCATTATGCGAAGGGTCATCCCTTCTTAATTCACCCCTTTTTCACGGCACACTTGTTTTCTTCTCTTTTTTTTTTGTTGATAATCATCCTTAAGACACGCGACTTGCCGCACTTGAAACTTCACAGAACATCACAGAAAAAAAAATGTACGACAAGTAAAATAATATACTTGCAGTTTTATTCCCGTTATCATTTGACCACGTTTCGATGTACTATATATAAATACATAAATAAATAACGTTAGGCTGCGTTATCTTTGCACCGCAAAAAAAAACTATGCGTGTTTTGTTGATAAGAGGAACGCGCGCGACTTTCAGCAAAAATTCCCAATCCGACAGGTAACTAAAGTTCTAGAGTAATTCCACCTGCTTAACAAAGTTGACCCTTTAACAAGTTTGCACTTTTCGTGCAGTTAAAACAGGTGTTTTAGCATAGTTACTTCTTTTTCTGAATAGAATTGTACTCATTGAACGAGTCCTCAGTCTGGACAGGAAAGGTTGCGGTTCCGATATCGAAATTCTACAGATTTCGACGAAAATTTATCATCGTTGAAACGCAATTTACTCAAACAATTTTATATTGAAAATATCAGTAAAAAATCATTTTATTTAGACAAACATATTTTTTAATTATTTTTTATTAGAAATAAAAGTGAACAAAATGTATTTAATAACATACAATATTTTGTAAAGAAAAAATGTCTTTTAAAAATGAATTAATTTCAATTTATTGAAAGAATAATTTTATTGTTTATTAAAACATAATTCATCACTTCTAAGAAAAATGTGTTTGAGAAATACTCTCGTATTAGTTTCTATTATAGTAAATAAATGATTTTTTATAATAAATAAATTTACCGCAATTTCATTCTTATTAGAAAGAAAAAGGTTAAAAAAAGTTTTGAACATAAATTTATTATAATAATCAAGAATTATTTCTTAATTACAAATTTATTGGTGTGATTTCTAAATAAAAAACAAATAGAATCAGAAACAAATTTCATTATAAATTATATATAGATTTAAAAAATCTATTATCAGTAGAAAAACATTTATATTTTACTGTAAAGAATATATTAATTTTATATCTGCGTTTCAATTTTTTATAATAATTTGGAATGTCCACACTTCAAAATCAGATGTTTTCAACTAAAATCGAAAGAACAAAGTCATATAAATTTTGTTATTAAAATGAAATAAATATTTTATTTGAGAAAGAGCATTTGTTAGGTAATTAATTTGTTGATGAAAGACAGCGATGGAATTATTTATCGATTACATTGACACTTGTACCTTTTTTTTTAGATAAGGTTTCGTGTTGTGTTTTGTATATGAAATTTACGATAAATGAAATTGTTAATTATAATGAAGAGGAAAACCTGGGTCAAAGGTCCTGGCGATTATTGCAATATTCTTTTTTGTTTTGTTAATATTAATGAAATATTTATTAGAAAGTTATTTATAAATTGAAAATCTAAATGTGATAGAATAAGTCGTAATTGTAATAAGTCTTTAAATTCTTATCATTAAATTATAAATAAATAAAACTTTTGTTTAATTATCGGTTGAGATTTAGAAACCTTTTAATGTGCATCTTACAGAATAAGACTACCGAAAGAGATTCAGTTAATTGAGACTAAACGATTGCTTGAGATCTTGGAAAATCGAGCGAAGAAAGTGAAGTTTAAGACGAGATGCGACGGGGCTCGGAAAGTAAAATACTCGAAATCAGAGGCGGCTTTGAGCTCAATGAGCCAATTAATTTCCTCTTTCGCTTTTCAATAGGATAAATAAAAATAATAATGAGGCGATAATGAAGCGTTATTAATAAACAAAATAAAACAAAAATTAAAACGCATTTCGTTTGGATTTGAATAAATACATAAATTAATTTAAAAAATGAAATTTTAAATATTTTTATTATATAAATTGATAAAAAAAAAACTTGTTAATATGTGCAATGGTTATTGTTAAGAGTGAGTTGCAAGGGGGATCCGCTAGATGTCCCCATGTATGCCACCCTCGTCGGCGACTTGATTTCCGGCGCGGTTCGCTTAGGGGTGGGTGGAAGGGCTCTCCTCCGCAGGCCACACGATGGATCGTCCATCCCTGTCGCACGCATCGAGCGAACGGTGCGCCGCGGCAAGGCTAATATTGATACAACATTTCTCACCTCTCCGGCGCTCAACTGTTTACATAATGTCCTTTTTGTAGTCTTAATTAATTGACCGAGTAATAGCGTGTGAGTGTGTGTGTGTTTGAGTGCATGCGTGTGTTTGCACGACGTAAACAGTCCCATATTGCCTCATGAGATGGAGATGCTGTGCGGGATGATGATGGACGATGCATGATACTCGCACTTTGATCCAAACTCGCCCATTAATTAATCCGCGATTAATCCCGGGAGGCAAATCTTAAAAACAAAAGCTCAATTTCCAGTTGTTGTTTTCTTTATTTCTCGCTTGTTTCGCTGTAGCGAAGGATTGAGGAGGCTTGTTGACCTTTTCGCATCCTCAAGACAATGGGCGGCGCGGGGTCACTCTCTGTGCATGGTCAAATCTCCACGGAATTAGGGTTACGGATGGTCACGCATGGACGAACTCTACCAGGAGGCAGAAGGCCCCTCAACATTTATGAATAGGCCGCAGCTCGAAGAAATTCACTTATTGCACCGTGAAATGTCACGCTCAAATAAACGTTCGATATGCCTTAAAACAAACACACTTTTCATTCTTCTTGTCTGTCGTCAACTTCTCTCGATCACCCATACGAATCGTGTCGACACGTAGCTAACAACAAAAGAAAAATAATGGCCACACTGAAAACAATTGATCAATAACCCCAAAACAATTGGCTAAAATTATATGTGATCAACTACAGCAAGAGAAAAACCAATTTGAGTTTGGTCACAAGGAAAATAAGAATCTTATTGACATATAACAACTGCAATAAAACAAAAAACAATTTGGTAACTAAAAGTTAATTAACAACAACAACAAAAAATACAAAAAAACATTTTGAGGTGGACTACACTAAAAAAACTTTAACTTAAACAGTTTTTCTTCAACTACAATTACAAAAAAAAGAAAATAATGTTGGATAAACTAAAAATAATTTATTATGTAATTAATAATTATAATAATATAAATTATAATATATTATTGAATGAAACATTTCTAATTCTTCTTTTCTTTGTCATTGAAATAATAAGTAATATAATATGTAATTTTTGTTACTTAATCGGTTTAAAAGGATAAAAACAACTAACATGTACACGAAAATACTTAATGAAAGAAGCAATGATTCATGTGGAAAATAGAAAGTTCAAATCACGTTCCGATGAAGTACAACAACGGATAAAAATTATATATTTCCTCCTTGCAATTTTATGTGTATTAAATACTTCTTGATTAATTTACTTATAACATAAAAATGATCTTGTAAATATACATTTTTTTATCAAAGTTTGTCGGTTTCATTCAATTACTAAATGCTTTTAATTCTTTTCAATTAACATTTTTTAATAGTTTTCTAATTGATTAATTTTATGTTACTTTTAATAAATTATACAAGATTTTATTATGAGTCCATATTTAAAATCTGACTGAATGCAGTGTGTAGATTGAGAGTGCTCGGTGATTGGTGAAGCGAAGAACAAGGTGTTAATGTGGTCCCCCTTTCGGTTAAGTTAGGCCCGGAAGCGAAGAGAAAGGCTTGCAGCGCGCAAAAAAAAAAACCGGATCAACAATGATCTGCAGAGGTGCGATTGGTCGACGGCATTGTCCAATCGCAGACGTTCCTGTCAAACTGGGGGTACGCGCCGCGTCCATCATCGGAGTAATTGCGTAATTACTGCGTCGCTCCAGAAACGAAAAGCGATGAAAAGAAAAGCAAGAAAACAAATGCATGCATTCATCGGACCCGGGGGGTCTCTGAGCGCCATCTTTGAGCTCTGCACGGAGTAGGATTTGCATAACATCAAAAACTCTTAATGTATGGATGTTGTTTCTTGTTCGAACTTAAGGAAGTGGAGGAGTATGAGGAAATGATGTTTGCATCAGATAAATAGAAACAAAATCGGGTATCGGGTTTCTGGATTTACATCAATCCGTAACGAAACAAATTTACTATTACGGTTACTACAATCGTATCACCAGAAATAAAGAAAAACAATCTTTATTTGTAAGAACGATATTTAGTAAATCATAGTTTGTAAATAATTTTAGTGCCGGTGATTGAATTATGTTAACTTACTTGTAACTTTCATCATGCAAGTATAAAATATTAAATAAATCAGATTTGTTGGATGCGTTGATCATCTATATTTAGACATAGCGTAATTATGCTCTAATAAAGGTGTGTCATAGATGTGTGAACAAAAAAAAGTAAGGAACGCGTCGGACGGCGGAGAGCGTCGAGATTAGATTAGCCGGAATTTGGATCGGCGAGAAACAATAAAAAATAATAACGGAGACGGAAACTTTTCCATCGTAATTCCATCGCATCTTGTGTATTAATTCCGATTGTTCATCGGATGCGGAATAATCTGGGTGGGCTTTGTGCACCTTTGATTGTTTGCTGCTTTTTTTTGGTTGTTACAACAATTATTCCTTAGAGACGAAACGTCGTTGCATGTGGACAACAGCATACTTGGGTTTTCCTTACGTTTCAATTCCATTCCATTTATATATTCCTTTCGACCGGATGTTTTATATGAAAGCCAGAGCGAACGAACAGTTTGTCGAGTATCCAGGTGAGGCTTGTTTATTCGTTGATAACGCTCGACGTTGGGTCATATAAGCTGATAAGGCATTATCGTGCAAACATGGCCGGTCACGTGTTCACTTCGCTCATAAACTATATATGTATGTATGTATATGTATATATAGTTTCGTGTAAATAACACGAATTGCATTTCGTCCCCCCGTATCTTCATCGTCATCGTCCACGACCTCCAAACCAACCTCATCCTCCCATATTTAATTACCATTAAAATCACGTATTTACCATAGATTCGTATCACCTTTTACCACTCATCATCGTAAAACCTCCGCTGCATCCCGAAAAAGAAAAAACAATACGATCTAACACACTTTGATCTCAACTTATCTAGTTTCAAATTCATTTTATATGAAAACCATATAAAAATTACATTACAGTTTCAATTTCATTGCTATATCTTTAAAAAATAAAATACACAAACGATAAATAATAGACATTTCTGCTTTTGTTATTCAATGCAACAATAACAATTAACTAATTGATCTATTTTTATTATTTGTATATTTTATGTGAATTATTTGTTTTAATAACAACAATAACAGTTATGATGTTTTATTGCGAAGTTAATTTTGGCGAGGTTTGTTGTAAACAGTGGTCATGAAAAAGAAAGGGTTAAATTGTTGGTGCGAAAGGTGTGCGTGTTTCGTGCGAAGATATTTTCGCGTGAGAAAGCCTTTGCGAATCGTTATTGGAGTGTCAGAGATACATTGTGTCGGCCTCTATATTATATTAATGTCATTGCCTATTGTCGGACGGTGGCATCGATGTTTTTCGGGTGGTTTTGGAAGGAGTTGAGGAAGCAAAGGAGTTGCCGGACAGGTAGCTTGAATGGGCAAATCTATTTACCGGCATAATGGAACGGTTTTATCCTGTGGAAAGAGCAGGTCCCAACTGACCATTGTCCTCTCCTCGTAAAGCGCCCACAGCATATCAAAAAAAAAATAAAATAAAGAAGGATCTCCCCTCCGGTGCGGTGTGGTGACCCTTCACTTCGCATTTAGAGCGTGGGAGAATCAAACACGAAAACACCTTGCGCACGCCGCAAACATCGCATACACATACACCTTTCAAATACCGTAATTCTTCCAGCCTTCTTTTTTATTATAACAAAACATTAAAATGTTGAGGGAGGGATGTATCTCAATAACAAAACTTTTGGAAAGAAGATGATGATGTTGATGGAATGGTCATCGAATTTCTTTTGCTTCCAGTATGTGGTCCAAGAAGCGTAGAGATCTTATCTCGATGTTCCCACGTTAATATCGCAGTTTAACATTGTGTGTGTGTATATATAAAGAGTGGTTCTTCAGCATGTGCAGATAGAACGAAATAGATACGATCTGGTGGAGGAGCTCGATGGAGTCGAGAAAATTATAAATCTTTTGCAGGAACAGTTTCGAGAACAAACGAACGAACGAACGCAAAGGATGCACAGACATAGAAATAAATATTTCGTTTAATGAAGCCGTCTCTTCTTTTGCTGCTTCTGCTTCTTCTTCTGTTCCTGTTGCCTTCCGAGGACCACACAAACTAACATGTAAATTTTATGTTAAGAGCTTAGAGACCTTCTTCTCCAACTGGACATCGTTAGCGACGCAAATGAAATACAAATAACGCGAAATCCGAAGCTAATCATTATTCCCTCCGATCCTAATCTTCGCTTCGTCTTTGTGTGCGCGGTTGAGGACAGATGTCCGTGGGCGAGGGCCGTGTGGGAATGACTGAAAAAAACAAAAGCAACAAGAAAACAAAAACAAAACATTCCTACTGCATCAGTTTTTAACCCTTTGGATAGTTAACATTTTTGCGGGATGCTCTCGCAACGGTCACACAATGCACAAAACTTTACACAATTGCGCTCCACTCGTTATAAACCGAAAAACATGTGCATTTTGCATTTCCTAATTAACTGGCTGCGACGCATTGTCCTCCCTCGCAGCGGGGATCGGCTGCACACAAAAAAAAACCGCTCATTATTTCCGCGCTAATCAATGACACCCCCATCCATCCGTTGATCCAACCCCTCGCACAAAACCTTTATGCAAATTAATGTGTAAAATCGAATTGGTTATTATAGGCAACCAAGGTTGCATTAACTTTTTTTTGGAGATGAGGAAAAATTGATATTCATGATGGGAAATGTTGTCTTTTCTGTTTTGTGTGTGTAGATTTACTTGAAACGCGCGCTTTTCCCTCGGCCATAAATTCCAAATGAACACGGATCGGTGATTTAATAGATAAGTAATTTATGTGAATATTCCTCCCAACAGCGCGCTCAATTTCTCTCTAACCATGTACTAAAATCTTTCTTTTTTTATTATTTTACAATTACCTCGATGAATATTCCTTTAAAAATAATCTAATAGATTTTGCAAAACGTAAGTGTAAATTTGATATCCGATACTTTCCGCAAACTTGATTCAATTATCAAATCAAATCAATTGTTTTCCACTCATATTTAGTCATTCGGTTATTTCTTCCTATTTAGTATTATCTACGAAATTGCATAAGTACATAAATTTATGAATTTGAACATATCGAACCAAATATAAAAAAAAAATATCCTACTTTTTTATGCCGATGTGTGTGTGTGTTTATAATACTGAATCTAGAGGGTCGTAAGTTATAGTTGTTCCTTCTATTATTATATATATTTTTACCCCCTCTCTATCAGACCCATCCGTTTTACCTGGGTCCCCTAAAGAGACCAGGGTCCAGCGATGATGAGGATCAGTCTATGCACAGCATCCGATCGGATCGCATGCGGAAGTAGCAATTACTAAACAGTTCAAAAAATTTATAACCTTCTATGTATGTTCAGTGAGAAAAAAAATCCTTATATATTTCGTCTTGGATTTTTTTTCTTCTACAATCGTTTGTTTCGGTATCAGTTATTTTATATTTCGTTTTGTTTTTATATTTGGATTATGCATTGACTTTGACCATCGCGATGATTAATTACGAATTGCTGATGAAAATGAACATTTTCTGGAACAAGTATTTGGGTAAGCCAATTGAATTCACATTTAAACATAAATATACTTAAAAAGTTTCTTTCAAAATATCGAATGGTTTCATAAATTTAAATAGAATAGTTTTCGAACATATATTTCAATATTTAAGTATTTATTCAGTGCGAGTGAACGTGATTAAGTTTATTGACAAATATAAGTTTATCATGTTTTCTTTTAACAGTATAATTGAATATATTAATTATAATGAATGAAAAATTGCTCTTAAATAAGAATTACATAGCAAATAAAATGTATATTGCATTGATAAATCTTTTATTGTTACGAATTATGTTGTACATGCGATGGGAAACTATAATTTAGTAAATTTTCATGTATAAAAGTTGAAGATTGTAGAAAAGTATGATGTGTGTTTTGTGAGTTGAGGATTTAGAATGAAAATATGTGTGGGGATTCGCCGGGTTAACGGGAAAACTTAAGTTTTTGGGGAGGAATAGCAGAAGATGGAATTAATTCGAGATTCGCGATAAATTGTCGCGCGAGTTGCGGCAAAAGAAATGGACGGATGCTGCGAGTAGTTTGTGTCACGACCCGGGCTTCATATGTCACCCCTTAAGGGCCAATAAAATAATCCAGAGCAGCTCGAACCGTGCGGCGGCCGAAGCTTAATCAGTGCCGAGGGGCAATATTTTCAATCAAGTGTCTGCTGCCGCTAATAGCGGTAAAGGAGGACAGAAGCGAGAAGGGCAGAAAGAGGACGAGCGGTCTTTTCTCTCGCTATCGCAATTAAAAATATTTATGGGCGCAACTAGAGGAGATCTGAACTATGAAACAAACCAACCCCTGCAGATCGAACCAGCAGATCGAACATGTGTGTGTCGGGGGGAGGTTGGTTGTTTCGCACACAAATTGTAAGAGGAGGAAGGACGCACAGTGCATGTTGTTTTCGGGTCAGTCAACGAGCGAAATTCAATATAATAAAAGCAAGGGCGTGACTGATACGGCCAAAAGTGAATGAGAAACACATAGAAAGAGAGAGAGAGAGAGAATGATGTAAAAGGGGGGAAGTCCCTTTTTATGCGGTCGTTCGAGATAAACAGGCTTGTTTGCTCTTTGGTCATATTTATCGCCCCGCACTAATACAAATTAGAAATCAATCAAACTTCTTTCCTCCTGATAAATGGAATTATTCCCGCAAACCGAGTTAAGCGCCGTGCGTGACACAGGCTCGTCAACTCCCGGAGGATCTCTCAGTCCCCTGCTCATTCGATTACGTTGACCGTGGAGAGAACGGAGGCGGCGATGCAAGAACAAACAAATAATACACGTTAAAAAAAGTAGAGAAACGAATAACGGGTAACGCGATTACGTCGCGGGCGCTAACGAAAGCAGAAGGAGGAGGAGGAGTCGCCGGAGGCCGTTACATGGCATGTTTATACGAAGGGAAAGAAGAAGTAGAGAGGAGAGAAGAGAAGAGAAGAAAAAAAGCGGTACAAGCAGCAGCAGCCCTTCCTTCCTCCACCCGAAAACCCTTTCATGCGACAAAGAGCCGAGTGTTTTTGGTCCATTATGCACTGCACCTGGATGCGTGTCCCGATGGCCGAAAGGGCTTAATTTACCGGACATTTATTCGTCTGTAATCGAAAACGATTCCCGCGATTTCCCATTTCATCAACGACAATTGCTTTCTTCGTTTTTCTTTTCCTAACATTGAAACATTCGACCCTCGGAGGCCAGGAACAACCGAATCGAATCGCCCTATCAATAAAAACCCGGGAGATATCGACGGTCATATACATATAGATCGAAAAACATCTGATGATGTATGAGAAAATCCACCTCCATCCCCTTCTCGTATTCGTAGGGAAAAGGGAATTGTATGAGATTTCGGGTTTTGTGTGAGTGTTTGTATGGGATGGGTAAGATATTTGACCAACGTCCAGAAAGGCGGCCAATGGTATGTGTCCTGTCTCCCCATTGGACGATCGGGGAGTGGTCAGTTCGAGGGTTGCTGGACACCGGTTGGACGTACACTGACCGCTTATTTACTTCATTCGAAAAACCCGTTCCTCTCCTCCATCCGTTCTCTCACTTATATACACACTCGATCCAATCCACCCCGATGCATATAACAAAAGAGAGAACGAAAAACATCTGTCAAGACGCGATCCCGGCGTGCTGTTTACAACGTTTCAACGAAAGTGTTGACGACAGACATCAAACAATAGATGTAAAAGCTTCTTTTTTTTGGTTTGCTCCAATTACAACGTTTCATTAAACATTTTCAAGTAATTTAATAATGATAAAGAGAATATACTAGCTAGAAATAAAAGCTTTCCATTATTCATATTACAATAATTTGTATTAAAATGTTTGGAAAATTAACAAAAATATTTATGAATTTCTTTTGTTTCTTTTGCTTAGATACGGACGAGCCAGATACGGAAACGTCGCACCAGGACATACTGACATGCGGCACATGCCAAAAACCGTTCGCCCTCTCGGACATCGTTCGCTTCATCCAACATAAAATCACGTCCTGCAGCAAGGAGAACCTAGGCAACTGCTTCGGCAGTCACGGTGATAATCACAACGATAACGACGGTGGCTTTCCTTTATCCACGATAAACACGAGACGGCCGAGCATCTCGGCACCGATCTCCGGAAAGAAGGCTTCCGGAAGCGGCACGACGAGGGTGCACACACCGCCCCCAGCGTCGCCAAGGTTACCAGCACCAGGAGACCTCTGCGTCGACGGCGCCGCTTCTTCCACGCCGAAAAGACGAGCCTCCTCATCCCCTCTGACATCCTCCGGGAGTTTAGAGGATGGCGAGGACATCAAGCCCAGAATCAAACAGGAGCGCATGGATATGTCCTCCTCCTGCCCCGAAGAGAGTTCCTGCAAGAAGTCGCGCACGGAAGTCGCCGACGCAGAATCCAACACAACGCACAGCGGTAAGTTGAAAAAAAAAACATCCATCGTCACGTAATGCTCCGTCAAATTAGCCGCGACGTGTCAACGTCAAAATAGACGGGGTCTGCAATAAACGCAGCAGTCGCGCGGTTTGCATACGCAACTCTTTGACATGCCAAAGAAACACCGTCATCCCCTATTTCAAATTCCGACGATGTCACAGTCAAAACGTCAACGCAATATTTTGCTCCGGTTGCAATCTTAATTGATCCATCTTCTATATATGTCCATTTATTTATATATATTTTTTTAAATAACGCACCATCTGTCAACTGTCATACGCGATAAGGGGGCGCGATATTCAAATGTGCCATTGTCCGCCAGCGCCGCCCGCTTTAAATAATAATAACGGTATCAGAGGGCCGAAGAAGAAAAAAGCTATCGAATTGCAGATGTTTCCAGATTCACTTTTTTTATCTTCTCTCTTCTTCATTCTTCTCTCACCGCCCCCGCGATAAATAATCGCGCGTTCGTGGCGTATCCTTTGTCTGGCACCCTCTAACTTATGCAAATGGCTGGGTAAGCCTTCTGCGCTGACCGTGACTGGAAACCGTAAGCCACTCCGCATCGGTGGACCTTAAAAAAGAAGAGAAAGAGTGCTGGAAAGGGATGATGGACTCTTTGAATACGAATGGATGGATAGAGGAGAGGAGCAAAAAATAAATAATTACCTGATCTTCTTGATGTCTGTAAAACTGGTGGCGCGTTGGGCCACGTGCGCAAACACACGACTCTACTCGTCTGTGCTTAAACGAGCGAAGGGGTAATAAAGCCGGCGAGGATGGGTTATACCTCCGACCGGGGAGAGATCATCATCAGCCCGTGCCGTGAAACGCGTGGCCAACATAAAAAAATGAACAGGAGGAGGAAGAGTGTAAGGAACAAGAAGCACATGCAGAAAGAAAAAAAATCGATGCGACGGGAAAAAAACTTAAAATTCAACGCACACTTTCATCCACCCTAATCTATTATCGAAATATGCTCCCTTCGCAGCGGAAAATCAAAAATAACCGTTATTACGCGCGCACAATACACACCCGATTATCAAATTTTTCGTTTGCCCGACGGCGAGTTATCGATACCGCATAATGTCTATACACACACACATTTTTTCTCTTTCAAATTTATTATTTTCTATTCCCCTCCCTCGCAATTTTCTCTTAATAAAGAGGGTGGCGACAAGTTTTTTTGTGTGTATATGTTGGCTTGTTGAACAGTTGCGTAGATCGATTTGCGGTAACCCTTAAAGAGTCCATTGAAATGAATGCAAAAAAAGAAGAGAAAAAGTCGGTGGAAAGTCGCGCAATTAGCGGATGATCTCATAACGCGATGTTAGTTGTAATTAAGGCCCGTAATAAGTGATATGCGAAAAAGAGGAGATATAATGAGATGCGGGCCGAGGAGAGGAGAGGAGCAGGGAGAGAGATGAAGAGAGAAATGAAAAGGCGCGTGCGATAATCATACAATGATGTCCTATTTGCATAGGTTGGAGGTGTGTTGAGCCTGGCCTCAGTCGATGCATTATAATACAAATTACCGGCTGGCATTTGCCATGTGAAATCTATGTAGCACGGCGCGCTTTATTGTTATCGCGGAAATCATTTATGAATACTACTCACACTCACTGTCAAACTCTGGATGAAGGAGAAGGTGGATGAAGAGGAGAAGGAAGAGACGCGAAACGTCCGAGTCTCTCATTCAATTACCTCATCACATCTCTCTTTCATTTTTCGCCTATTGATCGATCCATTATTATTATTATTATTGTTGCGCATCCTGGAAACATCCAGTAATTACTGCTCGTCAACTTCAGCCTTAAAATTGGCGTCCTTTCCACACATCCATTTAAGGCTTAAATATATTTGAATGCTTTTTAAAAATTATATAACTGGACATTTTTTTTATTGTAATTGCATTGAAATCAAAGCACGGAAAGTTGCGTGTTTGTCGGGTGAGAGGGGACGTTAGAAATTAACGTGTGTAGAAATGCAGAAGTCCGGAAGAAATTTGACTCGAAGATCGATTGTCGGAGGCGGAAAATTACTCCTGGGGGCAGCGACGGCGACGACGAAGAAAGAGAGAAAGAGAACAATGGCATTGCGGAAAATTATAAGATGTTTAAATTCGACCTCGCCGCAACAGTGTTCAGTTATCCATGCTTCCTAGGCATTGTCATCGCGTGCTTTACACTACTCATTCTCTCCTCTTCTCTTACTGCTGCTGCTTTCTCTACGTCTTCGGAGTACACTTATGTTCACCCTCTCCGGCCAAACCTAAATGTGCGGTTTCGGCGCGGCAATTTGCAAGTCGCGTCACGTGCGACACACACACACATATATATATATGCAGGGTGGTGTAAGAGAGGAGGGTTGAGTTGAGCTCTCCTCTCTTCCTTCGAGCATAAAATGTCCGAGCCATTTTTCATTTCGCGATTTTTCACTTTATTATCATTTCGACGCTCGCGCCACATGCGACGTCGAAATTGCAACCACTTTACGGTTCCGAAAAATGTAATCGCACGTGTTTCCTTCCATCTGTTCCAGAACCCAGCAACTACGTGTGCTCCACGTGCAAGGCGAGACTGCATTCCGCTTGGAGACTAGTACAACACGTCCAGCATTCGCATGGCGTCAAAATATACGTTGAGAGTTCACCTTCGTCGATCTCGAAGACGAGCAGCACGAGCACAAACAGCAGCAACGGAAACAGCAACAACAACCACAGTTCGAGCAGCTCAAGTTCGACGTCATCAGGATGCTCGTCGGGTAGCAGCGCGCCGCCACCTCAGATGAGGCATCACTTGCTGCCGCCACCAGATATGCACAACCCGTTCAGCGTCGGTGGTCTACTTCGTTTGCCGTTGCCGCCGCTCAACCATGGACCCGTTCCTCCGGCGCCGCTCTTCTCCAGGCCCGAACATCACTTCAGGATGGAGCAGCTCGTCAGCGAACAGTTCCGACACCACGGATTGAATCTGGCTGCAGCAGCAGCAGCCGTTGCCGCCAGTGGAGGCGTTGTTCCTCATCCGCCGCATCCAAATTTTCCGTCGCCGGCGGATCGTCAGCCGGTGGGGCCAACGATGATCCGCGAACGGTCAACGCCAAACCAACAACAGCAGCAGCAACAACTCTCAATGGAACCGCAACTGGATTTTTACTCGCAGCGGTTGAGGCAACTCGCTGGTACCACCAGCCCGGGGGCGGCTCAGGCGAGCTCCCCGTCACCCCGGAAGCTCTCACCGCCATTCGCAAGTCCCTCGCCTTCCTCCCTCCCTATAAATACCAGTCACAACACAAGTAGCTTAAGCAGTAACAACAATAACAACAATAGCAACGTGAACAACAACAACAACAGCAGTGGGGAGAGCAGGCCGCAGAGCGTGTCGCCACAAACTAAAATTGAAGATGCCCCACAACCGCTGACCACGACGCCCAGATCCACGGCAACACCGGATGGAAAACCGCTGTCGCCTAGGAATTCGAGCGTCGACGCTGTTCACGCGTGCGATTACTGCGGAAAGAAGTTCAGGTATCAGAGTAATTTGGATGTGCACCGGAGGACGCACACCGGAGAGCTCCCGTACAAGTGCACCGTATGCGATCACGCCTGTGCGCAAAGTTCAAAGTTGAAGCGACACATGAAGATCCATCGGACGCCGGAAGACCGTACCAGCAATGCCGGATCTGTGGAAACCATCGACGGAGAGGACAGCGACGAGGAGGAGGATTTGGATGAGGAGGAGGACGAGGATGAGGAGATGGAGGCTGAGGAGGAGGAAGCCGAAGACCTGAGTGTTCCTAGTCAAAATGCGACCGTGAAGGGTTCGCAATCGGCGAGTCTTGTTGGCGAGCTGATGGACAAGTTCGGGTTGAGCAACATCGCACAATACAACGAAGCCTACAAGCAGGCCCTCCAGGAGTCCGGATCTGCGCTGAAGCTGCAGATGTCGAGCAAGGATCGTGACAACAACAACAGTACTCTCGCAGCTCAGCTTAAGCTGCGCGAAGAGTTCAAGAGTCTCCTACCCGGCCCTGCGCCTCATCCGATGCCGCTCTTCCCGCCCTTCAACGATGCCTACGAAACGACGAAGAGACTTAAGCTGGACGAATGGTGGATGCCCGGTTTATCGCGCGATGGAAAAGGTCTCGCAGGACCGAGCCTCATTCCCGGACCCCTGCTGAAGAAGGAGTCCAGACGTAACGATACCTGCGAATTCTGTGGCAAAGTCTTCAAGAACTGTTCGAACCTGACCGTTCATCGGCGATCCCACACAGGGGAGAAACCGTACAAGTGCGAGCTGTGCTCGTATGCTTGCGCCCAGAGCTCGAAACTGACGAGACACATGAAGACGCACGGTCGCATCGGCAAGGATGTTTACCGCTGCAGGTTCTGTGAGATGCCCTTCTCGGTGCCGTCCACCCTCGAGAAGCACATGAGGAAGTGCGTCGTAAATCAGGGCAAAGGACATCTTCTAGCCACGATGCCGATGCTCTCAGGAGATGAGGACAGCTCGACGAGCATCACATCCAAGGAGGCCACATGACTCTTTCCGTGGGGCGGAGTGCGTCTACCCCCGCCCCCGTCCAGCCTCACCTACTAGTCGCGAAATCCCTCAAAACCCCAACAACAACTGAAAGACATTAACTGTTGAAATTCCCCAACAAAACATCAACCGCTCCTAGAAGGACAAAGAATGTGTTGAAGTTTTATTTACGCAACAAAAAAAACCGGTTGATTCCACATTAAATAACGGACCCAGTTCCCGGGTTGGCCTAAAGTCGCGCGCTCAGAATCACTTAGGGATACACAAAAAAAAACGCCAAAAATTCGTTTCTGTTCTATTATTATTATTACACGCAATAGTATTTATTTGTTTTCTTATATATATATATGTACATTAAAGAGAGAGAGAGAAAGAAAGAAAAAACGATGATAAAGTGCGTTATTTCCTAAATAATTCCGAGTCGTGACGTTGTATGTATATAAGAGTGAAAACGGCCTTCCCTTAGTTACATTATATATATTATTATAACTAGTTACTATTATTATTATTTTTTGTTCTTGATGATTGTAATAATTGATAACGAGAAGAATGAAAAAAAAACGCGAACCCTATTACTTATTTACTTATTAACTATTATTATTATTATTGTTCGTTGTAACTGATACCAAAGCAATGTTTACATTTTTTTTGTCGTACATATATTGATTTTTTTTATATATATATTTGTATACCTAAAAGTAGCGATTAAGTTGTTGTGTTGATGAGACTGAGGGGCCCCAGTACGGAGACCCGCGGGAGAGCGCGCGGCGCGGGCGGAGAAACAAACAAAAAATCTCTCCGCCCCCGCCACCCCGAGCAACGCTCGCAGCTCCCTCTGCCGTAGTGGGACCTCACTGTACATTCCTGGATCATATCAAATTGGCCAGTATAGCCTGACTGTATATACAACCAGTATTTATTGCCGTAACTAGTAGACTAATTGAACGAAAAAAAAAACTAAATTTTAAATAAATTTAAGCAACAACAAGATGGAAAAAAAATATGGAAAAAACAAGACGAAGAAACACTGTACAAATTTATTATTAATTATAAAGAAAAATAACTACTACTATTACCGAATAATACGATTCAATTATTTCGAGGCCAAATCTCGAGTCAAACACACATAAACAAACATACACACACATCTATATATATATATTTAAAACAAAAGAAAATAAAAGTATATATATATTAAAAAAAAACAGGTGAATAAACAGGAGATAATAAATGTTTAGTTTGCATTATTAGAATGGAAATTTCGAAAATGCGGAAGGAAAATGTGGAGAAAAAAATTGGAATAAATAATATACATATATATATGATATATATATATATATATAAACATATAAAAAATAATAATGATAATGTGAATATTAATATATCTATCGGTGTTTAAAAACAAAAAAACCTATCCTAGACACTTATTAATTTGAAAAAAAAAATGTACATTAATTTTTGGAGAGGATCTTCGCGCCAATTGATCTAACAATGTCGACTTGAACCATTTGCAATATTTTTTATTAGATAGAGTATGTTTATTATTGATTGTAATTAACGAGGACCAGGGTTTCAAATGCGCCTCAACAAAGGACGACGAAGAAGACGACGACTTAGAAGACGCAAGATGAGGATCCAACGCGCGAAGTATTCGTAAAAGAGAGAAGAAGAAAAGAAGTTTAGTTTTTTTCCCTTATTTTGTTAAACAGAAACACAGAAAAAATATAATAATTATTTAACAACAACAAATTGTGAAAGAGTGATGTTTTCTTTTTTTTATATATATAATATTATTATTATTATTTCAATCGATTGTTTTATTGTTTTCTTTTGTATATTAATATTACTATTATTATTATTATATTGTATATTATTTTCCTTTCCTTTGTTTTTTTTATTAAAATTTGGAATTCTGGAATTTCGCGACCCACGTTTTTTCGATGTATTTGTAATTATTGAATGTTAAACGAAACGTAAACAAACCAAAAAAAATAATGAAATGAGCAAGAAAATAATACCACGTTGTTTTGAATTACCATAAAAAAACTTTCGTTTCGTTTATTTTATTTCATCCTTTTCCATCCTTGATTTTTGATTATTCTTTTATCTCAATCCTCTCGATCCGAAGTATGCGCAGATCTGAAACAAACACGAATCTCGTGGTAACAAAAAAAAAACAAAAATATAACGAAATGTAACTAGGGAGTCGAGATGTGTTGCCGTTGCGTCCTTGCATCGACGAAACAAATGCCGGAGGGTGAAAACAAGCGATGAATGCTTTCCCCTCTGATACGTACTTCGCTTTTTTTGTTTGTTTGCGGAACATACGGCTAGAGTTGATTCATTTGAAACTGCAGCGAAATTAAATTCTATCGTTGATTTTTTTGTTTCATCTCCAATTATTTCATTGGCAAAGGAAGTTTTAAATTTGTTTCTCGTAAAACTCTTACTTTGATATTAAAAATACAAATTTCGAAACTCTTCACGTAATATTTCGTGGCGAATGACATAAAAAATAAAAAAATATTGGAAAATATTAATTTTCTATTACATTTTGAAAATACAGCAATACCTCGCATACTACGAGTATTTGAAACCGGCAGAGAAATAAACGGATAAAACGGACTTGAGTATATAGAGGAAAAATGGTCATTTATGCATTAAAATATAATTTTGTGTATACACTTTTTAGATTTATTTTTGTTTTGCTCCATAAAAATGTACATTGTTTTGAAATTACTAAACCGTACTATAATGAATCTCACGAAGATAATAGATAATAACTTCATCACAGTTTATGTTGTGCACAACATCAATTATTTATTATAAAACAAATTTAGCATTCAAGTAAATGACATATGTCATGTCATCACGAAAAAATATATCATTTATCATTCATATATCATTTGGAAAAAACATATGTAATAACTTTTTAGATATATTTTTTATTTGCTCGATAAAAAAAACATTGTTTTGAAATTTCCAAACTGTACTATAGTGAATCCGCACTGATCTAAATCGAACTATGCGAGGTTTAATAGCAGTTTATGTTGTACACAACATAAATAATTTATTATAATGTCATATGTCATTACGTTTAAGGAAAAAAAGAGAATTGAACATTATAATTTGTCACATATTTTTATTACATATTACATTTTCTACAATTTTCTATTCCATTTTGAAAATACATAGTATCGAAACCGGTATAATTAAGGACTTTAAAAACAAAGAGAAATAAATGATCCAAAAACGGACTTGAGTGTATAGAGGAAAAAAATGATTTTTAGATTTACTTTTTTTTGCTCAATAATTTGTCACATATTTTTATTACATATAAAAATATTGATTTATCATTACATTTTCAAAACATTGAAAAAAATCAAGTAATTGACGTAACGTCAACTGTGATATATGTCATTTAGGTAACGAAGGTTATGTGATAAAATGACATTTGCATTACATACGTACTTAACCAAGAATTATTAACAATCATTGACAATGAAAATATCATATGAGTATACCACATATGTTGGAAGAAAATAAAGAATATTGAAATTATAAACTTATACTTATTGACAAATTGTAATACACACATCTGAAACAAAATCGTTGACAATTATAAATCAAATAAAAATTATACATAAATATTATTATTTCTTGATATTTTAAATTGATAACAGGAAACTATAGAATTTAATCAATTTAACACTTGGACATAATCTGATTAAGTAATCGATATTTTTCAGACGAGCGGGTGTTTTTACCTGACGTTTTTTTTGTGTACTACATTCTAGACTTTTACGCTACTTTTCTTCTTTTTATTTCTTCCACATTTTTTTTTTCTCACACGATTCTCATCGGCACCCGGATTCGAAGTGAGGAGATTCTGCAGACGAGATAATAATGGCAAATAATGGGCCCGAGTATCACATTTTAATGTAACATAAGAACTATTTACACCGAGGACACCCTTATCTCACGATCCGCACAATATCTAAATAGAATTTCAAGAAAAAGTGTACAGATTTAGATTTTGCGAGATGAAAGGAACGCAACAAAAAAAAAAAGGAATGCAACCTATTAGATCATATAAAGGGATGTAATTGGAGAAAATTGAATCTTATGAATTGATCATGAATTATATAGTATTTTAACTGAGAAATGTTTTTTATAGAACATGAAATTAATAGTTTTTTTTTTATTAACAATCATAATTGGTATTACATAAATACAGAAATCTATTTTGTACAAGAAAATATATTCTAAATTGTGTAATGTAACTGTCAAATGCGATTCAATCTAGTAGGTGAATATTTCATATAATCGGGAATAACCCTTCCGTTGTCTAGGAAACTAAGAGGGTGGTCGTGACGTGCGTCAACACATGCTAATGACTGCATATTACTGCTTTTTTTTGTTGTTGCTGTTGTTCCTTCTTTACTCGACGGATCATGGAAATATGGCGTAATACGAAGGAACTAGATTGGCTTTATCGATAATCCGATTACGCGCGATGAGTCACCCAATATACTCTTATATTAAATGCATTTCTACCACCGTCGCACCAACCAATATTCGCAATTCGTTTGTTTCTTTTCTCAGAATTAGGTTTTCACAATAAGGAAAAATTACTGAAACTCATTTATATTAACATTGACTATTGTAAATTATTATAAAATTAGCTGCACTTCAGATTTTAAGATTATTTTGCAAATGTAAAGGTGCAACAACACTGCATTCGATATCCAACTTTGTTTCACATTTATTAATGAAAATATTGTTTTTTTTTTTAAATAAATAATTTTGTAAATTCAATAATTTATTGAGTAGGCAAGAAAGTCTTTCGGTTATTTAGTCTGAAATAAAACTATTTTTCAAAATTAACTTTAAAATTATATATTTTCCATTTTGTTCCATGATCTTTTGCTATATTATTGACAATTTCATGATTTCGCGCTCATAGTGCTTCTGGATCTTATTACCAAAAAACTGAACCAAGTGTGAATTAAGGTCATCATAATTAGCAAAAGTTTTGCCATTCAAAGAGTTTTGCAAATAATAATAGTAATCTGATGGTACAAGGTCTGGACTATATACAGAATGCGACATTACTTCCCTACCAAGCTACAATAATTTTTCACGAGTTACCAAAGATGTGTGAGGATTTTTATTACTTTGGTAAAACATGATTTTCCAATTCTGTCCATTTTTTTGGTGGCTTCCTTCAGTTTTATTAGTTGTTACTCAAAATACACAACACCAAATGGATAGCATGATCTTTTTTTGATGCAAATCAGCTTTCGATATCATTGTTCATTACGCTTTGATTATGATCGTTATTGAATGATGTTATTGTAGACGATCCATTTTTAATTACCAGTGATAATTTGTTTTTAAAAAAAAAGTGACAACTTCATTGAGATGGATATTGCAAATATTGATTCGTTATGTGAAGTGAATCTTTTTCAATTCAAACGAATATCGAGATGTTGTGTATGATATATTTAATCTCACTGCAATCTCTTGCACAGTTATGTGACAATACGATTCAATTATGACTTTGATTTGGTAATAACAAACTTTAGTTGATTGACCGGAATCTCCGAAACGGATTTTGTATAAACCAATTCGGCGACGTGCATTCTGTTAAACAATCAACATCATAAACTTTACATATCGCTTTGTGAGTCTGTTCTTTATGGAAATAAAAAAAGTAAAATATGTCGAAAATTTTTGTTTTTACATTCCTGTTTAAATTGACCCTAAACAAAAGATTCAAACTAAATTACGCGTAATTGACTTCTAAAGGAAGCTGAAAGTGACAAAAGGCAAAAAATCATAACATAAACATAAGTCCTTCAAAACTAACATAAGTAAATAGTAATTTGTGAAAATCGAAATTACTTTCTTGCCTACCCAATATATAGTGAAACCGCATGTTTCGCATAACGAGTGACGAGGAGTAGATAAATCCCAGATTGTGCACTTGCTACATCATTTTCAAAACTTGTGTACATCTTTGTTTATAAATTATAACCGACCATATTTTGCAAATATAAATTGTTTTGCTGCAAAATCACAACAAAAATGTATTTTGTCCAACCATTATTATAATATATGAACATTATATGTATGCTTTTTATATAAACAAATATTAAAAGTTTAAATATATATAAGTAATATAAACAAATGGAATCAAGCGTAAATTCTCTTCATATCCAATTGTGGGGTACGGCCAGTAAATCGAACATATAAATTATACAAAGGTTTCAATCAAAATGCCTAAGAAATATTATTAGGGCTCCATTGTTCGTCAGGAATAAACAAATACACGAAGATCTTCATATAGATATGGTCGCGGATACAATAGGAATAGTAGTAGATACCAAAATAGACTGGAGTCACATACTAATGTTCTGGCTATTGGTCTACTTGACAACAGTAAAACCACAAACAGGCTGAAGCGTTGCAAACCACTAGATTTAGTATATAGATTTAAGTAATTATTAATCTTCAAATCATCATAATGGTAACTATCCACCGGGAAAGATTATCCATTTTATGTCAACCGCGATCTTAAATTTACTCAATGTTCACATTGATGAACAGATTGTGAATAAAATTATACGATATAAAAAAAATCTCTTCAGCGTATATGAATTGGCAAACAAATCCTGGTGTTAGTAGGCATTCTAGGTCACACATATTTCCAAACTTGTGTTAGGACGTTATTTGTTTTTTTTTTGTGAAAAATTTAATAATACTTGCATGTCTCCGAATAAAATGCCAAATGATACAATATTCTATTTTACATATGTTTATATGAGACAAATTGTTTCAATATAAGATTATTACACTATACGGGTAAAAATCCGGAAATTCTGGAACGGATTATGCTCGTTAAGCAAGGTTCCACTGTATATAAAATGTTGTAATAACTATACCAATTATATCGAATATAATACGATATAGGCAATGATATAATTTCATTTAATAATTTAATAAATAATGATCGATTTCTGTGAATGCGAAACGGATAAAAGGACAAAATCACAAAAGCCTAATTTCATTATTCCCTCGAAATAAAACAACGAACGGAAACAGCAAACTGCAAATTTCCACGATTTTAATAATAAACACATTAATTAACAAATAAACCTTTTGTTCATCACTCGGAAAACAAACAACAATGAGTTTTTATTTTAAATTTACAAACTAACTTTAATATTTGATGGATTTTACAATGTTACTATTGAAATTTTCATTAAATTTATTTATTAATAATAATAATAATGTTTATTGCATCCGTCGTTAAAAAAACATATACAGTAATAAAAAAACAAAATAAATATACATATATATAATTTCTTTCTGCCCTATTTATTTATTATTATTATTATTTTAATAATAATAAATTCTTATTTTATATTATTTTAATAATAATAAATTAATTAATTATTTTAGATTTGTAAATCTAATCATGTTTTTTTTTTCGTAAAGTCATATATATTAATGAGACAATTTACAAAATATGAAACATAATTGAAAATTCATGCGAATGTTTACTATTTAATTTATTAATAATTAAAAAATAAATATTTGGATAGCACGGAAAGTCTGCAAGGAATATGCATTTGTACGTTGTTAAACAATAATGTTTGTTAATTTAATTTGTTTATAAATTTAATAATGTTTATTTAATAATAAATTATTTAATTGAAAAAATTGCCGTTGTATGCAACCACTTTAACGTAAATTTGTATTTGATTAAAGCTCCTCTAAACATAATCAAGGACGTGTGTCGGAATTCAATTATTTTTTTCATCGTGCGTGTTGGTTTGTCCTATTTTTTTCCCTAAGGTAAATTAAGTTTAATCTATTCACCACCAGAGTGCATCGCGCCGGTGAGTGTGAACTGCGAGCGCCGATGGGTCAGGGGTGCACAAAAATGATTGGGGTAGTTCAAATGCACTCGTACAGGTACGCACTTACCTGTGGGTACCCTATGCACCTTGGCGACAAGGTAGGCCGTTGTTTGGGTTGCATATTTATACGATTTACTAATTAAAATATAAATTGCATTCAATAATTGAGGTTTAGACTGGCAAAATTGGTTCAGTTTGATGTAAGTTAATGGATTACGGGAGACGAAAGACTCCAATAAGATAAATAAGATATTGGAATTTCCATCATACTTGTTTCATTAGCAATAATATTTATTGCAACAATAAAATTACAAAAAAATCAATACAATAATAAAACTAAAATCAAAAGATGCAAAGGGCTATTGACTATAGGTCTTCCTGCCTTTGATTAATCATTATAATATTCATTATTATAGAGTCTAGATAATGTTCTTTTACATATTTCTTTTTTTTATCTAAGTATAAATTTATTCAATCTACAAAAAATATTTGCAAGAAAAATGAATGAAAATGCATTTAAAGAGGAAACATGAGAAATCTCAATTACTAAAATAATATAATAAATATTGAAACACGGGGAAATTAAATGAAGAAACGGAATGTTATGGCTTGTACATTTGTGGATTAAATTTGAGATTGAAGAGTAAAGAGGGTGAGAGGGAAAAATCTCCTGTTGTCGTAGGATCGAGTTTTTAATCGAATTTCAACGGTTATTAAAGGGAAAATTGCATTTCCCGTCTCGCGTTTCGTATGCTTTACGGCTGGAGGCCAAAATGAAATTATCAGGTAACGAAATAAAAGTCGACCACGTACACGATATTGACGGATCACGCGTGCCTTGTGCAAGTGACAATGTAATCTGACACTTAACGAACTTGCCTCACCTGTACGGATTTATTATTCATGCTGACATTCAAAGAACAACATAACTTTTCTATTTTTCCGATTGGGAATTTCATACGGATCGAAAGTCGAAAGTTTTAATTAACTTAAATTTTTACATTTGATAGCCAAGTATGACAATGTATGTTTGTGAATTTTATAAGTTAGGAATTTAAAGTCAGATTTGTTCTGTTTACAAACTAGTAATTTACATTTGTGACAGTTAAGGCTTACATCACAAAATAATGTCCATTTTTCCAATTTTTCATATCTTAAATATCTCGATTTAAAGGTTTTCGTTTCAATCTATTTAAAAATATTGGCAAACATTAATAAATTCGGGTGATGTTTTTCACATTATAAAACTGTTATAATTTATTATGTAATAATAATAATTATTAAAATTGTTAAAGAAAATTAACGTTTTTTTAGCTTCAAAATGGACTTATACCACTTTCTGTAATAACCAGAGAGTCGAACCGAAATTAATTTTGCTCAGGTTTACGGTTACGTTCCAAGTAAATAATTATCGTTCCAGATTCGGTTCGTCTAAAAATTTCGGTTCAGTTCCGGTTCCGGTTGAAATTAAAATTTAAAATCGAAGTCAAATCTCAAATTTGGTATAATTCGCGTCTTACTATTGTTTTCAATTATAAAATTGAAAATACAAAATAAATAAACTATTTCAATACATGCACTTTGTAACAGTTTTAGCCGGTGGTTGAGAGATCTATATTGATGATTAAGCGTTCCCACGGAATTCGGCCTTGGTGATTTTGTTTATAATGTATTTGTTTATTTGAATAAATATTTCGGAGTATTCAAAGAGACTTCATCGATGACTTTTATACATTGTTTGTTCATATACTCTATTAACAATAGACCGACCAACACAATGTCGAAAAAATATTTCTTTTCTAATGACTATATAAATAAACCAAAACACTAGCACCGAGCACACTACCAGTGTGCATACATGGGAAGCGATATGAATTAATTTAATAAAAAAATGAACAGCAATTTTATGTTCCGGTTACAGTTACGGTTCAGATTAAAATTCCGGTTAATTGTTCGGTTTAGTTCAGTTCAGTAAATTTGATACTTTTGTTTGTTTACGAGTTTCTCAATTGGGAAATTTTTCTTATCAGACAAGCCGATATTTGGCAATTGGTCGCATTCGTGCAAGCGCAACAGTACTTTCGTTCTATCGAGGCTACTTTTTTTTATAATATAACATATATCACTTTGAGTTCGTTTTTAAGTATTCGTTATTTTCGTTATTATTGAGCTTCGTTATAAGGTGTTATGGTTCGAGACACGAAAGATTTATTCACATTAAGGTGTTCGAGAGCTCTAACAATAGCCATTTTTGGTTTTCCAGAATTAATTTCAGTTATATTAAAAAAAAGATATAAATAAACAAGTGTAAAATGTAATTACTTCGTTAAGATAACTAAAAATAAAATACATTTTAAACTTAATTCTCCTTTACAGTTAAGTATTCATGGTAATTAGGTGGTATTCAAGGCAGTAAGCTCATCATATCGCTGTATTTTTCTCTTGTGATAGGTTTTGATGTTTCATACAGTGGCAACATAGTAAGTTCATTTTCTTCCATACTAGTTTTCTAAAAACAAAATATGCAGTTCATTACTTCTAGCTCATCCAACATATTATTATTTATTAATAATAATATTTTTCGCCTCCATTTCATTTAACTTTATTTTGTTTACTATGTTTATTTTTAAACCACTAACTAATATCTGTTAAAGGGCAGTGCACACTGAAGTCGTAATAATCAATAATAATTGCAATTAGAATGTTATTTTTAACCGCTTAACTTAACCATTGTTTCGTAAAAGATTGTCCATATTTTTGCATTTTTTTATTGTTGAATTTCAAACTTTATTATGAATATAGATTATTGCAAACAGTCATTTACTAATTTATTAATTTAATTACAAAATACATTCAAGTAAGGTTATATTAAAATCCCGAGTATACTCATATTTATAAAAAAAATGAAAATACATAGAATAAAATATGTTAGAAATTAATATTTCAGTTGAATAAACTGCTGCAAAGAGCTATTGACCATTTGACAGATGTCAACAGAAATTAAGTAGAGATTTTATTTTCAATCCGAAATACGCAAAAAAAAAAGTTTTTTATATTTTTTTTGAAAATATTAATTTTCATATGAAATAAAATTATATTTAATAACTATTTCTTTGTATAATTATAAAGTTTGTAATAATGTATTAACAATTAGTTACTTTTACTTATAAGCAGAGAGTCAAACCAGAACCGAACCGAAATTAACCGTTTTTTTTAACAAAACCGTAACTGGAATGTAAAATCGCTCAATTGAAAAACTGAAACCGGAACGAAATTTTGATTACGGTTAATTTAGTCGCAAACATCGAACGACATATTGAGCGTTTTCGTAACGCCGAATATGAAGAAATTGAACTAGTCTATAATTGAAGTTTATTTTTTTTGTATTTTCAATATTATAATTGAAAACAGCAGTAAGAAGGGAATTTTGTAAATAAAATTAAACCAAATATGACTCGATTTTAACTTTAACGATTTTAAATTGCTTTTTTTTCGATTCTAAATTTTTATTTCAACCGTAACTGAACCGAAATCGAATCTGAAAATTTTAGACGAACTGAACCCAAATTTGGAACCATAAAAATTTACTTGGAAGGTAATCGTAAACCGGAACGAAATTAATTTCGGTTCGACTCTTTGTCTGTAAGCAACTTAAATAAATATCTATTTTTGTAGGTTTATCGTTTATTTGTTGTAATGAGAAGTTGAATGTGATACGAAATATTTGCATTGTCTAATAATTATATTTATTTTAGTTAATTGTTTGAATGGATTTACGTGCATCTCTATGAAACAAAAGTGAATGCTTAACCTATTGTTTCTGGTGTTTTCCGAATTTAATGCGAATAATTTGTTGGTGGAGCTGCTGCACCCGCAGTGAATGAGCGACGGTCCTAATTGATGTGTGTGGGTAGTGTTTTCGTCTCAAGGTTCAAGTTTCGGCTCGTGACATCTTGTTGTTCTGTTCTGTTGGTTGTGGAGATGTTGTTTCGGTAGGTGCGCATTGTTCTTAAACGTACGTACAACACGTACTTGACGTAAGTAATGAACAGACCACGAGACATTGCACATGTTCAATCAGTTGGAGCCCAGAAGGGGCATGCTTCTCGAATCCTTCTTCTTGAGGGAATGAAGAGAAGGAGGAGGAGGACAACGACGACGAAGACGATGTCTAGGGTTGACGCGGAGCTCGGGTGTAGATGGCGCTCCGTGGCTGATCAACAAACAAAGCGAGGACAATCAAGCGCAGGAGACGCGAATCCATCTCTTTAGTCTACATAATAGCGAGGTGTTTTTACATGGCTGCCGTCGACAGGTTCAGATTGAGTGCTCCGCATGCAGCCGCCTACCACCTCCTACAACACTACCACCGCCACCAACACCCTTCTCGTCGTTCCTCAACCACCCTCCTCCGCCAGACGCGGAATTGAAGAAGGCATCCATCCATCCTTCCGCCCCCATTAGAAACTTAAAACGCAATCTGAACGGCCACCTGCAAAGTTCTTCATTATTTCGCGTACAATTTTATCATTTAACCATCCATTGTTTACAAACGCACCAAAACCATCAACCATTTACGTAAATCACCATAGTAACGATAAACAATAACCAAATATGCTACCAATTTCAATAATAAAAAAAACAGACTCATCTTCCATTCACATAATACCAAAGCAACGACAAACAATAAGAAAATGCTAAAGTGTTACCAGTATTAAATTCAAATTAATTGACGAATAGTCAATAGCTCTTTGTGTGTACATACATATACAATAAATACCTCGCATAGTGCGACATCGATCAGTCCGGATCCACTGTAGTCCGGTTTAAATATTTCAAAACAAACTAAATTTAATTGAATACAACATTATTGTTTTATAGATAAATGAATGTTTCTTATTTATCGTATATATATACAAGTCACGAAGTAACACGAAGTATTGCTGTACTATTTAACTATTTTAATTACCGGGGCATCCACCAATTCTGAAATACCAACAATTAACATTTTATTTAGATCTCGATTCTAATCCTTTCCGGATATACGGCGAATATTACTGCCCTATCCTTTCAAATGAGACTTAATTTATACAAAATTGCATACAAAGCCAAGGTGCTGACGCAGTCATCTAATCTTAGTTCTAAACGAGGCGCCAGTTCTTTAGAAGCGCCACTTATATTACCGAAATACACCATAACATAATAATAAATATCAGTTTCGCAAAACACAGTTGACAATAAGACCTTGAAAAATTTCCATTCGCAAATGGTTAATTATTTTCAGTTTATAATTTTGTAGTGTATATTTTTCTTCTCTTTAGTTATTACATTTTTAGAATCTCATAAATAGTTTATTACCGGGCGCATCCACCAATTTCAAAATGCAAATACTAAAAATATCAAATTAAATTTCACAAAATAATGATTTTTCATGTGAAATAATTGAGTCGATTATTTTTAAAGAATTTTTATTATGATGCAAAAAAAATATGAAAACAATTATGTATATTTTGTATTATTTTTTTTAATATTTAAACAGTTTAACTGCAGTATTTATTTCTTATATAATTAAAAAAATTATTGATTGAACAAATTGCAAAGCAACTAAGTAAAACAATGGTTGTCGAACTTTAAATTTTATGTTGTTAAACTGTACGTGGTTTAATTTGAATTATGGCAATATATATTTAGGATGAACGTCGGTGCAGTTTTAGACTCTGAAATTTGCATACGTATTTAGTGCGTAATCCGGAGATGCAATCTTACTATTTCCGATGATAATGTTGTGTTAATATTTAAAGGGTGGAGAGCGACGAAAAGTTGTAGTTTGGTTAACGGCTTTCTGTAGGCAGGGTGGGGATGCGGAGTAGGTGGTGGAAGGAGGCAAGGGTTAAAGGGGTGTGAGGAGTAGTCTGCGTAAGATTTAAAGTTCGATCTGGGCGCTTTCTTGATGGATTAATCTGCTGCTAATGAGTGTAAGAGCGATAAGTCTTGCATGTGAATGCTCCACACAGTCAGCTAATTAGATGAATAGCGTACAATGGGCCCAGCCCACTTGACTGGCATATCGTGCGGTCTCTACACCCGCGCCAAATACTAACCCCATACCGAACCGCATAGCCACCCACCCCTCACCTATCCCCCCTTTTCTCAACCCAACTCGCACAGCCTACTTCGCAGACTTCCATCTATCCATCCAACCGCCTCCCAAAACAAAATTAAGATTAATTGCGAAAAGTCCCCAAAATTTCAGATGCACGAATCCACCATCTTACTTTCCAAAATTGTATTTCTATTTTATATGCAATATATGATTATTTTTAATTTAGTGAATATAATAATTTTATTTAATTATTTAATAATTAATTTGAATTGATTTTTACATGAAAATTCATTAAAACAAATTAAGTAAATTAAATTCTCTTGGAATATTTTGCAATTTGAAAATATTTAATATAAACCCGGCGCATCCACCACATATTTGTAAATAAAGTATTTATGTAATTCGGAGAAAATCATGAGGTTTTACAGTTCATGAAAGTGAAGTAACTGATCTTACTGATTGTAATTAAATGGACGATAAAAACATATATTTATTGAGTATTGCAATATTTCTTAATTAATTTGCCTTTGTTAATTAACTAAAGTAATTTATGAATTTGGAATGTAATACTTAATAAGCTATTTGTACAAATACTTTGGACGCAAGCCATGAAAGTATGTTGTATTTGTCTATTATTTTTTTGTGAAGCAAAGCTAATTTCGGTGCATGCTACAAGCAACGTGTACAAATGCTTTAAAAGTATTTGTATCATTGAGACTAATTGATTTATTATTATGCATTGAAAAATTATATTGTACAAGTACTTCTGAAGCGATATTTGACAAGTAAGGAAGTATATTAATTTATTTTAATTTTTTTAGAGGAAATTACAAAACTGATTAAAAATAAAACGATAAGTAATTTAACATAAAATATGTGGGGTAAAAATTAAAATTAAAAAAAAACAAAAACCAAACAATAATTTATTTAAAATGGTGGATGGGGATGAAAAAAAACGAAGATGATTATTTATTGGAATGATTAAAGAAAATTTGTAAGTGTAATTACATTTTCAATGGAGATCGGATGTTTCATTCTTCTTCTTCTATCTTACGCATCGATGGATCTGGCAACGTCGCTTAAGGTCTTCCTCCCTCCACCGCCGCTTCTGCAAAGTCGAAGGGCTACCCGAATGCGTTATTCAACCCTACAGAAGGGTCGAAGCGCCAACGGACACGGGTCAAATATACCGAAAATCCTTCCCACTCCGGAACCTCTTCTTTCGTCCTTGCGGCACATTCGAAGGAGGGGAGTCGCCCGAGGCACGCCATTGGTCCTGCCTGGACCTTGTCCACCGCGCCACGCCACGCCGGTCACTCTATATGTCGAATCTGCACCAAACAGAGGCGGCGTTGGACAAAGAATGGAAAGTCTCCATAAAGGGAAAAAGAAAAAAAAAAGAAAATAAACATATGACAATCACAGCACAGCACACGCACGTCAACAACAGAGACGGTAGTATATACGAAATGTATCGATTATATATGTGTGTGTGTGTGTATTTTGTATATGGACAAAACGTTGGTTAGATAAAAATCGGTGGGAAAGTGTGATGAAGTAGGAAAAACGGGGTGGCCGATGGAGTAACGATTTTCCAAGCGTGGATTTATGTGTTGCTAGTTCGCGTGCAAAATTAAAACTGAGAAGAGGCGGCGAAACACGCCGAAGGGAAAATTCCTCGCGGAAATTTTTCCGCCGCACCTCTCGCACCGAACCTATTAGCATAAAACAAATGCTTTTCCGCGGCATGCCTTCCCCACCACCCCGCTTTCTTTTTGCGACGAGCGTTTTCCTTCATACTTTCCGCAATGGCAATAAGAAAAAAAAAAAAAGAAAACTAGGGGAAAAATCGACGTAACCCACTGCTCCCATTGCACTTCGAACATAATTATCATTAACAATCAATCGAACTAATTTGTTCTAATTTATTAAGATTATCACACATCTATTATTATTATCTTAAGTTTACATAGGAATCAATTGAAATTATTACTGTAATTGGTATAATAAATTAATGTCTTATGTTATATTGGTGTGTAATAAACTTTACAGCACTAAAATCCAAAAAAGTTTTTAGAATATTGTTCTTAAGACTGGAGTTTATAAGTCAGATGCAGCAAAATTTTGCTTTGATTATTAGTAATTATTTAAACAAATTTAATGTATTTCTATTATTAATAATTTGATATAAAAATATTTTCTTAAATTAAAAAAAAAAATCTGATAAATTCTTGTAATAATATTATGGATTTTTATATGATAATAAATAATGATGTTTTATTTATTTGCTTTTTGTTGTGAATTAAATTGTAATGAGTACAAGTAAAAAAAACCTGATCTATTACATAATTCACATTAATTTTAAACGTTCCCCTATTTTCATGAGTAATCATTATTTCATTGCATCGCACACAAATATTACGTAAAACGTGTTTTTGTCACTGAACAATGAGCTGCGGATTGCGGCACACGCATAGGTCAGAGGTGACTTGGATGAGAGAAAGAGTGTGATCATGTCGTAGGGTCCATCCCTGCAACATCCCTAAATGGACAGAGGCAATGAGCGTGTAATTCCACGCGGATCAACTCTCACCTCTGACCTTCATCACATCCTCCCCAAAAATAAAAAGTGGAAATTGATACACGGCACAGGACACGCGTTTCCTTTGACCTTTGGCCCAGCATCCATCCCAAAGGGCCGCGGATACGAAGGGTTCGTTTGTTTATTTTACCTTCATCACGAGGGAGGGAAACATCCCCTTTCGTCGCTTCAGCGTTTGCGAAATTATCATATCACAACGTTATTCCAATCTCATGAATTAGCGAAAGCCGCCCTCTATCGACTAATTAAAACATCCATATCAAACATTAACAATACCTCACGTTACTATTATAACTAATTAAATTATTACTTTTCTTAAACAAACTATATAGAATTTCTTGAGTCTTGTGCAATAGTACTGATTTTCGAAGGTGGAAAAATAAATTCTCGGAAATGTTTTCCAGATGAACAGTTGGATTGATAAAATGAGTCATATATTTGTGTTTGTTTATTTGTTGTTGTGTAGTGCGGGAGGCGGATGAAGATGGCGCTGTCGGAGTTTTGAGGAAGGTGGTGCACGGTTGTTAGGAGGTTGGTCTCGGCAGGTTATTGCTCATCGGAATGAAAGACGATATGTAGAAAGTCATGCATCAGTTAGCAGGGAGCGATTTTATCAAATAAATAAGATACAGCCAGAACGCGCGCCTTAAGATGGTGGAAACGTTACAAATAACTGATATTGCGCTATTGTTGCGCGGATGCCTCCCCCACCTCCATTCCTCCATTCATATTTAAATGCGTGCAGAAACCCGCTTTGAAACATCCAACCCAAACCACCCACCGCGCAACCCAACATCCCTTAGAAGTAGAAGAGAAATGGACGGACCGGAACAATATCTAATTATTATACCTATTTATGCACAAACAATCAATTACTGTTGCATAAACAAATGTCGATCTCGAATAAATGATTTTGTTATGCAACTCTAGCATCAACTAAAACAATTTACACAATAAACACAATTATGACATTAAGAAAATTGTGTGAAGAAGTTGGTACGCACATCATTTTTTTTAAATCGATTGTCTTTTGTAAATTGTAAACAAGTAACAAAGTGAAATTAAAAAGTATTGTAAGTAATATTTTTCAATTAATATATTATATAGCTCACATAGAGCGGCTTCGATTAGTCCGAATTAACTACAGTTCTCGTTTAGTTCGGTTTTAAATAGATATTGGGATATATGCGCACTATACGAGGTATTGTACTTGTGTAAAGATCATAAAACAATATCCTATTTCATATATTTATTCATATTTCTCTTATTTATATAAAAAAAAACAATATTTTTAGTAAAAATATTAAAAAAAAAAATTAATACTCTGATTCAAATAAACAGCTTATTTGCACAAAGCCTATACATTTAATTCAGAAACTAATGATTAATTCATAGAAATTGAAAATAATTCAATCTCTTAGTATTTCGAGATTTCTTAATTTAAGTCGAAAATTTTCAAAGTGTAAGCATTGATTTTCTTTTGTTTGTATTAGCTATGTCGATTTTATTAAGTTCGATACTTTATATATTAATTAATGCATAACGTAGGCTTTGATGACAGAGTCGAATGGACATTGTATTTGATACGTGAGTCTGTTCTTTGAGTGTCCAATGGTCCGGAGGGATGATCAGATGGGATAATTGTGGAAGGATGAGAAGATGGGTGATCGTGCTTTCAGGTAGGTGGATGTATAGACGACAGACATGGCAAGGCGGATTGTCCCCTCCAGGGAAAAATGTCAATAATTTAATAACCCGGGAAGAATGTGCATATAATTTCTATATTCTAATATTGTATCTTTCGGGGCGGGGGCCCGGCTTTTCCAGGTACATCCGTCGAGGCGAGTCTTGAGGACGAACTTCGCGACGCCGGACGCCCTTTACTCAGCTGTCCCGCAACGTTGATATGCGGAGCGCCGGAGATGAGGGACTCCGCGAACCCCGTATCCCCGGCAACACACGGGGGCCCTTTGTGACGTCACCCAGGTAACGAGACTGCCGGTAAGCCCCGGCATTGTCAGCAAATTTTATTTTGGTGTCTCCTTTTTTTTTGCACAACGTTCATCTTCTCATACTCCCTCGTCTTTTCTTACTTTCTTTTCCTCTCGTCCCGGTGCGTCAGGTAATTGCACGATATGATGTGATCCAGACCGTCGCTGCAAGTGCATCTCTTTCATCCATCCTACCTTACTCGCTCCCATACGTCTATTCGGAGGAGGCGGAGGACGGAGCAAACCTCGCCAATAACGGAAATAACGAGTTTTAATGTATAATAAGTTCTTCAGATTTCTATTTATATACTGACATAGTATTAGATCAATGGTGACTTCCCATCAAATTCACCTTTTTCTATCCAATACGACTACCAATTACGATTTAACTACATTTTATAGATCTTATTGAATTTCAGCTGAAATCTACTAGAAAAGTTATTTATTAAATTATATTGAAACAATTGCACACCAAAGTATTAATTGTAACAATTTTTTGTTAAATTTGCGTTATTTATGCAAAAAAACGTATAATATTTTAAAATGTAAATGTAAAAATGTTCATGAAAAATATTTATTTTAAAATGACTAAAAGAAATATAGTAAAAAAAATGCAGTTCAAACTTTGGATGAGATTTTTGTTAACGTTCATAAAGTTGTAATTAAAGAAGGCAAATTGATACTTCGAAAGCACTTTAAAACAAACGAAAATATATAATTACATTGAGACAATAAATATTAATTGAGTTGATTAATCCTAATTTTGATGACTATATTACATAAGATAATGTTTTTTGTTATTTTATTTCTTGAAATTTGAATTATCCCTATAAAAATTCAAAATTTAAAATTTGGAACGTAATATATTTTTTTCATATAAATAAATTTATTATAGAATTAAATGATTTTTTTTCTTGCAAATTGAATTAATTATTCTAATTCAGTATTTGAAATTAGTTGATCAGGTTATTGAAATGTGTTAAGTAATAATGTTTTAGATAAAGAGCGTTTTGTAAATGAGGGATGGGAAGTAAAATATGATGTTAATGTTGAAGGGTGTTTTGCATGGGCGATATTTAAGAAAACGCGCCTGTCAATTGTGCGACTTTGATGAATGGCTTTTCTTGATTAGAAATGATTGATAATGGTTGAGTGCGAAGGAATAGTCCGAAGTGTGTTATCATCATCAAACATTTAACAATGCGCCAGAAGTTGAGGTGCGGACTGCAAATGTGTATATATGAATGTGTATACTACGGTCGCAGGAAGGGTGAGGGGGTAGTCTTCGTGGCTGAAGTGTTGAAGCAGTAGGAGAACGGAGAGTGCTGAATAGTGGCGTTGGTGGAGGAGGAGGAAGAAGGGTTGCTTGAACAACTCTCGGCCAACTTAGTCCGTCCAAAGTGTCATTACAAGCAGCGGCCATACTCTGGACCGCCGCCACCGTTGCCCGCCCCTCGCCTCCACCACGGAGCAGCACTAACCCTTTCACCATCCGAACATTCTCCCCTACCCTCCTTCTTCGGAGTTCGCCATCCCTGCCTCACGGCCGAGAAACAAAAGACGGGAATAATCCATAGGACTGCTGACCAATAAGCGCCTCCACCACCGCCGACCATCTCTCTCTCACTCTCACACACAGACACATATATTAATTCACAAACAAAATCCTTGTTTCTCTCTCGAACACACACACAGATGAACTCTCCATCTCCGCACACATTCGTCCCATTTACACCAGTCGTAATCAACGCACACCTGTCTCCTGCCAACAATCATCCTGCAGGAGACACAAAAACAACCTCCAACTAATGTAGATTTCTTTCACTCCCTTCGCGCAGGTTTTAATTACGACCGTAAGCTTTCACGTAATCCCCAATGCAAGCGCTGAACGAACACCTAAACTACAAAGAAACAATTATCACCGTACCATATTTTATTTTTCCACCAAAGTCCAAATGTAAATGTACATTATTTAGTAATAACTGAAATTTAGTATTCAGATTTGAAATTAAACGATTAAATTATTTACTATTAATTTGGTTACATAAATTGCAGAATTCGAACTTATTTCATCTTCTAATCCATATTGTTATTTTATTTACATTATATATTGGATCAGCACGAAAATAATTTCGTTTTTTTTAGTGTGAAACAATTTTATTTAAAGCATAAAATGAACTTTAATCATTTATATATTTTCCATTTTGTCCGATGACCTTTTGCTGTTTTTCAGGCATGATTTCAGATCATTTCGAAAAAATGATAATCTAATGATGCAAGTGCAAGTATATATATATTACTTCCCAATGAAGCTCCAATAATTTTCGACTTACAAATGTGTGAGGATTTGCATTGTTTAGATGAAACACTATTTGCCAATTCTAACCATTTTTCTTTTATTTCTTCTGCAGTATCATTAGTTGTTGATAGAAAACATCTGAATTAATAGTTTGGATGCAGATCAAAATACACAACACTTTTGTTTGCATTTACGGAAATATAAAAGTAGATATGTTGAAAATGTTTGTTTTTGCACTCCTGTTAAAAGTAACCCTAAACTGACAGTTGCAAACAAAACTACACGCAATTGGCTTCTAAAAGAAGCTAAAAGTAACATTTGTCAAATGAAAAAAAGAAAAGAAGTCATACAATTGACAGTCCTTGAAAACAAAACGCTATGAATTTGTAAAAACTGAAATTACTTTCTTGCCAACCTAATAGTTAGATCATTTATTTTATTGGTACTATTGTGTTTTTTAATTTTTTTAAAGTTCACGTTTTTCAATCTGAATATAACTATTAGCAAGAAATTTATAATTTGTTTACGTAAACTTTCAAGTTTTTCAATCTTGTTGGTTTCTTTGTATTTCAGTTGCATCATCTGAGTACGTAGTCGAACTACAGGATTCATCGGTTTTATCGGCGAGGCGAGGTTATTTCCGAACCCACGTCTGTATCTGTTTGGAGATGTCCGCTGCACGTCAATCGTTTATCGACTCCTGCAAAAAAAAAGAAATGGTAAATGAAACATAGAATATTATGTAACATAAGCAGTTATCCAACATTTTATTGTAACTAAATATTACACTTTAAAATATTTGATATTGTATTTAATGATGTATAGTTTTACTTTCAAAAATTACTAAATTTTTCATCTTCTAAGCCAGGGTTTCCCAAACTTTTTCTTGGACGGAACAATTCAATAATCTTGAAATTTTGACGGAACACATTACATATTCAATAAAATTTAAAAAAAATGAGAAAATCATTCATTATTAAATTAGCACTGGTGTTCCACAGAATATGTTGATGTTTTATTTGTATCGACGTAATTTATAACATTTACCATAAATATTACTTAATATCATATTTAATTAGAATTATACTACTTCCATTTTTATGAAAACTAAATTAAATATTTGTAATTTTAACTATAATTTACGAATTGATTGAATTTTTATTGGTATACTAATGTACTGTAACAATAAGTTACAATTATTTAGACACAATTTAAACACGTTAGTCACATATTCTTATTTATATTTACACGTAAATTTTCATATTTGATAATAGTATTATTTAGTTATTTTCATTCTTTCGAAAAAAATATATATTCTTAAATATCACTCAAGTACATCAAAAATAAAAATTTAAAAAAATGATGATTATTGTTTTGATTCTGTAAATAATTTACTTTCGTTGATTAATTGAAAATAAATTAATTATATTCTTATTATTTTAAGAAATGATTTAAATAAATTTTGGAATGGATTTTGTGAAGTCTTAAAACGGAAAATATTATTTACGGATGAGATTAAACTTCGATTACAAGGAAAGCATGCGGTGGCGCTTATGAAATATGGTCATGTACTATTTGTGTGTGTATGTTTGGTGTAGTAGTATATTAAGGTAACTTTATTTAACCTTTGGGGTGGCCCTCCTTGCCCGGCAACCGGAGGGGGAATTACGTTTGTTGGCAAATTGCAGTGACCAACAGCCGGCCGTCCGGCGGTCACCTGGTCACCTGGTGACCGAGGTCATCCCAGGGTCACCTAGGCGACAAAGGGAGTGAGCAATCCCCCGACAAAAAAAACCCACATTAGTAGTAAACTGTCAACACATACGTATGGCCCAGATATTAATGACCGCAACAACATCATGACATGCCGCGAAAATTCGTTTTCTCTTATATAATATATATTAGAAATCCTAAATCAACGAAAATTGCGACAAAATAATTTAATTCAATTGAATTGAATTATAAATATTTTATACCTGAAATTGTAATATAATATAGATTGAGGCGGGTTGGGGCTTTAGATATCTAAAAAAAAAGGATCAGAACGGGGGAAGGGCAGGTATATCAAATCGATTCCGAATTATACGCTGCGCTTTAACAATATAGAAAAAAAAGAGAGGATAAAAACCGTTGGACAGTGTCCAGCTGAGGCTTTCCGGGTACCTGGTCAAGATATTTGCATAATTGTTACCTGCGCCAAAAAAAGAGTAGTTAGTTTTTAACTGTTCTGTATTATGTTAGAGGACGAATGAGCGTTACGTGATGCCAAAACCCTTCTCCTTCTCGGTCGTCTTGGGGGAGGGTTTTTCAGAGGGGTGGGTTTCTGTGGAGATGGAAGGAACAGAGCGAGACTGGTAATCTCGTAAGGGTTCTCAGTCATTAGCGAAATCCCACCCTGATTGCACTGACCACATGCACGTAATGGCATCTCCGCTCCTCCGGTCCGGGCTTCTCGAAACTTCGTTACGCATTTATTAGTTTCACCTTCAATCAATGGACCGCCGCATATCCATCCGATCTCGCAACATGAGCCAACGCTAAATCCCATCTATTCCATTACAATCTTCAGTTTTAACATCCATCTATCATTCAATTAATTAATCAGAAAAGAAATATATGCAAATAAAAGTTATTAATTATAAGCGGTTTGTTCATTTAATTTCATTAACAAAGAATATATTGACGAAATTCAAGAGACAAAATTTAGAAAATATACTAAATTTATATATTTTTTTAACAGAAAAATCATTAAGATTTTGTGAATGTTCTCAATTTCATGTCCATATTATAAACGTCAAATTTGACATATCTTTTATTAACACCACCTAAAGACGCAGCGAAGTCAAATTTATTATTATTGTATATTATTATTCATTTCTATTCAAATTTAATTAAAGACAATCTAGACTGATTTTTTTTAAAATAAATTATTATAATATTATATAATTCATTTTCTATGCAGTTAGAATATATAATTTTTCAATTTTATCCATATTATTACTTTTTTTTCATTTAAAGCAATGACAATTTTGGAAAGTTGTTATATTTTTTTAAGTTTAACTAAAATTTTTTGTTCATTGTTAGCACTTTTGTTTTATTTTCAAAATTTTGAATTTATTTTTTTTTCTCAGTTCCATTAGAATATTAAATATCTTTTTTATGATGATTGAGGCCCAATTTCTGCTAGCAAATAATCACCAAGGAAAAGAAATGTGTATTCGTTAAACGTCAAATTTGACACATGTCATTTAATAACGCCATCAAGTGAGCAGTCTTCAAACGATTCTAAATTTGGTAATAATTACTTTCTTTTCAATTTAGTTTCACAAATAATTTAAACGATAATCAAGATTTTGAAATTTATTGCTTTCTGTATGTACAGTTAGGCGACCCTTCCTACGACTAGGATTATTTGTATTTGATTCCGGTTTGCGGAAGTAAGGCAGGACAGTCGTGGGGTCTTGCTTCTGCTGCTGCTGTTTCTTCTGCAAAGTTTATCTTACATTTATAAAGCGCACAGCCCTTTGTAATTTAAGTTGCGCGACCTACCCCGTCCTCCTTCTCGTCCTCCTCCACTACTACTCCTCACCATTTCCACCCACGTCGTCCTCCAGCACTCGACGTTCACATGACTCTCACTCCTCCGCACATATTGCAAGACCCGCTTTGAACTTTCCTTTGGATGAACTGAAGAAAACCTCAAAAAGTAAAACAGAACTAAAATAAATTTCTTCGACGAGAACAAAGCAAATGAAAAACATTTTTTCCACCGATTATATTTCAATTAGTATAAACTTTTTTTGCTGATTAGAGTACAATACAACGTCAAAGGTTTTTTTTGATTTCAACTACATTTATTAAAACTTAAAAATTACATTCATTTGTTCAGTTATTTAAAATACTCTTTTTTTCATTACAATTCTGTTACTAATGAAAACGTTTGTCCTTAATTGATATTTCAATTAGTATATATTTTTTTATAGTCATCAATTTACAAAAGTTAAAAGATGATTGCTGCTACACAAGAATACATCGTTCAGACCGGAATCCTATAGTCCGATTAGAAAATTTCAAAACAAACTAAATTTAAAATGAGAAAAATAAATATTAAAACGAATTACACGAAACATTCTGTATAAAAAATATTAAATAATTGAATTCTAAACATATATTTTTTTAATTTTTTCATCTAATTGTATATTAATATAAATTATTTCATAACGTAAGTCATTAATATAAAAAAGTAATAGAATGCTTAAATTATTTAAACTTCTTTCATTAGGCCGACTTGTATGGAATAAAAATGTGCAGAAATCATATTTATAAATAATTTTTTAAATAATTATCTAAAAAGTGCAAAATATCTTCTTTTACTTTGTGTATATTAGTTTAGTCATGTAAAATAATCTGTGTAAAGATTTATTTAATTTGTGCATATTTGTATAGTGTAATTGTGGTTTAACAATAAGTGTTTTTTCGATTTTTTTTTTCTTGATAGTGGCGAAGGTGAAGTAAACGAAATATCTATTAAGGTATGACATAAATCATTTTCGCCGACATAATACGACCTTAACAATGGTCGCACTCGGTGTGTTTTGTTCTCTCTCTATCATTCTTGTCTGCTGGAAGACAATGCGAGTATACGAAGAGTGCAAGCGAGATAGAGATAAAGAAAGAGACGGAGTGGGAGACTGAGAGCATAATAATAATCGTAAAGGTTTATGTGATATATAAGTAGTAATGGGGAAAGGGAATGGAATGCAAATAGTATGAAATGCCGACGGGTAATTCGAGAAATAGTTCCCTTGATGAAGCGTCCAGCTTGGCCCTCATTCAACAAAGTATTCAGAGTGAATTTCGAGCATTGTCTTGAGATGTTCTAAGAACAACCAACCCTCACACACACACACACACTCGCATTCCCAGCACTATTGTTCTTAGGCTTTCTCTCTTCGTTCTGCTGTCTCTGTGCTCCGCACATTAATTGTTTTCACCGCGTCCATTTTCCTCCGCTCACCCTCATCCATCCCTTTCAAGCCCGAAACACACGCACTCCCTTTTCTGTACAACACCACCCCCTCGACCCTCTCTCATACACATCCTCCCCCGCCAACCCAACCTCCCTTCTTCCGATCAGACGCGCGTTAATTTTATTAATGGCATCGACGAAGTCATCTTTCGTTTCGTAATCAGCGTCCGTTAAGATTATTTATTAATCCCACGTTATTCGGGCGTCGGGCAAAATCTTATCCCCATCTAATTGATAAAATGTGCGTTACTTTGCCAAATTTCCGTCGATCTCCGTTCCACACCCGCGCGGTTTTCCCCAAAATTACGGAACGCCCACATCCATTTCCCCAATTTGCATACGTGTAACCAAATTTACCAACTGTTTTTTCGTGTTCGTACGTTTCCTATCAACTGGTTTCCTTTCAATTTATATTTGGATTTGATTACATGAGTCTAGTCGTAGTTTCGTCATTTTATTTCAATTTACATCATTTTAGTCATTTCATTCGTCTTTGCGACATTACCCAACAAAATCAATTATAACAATATATAATTTTTAGTTTTAAAAAGCAATATATCGATGGTTCTTAACCTTTTAGTAGTTCCCTTGAAATTGTAAAATTTATTCACGGGTCTCTGAAAATTTTAAAATATTTTTATCAAAGTTTTTTCCTTAAAAAGTGAATTTAAACTTAAATTCTTTGTCCATTTAAGCAGTGTGTCATCGTGGGTTGGTGATAAATTGATATTATTCAAGGTATCATAAGTATCTCGAATCCACAATTTTATGCTATCATTATTTGAAAAATATTTGTCAATTTTTTCAATTAATTTTTAGACATTAAATAATTTGTATGTTGCATTATCAAATTCACAATTATCATTAGTCAGTAGTCAATAATTTGGAAACATTCTATTTTATCCTTCGAATTCATTTACGAAGTTTAATTTTCATGACCTCTTTTGCAAAATAAACATTTATCCCTCAATAAAATCAGGCAGTGAATGCATCGTAATGTGTCGCACAGATGAGAAATGTTATGAAGAAAAATCGTAAACCTTGAGTTATAAAAACTATTTTGATTTGTAAAGATAACAAAATTAATTCTAATGTAAATATTGTTTTATATAACTAACTTTGACTTTATATAACTAAATTGACTTAAAGTGTAAAGTAGAGTACTTAATTTGATCTTGAAAAATTTCACATCTTGACAAATAGTTATTATAATGAAAACTTAATATCAAATTCAAAAATTGTTATAAATTGTTATAAATTCGCCATGAATTTCTTTTCCCAATTATTTCATTTTTGCTCTTGTTATGTTAGCTTAATTTAACTGTCATACAGAGTCGAACTGGAACCGAACCGAAAACCATAAAACCAAAATTAACCGGAATTTTTAACTGAACCGTAACTGTAACCGGAACGAAAAACTGCTCAATTGAAAAACCGAAACCGGAACGAAATTTTAATTACGGTTAATTTCGGTTCTTTTTTTTTTTTCATTAAATTAATTTTTAATCGCTTTCTTTCATGTATGCTCTTTGATGGTAATGTGCCGGTGCTAGTGTTTTGGTTTATTTATATGGTCATTCGAAAAAAAAATATTTTTTCGACATTGTGTGCATATAAACAAACAATGTATAAGAGACATCGATGAAGTCTCTTTGAATTCTGTTTTCAAATAAACAAATACATAATGAACAAAACCATCAATGCCGAATTCCGTGGGAACGCTTAATCATCACCGACTAAAAAGAGATTATTTGAAGAAGAATTGGCAAGCACAAGTTTTGCGCAACTAACATTAGAACAAACCAGAATAATTTATAATATTCATAACTTCCAAATATGAAAATTTTCGAGATAAATTTACAATTTCTGTAGGTTTAAAATAGGCTACTTGTAATATGATGAATGTTGATTGGCGCAACGATAAATTTTCAGAGCAGGGACAGCTGGGGCTGCTGGGATCTGTCCTTCCCGTCCTGGACGCGGTGAGTTGTATTTCTTCCTTCCTGCGCTATCTTGTTTTCTTAGAAGTACGTTTCGCGGCGTGTTGCCGCACAATTAAGGCTTTGTTGGTACGAAACCCTAACCAAACATCCTAACCTCCTACACTGTACTTCCAACAATAAATACTCTTGGAAAAATAGAACGCCCTCCCGCACACGTATCTCCTTCTCGAAAGCGATATCAAACTTGAAGATAGAAATTGTTGTTACTTAGAAACGTAATTCAACTTAAAAGCGTATAATTTCACGCTTTTAAGTTGAAGTATGTTTCTAAATAACAAAATACATGAATTTGAACATAATGTTGTTACGTAATTAGAAATAATAAAAAAAAAATAATTGTTTAATACTTTAAGAAAATATGGTGTATTTTAATAGTTGAATGATAATATTTATTTATATTTACAATCTCATTTTTTTCCTTTAAGGTATTTGTTTCTCAATATAGTTATATTTTTTAATTAGTATATGAATGCATATAAATAAAGGGGTACGCGACAGCTCGGCGACGGACAAGTGGGCGACGGATAAGACGGCGATGGTCAAGTCGACGACGGTCAACTGAGCACCTGCCAACTCGGCGACGGTCAAGTCGGTGACGCATACTAAAAAAAATATTTTTAAGAAACTCATTTATTATTCTAATAATAATTATTATTTAATGGCCAAGAAATATTATATAACATAAAAATATATTAATTACAAAACTTAACAATAAGAAATATTCTATAAAAAAAATAGTTTATTAATTGTTATTATTAATATAATAATAATTATACGTCAGTTTCTCAAAAATATTTTTTGTGCGACTTGACCGTCGCCGAGCTGTCACGTACCCAAATAAACAATGATTATACGTTTTTATTAAGTAAAATATTCTAAGATTTTATCGAGAGAGAAAATAACACTACCAAATTCTAATACCTTTCACATAGTGCGGCTTTGTTCAGATCAGATTTGCTATAGTACCGTTTGAAACATTTCAAAAATTAAATTTTAATATATATTCTCCACAAATTGTATGTATTACTTTAATTCAATTATAATTAGTAATATTTTATTTCCTATTACTAAATATTGAAATTATCTTCCTATTAAGAAATAATATATGAACATTCATTTGAAATTTTGTTTAATTCTAATGAAATGAGATGTTTATGTCGGGCTAGTTAGATTTTAGTGAAACAAATATGTGAAATTTGTATAACATTAATACGGTCGAAATATGTAAGTGGTGTTTGTCAGGATCCTTGTTTGATGTTTGCGGATCGCTTAATACCAGTCGGCCCTTTTGGCCTGTACAACTGAGAATTAGATAGGGAGTGTTAAGACATGTCAATTCTTAGTATTAATTACAAGTGTTCGGATATTCAAGTTTTGCTAGGGATGGGAAGGGCGGTCAGAGGGGGTTTTGAGTTTTGGGTGAGAAAGGGTTTCAGCAAGGGATGTAGTGTGTGTGTGTGACAAGGAGAGAGAGAGAGTGGTGGTAGTGGAGAGCAAACGAACTTTGCAATTTGGCGTCTCTTCTTTATATACCCTTTGTTGGATACAAACGTTAGACTGTGACTGCGAATGCGGTCGTCCTCAGAGGCTCCGGGCACCGTCTGCAGAACTGTTAGGGTTGTCACATGCAAAGTTGCGGTCTGCCTCGGCCCTTCGGAGGGTGGTGCAAGAGGCGACAGCGGCGGAGGTGGATAGAGTAGGAGAGGAGGAGGACGGTTTCGAAAGGGTTTAGGGAGGAGGATGAAGGGTGGGTGGTTTGGTCGGTTGGTTTCTCTTGCTATGATGTAGTATATAGTTTTGGGGCGCAGTCGCGGCCATTTGCGAATACGTCTTTTGACCACTAGCCGAGTTCTCTCTATGCGGACTTAATTGTATGGTAATTTCAGTAAATGGAGGCTTAAATTTTAGTGTGCAGGAAACTGGCGGGCGGCACTTTGAGACGCTCTTACTTCGTGTGTACTACATACACACACTCACTCAGTCATTACGTTTATGCTTTATGCGATGGATTATCAAGAAATGTTACAAACTACACGACATGTTGACGTTACAACCTGTACTTAAGTCCGCAAGGAAATACTCGCACCACTGCATCTACAACAACCGCCACCGCCCCACGTCCTTCAATTAACCAACTAATTTTACGCCATAGCAACGCTTGTTTCTATCGGCGAAACTTCACTTTGATTCCACCCCGAATCACATATATATTTCACATTATGAAAAGTTTACTCGAATCAAATTCAAATACGTCAACAGTTTCTAATAAAATAATCAGTAATTTCTTAAAAAAAAAACTAATATAAACATAGTATATTCAGCGTTCTTAGAAAAGTACATATATACGGCGTCCGTAGCATCATATTCAGCATCCCTAGCAACATACACGATATATATAGCAATACATATGGTGTTTCTCAGTTTCAAGATATTTTTTATTCCCGGGACGCGAGACAACTGTTTAAGGCATACCCGGGAATTTTCGGTACTCGGAAAATTAAAAAAAAAAATAAAAAGAAAATACATTATTTTATATCCAATTAATTTATTCTATATTATATTTTACATTGCACGAAATATAAAAAAATACTGGTATGTTCATAACAAAAATAATTATAAAAAATGGGAATATAACAAGTAATAAAATAAATCTGTATTAAATTTAAAAATAGGCTTTTAAATACGCATTAAGCAGTATATTTCTTAATTTTAAAAGTACATATTTTTGGTTCCATTTTCAATTTTGAAATTTCTCGAATCTCGAACGATAATTCTCGGGTATCGAGATTATATAATAATACATCACTCAATAAGTCTCCGGTCTAACAAGAGTGATACATTCATTCCAACGCTCCTTTAACTTTTCGATGCCTTTTTTGTATTGTTCTTAAAATAGGCCTCAGTGATTGCCGAACACTTTTTTATTTGAGCCAAATTTCTTTTCCTGGATGTCTGGAAAAAGTCAGTAATCGCTGGAGGCCAGATCTGGAGAGTATGGTGGATGAGGAAACAATTCGACACGGGGAATTGTCTTGGTGGAATAACACTTTTTTCGAAATGCGACACACACTTCGAAAGCAACATACGCATGCTCAAATTTTCGTGTAGAAATGTAAACAGTCCACCTTCTGATATCTTTAAAGTGTCAGCTATCTCACGCAACTCCACTTTACGGTGTTTCAAAACTATTTTGTGGATTTTGTTTTATGTTTTCCGGAACAACTGCCGAATTTGGGCGACCATAGCTGTCAGAATTATCAGTGTTTGTACGTCCGCGTTTAATTCAGCATACCTGTCAATAATAGTTGATTCTCCTGGTACATAACGTTTATCATGCCATTGTTTCACTTCAACAGTATTTTTCTACATCAAAAAATAATGTTTAATCAACACACGAAATTGTTTTATCCAAAACTGGGGCCACTAAAACGATTGTTATTTGTAAACTAATTGACCGAATGTCATGAAATTTTAATACGTCTCGTTTGATATCATATGAGTATGTCAACAATGTTGCTATATATGTGTCAAACTGAAGACTTATTGAGTGATGTGTTTAGTAACTATAATCCATAATCCATTACCGTAATCATAAAATTGTAAGTATCTATTAATTAATAAACTATATTTATTGCAAATAATTGTACAATTTCAATTATCCATTATATAAATAATATATTTTCGAAGTTTGCTGACTCCATTTTAAGAAAATATAACAAACATTTTTGAGCTAATAATTGATGGAATACTATTTATAAATTTGAATTGATTTTATATTTGTGAAACTGTTTGCATTTGTATGATGTCTGAATTGAAATCTACTTCCGCTAATGTGAGTGCAATATATGGGAGGTAATAGACGAATCAAAACTGCACTAATACCAAACTGCTGTAACAGGATTAGCAAAGAACATGTAGAAACTGTGAAACGAAATAGGTTTCATGCGATGGATGGAAGGACTCGAGGAGTCGTCCTCACAGTCGTCGTCGTCGCATATTCGGATTGAATTATCAACTTCCTCTCACGCCTCCGGTATTGGCTCCATATTACAACAACGCCGCCCCCACATCCATCCAATATGCATGTATTATTGCAATTTGTATAATAATTTGCAGCAGTAGACAAGTTACATCCCAAAATCCGGATGCGAACTTCGTCCATCTTCTAATATGTACAAGAGAGGGATAGAAGGAAAGACTGAGACGAGCTAATTTCATTTTGGGGTTTTCCGTTTTGTTTTTTGCTGCAAAAATTTGGTTGCATTCCGAAATGAGAAATGCTGAACACGTTAGATTACGTGTGTGTGTATGTGTGTTTCAGTTTTGTAATGGAGTTGTGTAATTGGTGTGCAGCGAGAAGAAAGGGTATGTAATTATAAAATGCTCTTAGGAGGACGCTTTAGTGTGCTAGCGAGGGTGGCAAGTGTAGCGTGTAAAGGGTGCAGGAAACGCGCATACAGGAAGACAGAGAAAGACCGAGTTGGATGCATGCGGTGGGTATTGAATGGAGTGAGATGGATGGAAAGGGTGGAATTGTGAGAGGGAGAGAAAGGCCAGTTTCGGGATCTCCAGTTGCAATTAATTCGGCCAGCGCGTGGAGAAGCACTAATTTACATCTGCGGACAACACGGCCATCGAACACTACCGTCATCCCCCCCACACTCTGACGCCATCGGCAAAACCCTCTCGCAACTATCGAACAAGACTAGACGTCTCCAACAACATGTTCAATTATCATTATTTTCTTCTAAAATCGCGCATCATGTCTAAATGCATCAACTCACTGCACGAGATATTCCAAGTAACTTGCACAAGTACTTGGTAAGTGTGGTACTAGTTAGTTATTACAACTTCGTAAATGGGAAACTGTAAAATATTCTTTTATATTGTATATACTACACGAGACATATCAAGCAACTTGTCAACTACTTACGAAACAAGATGTACTAATCATGGTGTTTATACTCGCATAACTTAAATAACGTAAATTTAAAAAAATATATAGTTATAGCGGAAAGACATTCTTCAGTAACCCTTTGTATATTTTGTATTATTATACAATAAATTTTCAAAATTATATGAAATAATTCTTCAATTCTTTAGATGATTTTATAAAATTCATCAAATTTGCTTAATTTAACAGACATTTTTTAACGTATCATTAACGATTATACAATATTCTAAAAACTTAATTTAGCAGAAATTTTTAAATTTTCAATTTATCATATATAAAATATTTCAGATAAATGAAATAATTCTTCAATTCTATAGATGATTCTGTAAAATTTCATTAATCATGTTTTATATTGTTAAATATCATAAAATGTTAGAAATAAATTTCATAAAGCTTTAAAAAAGATACTAAACCTCTCAAGTAAATTAATTTATGCAAGTATAAATAGTTTGCGAATGAGTTACACAAACTAATCGTTACTTTATAAATTACTTGTATATATCAACGTTACGTAATCTGCTTAAACAAAAATAATTTAAAAGTAAGGAAAAGCAATGAAACTGTTACAAAAATACAGTATTACATTTTGTTTTTTTTTTTTTCATCGTAAAAACATAATTTTTATCTTATCGTTTAGACGTGAGATGGAGTTTTCTACACATGTCTTTTTTTACATTACTATATTCCATTCATTAATTGTGTTTGATAAAAGTCTGCGTTTTTTTTGCATTGTGCTCATCGAATATAGTTTATTATTAAAGTATTTATTTTACATTCACTATATTCAAATTTACTTTCATTTTATTTGCATTACTTTAATAATTGTAAATTTACAGTTATTTCTCCAATGAAATAAATTAATTTTATTAATATAATAGAAGATAATTATTTACCAAAGCATGCTCACAACAAAAATTAATATGAAATGGATTTAATCCACTCTCCAAGATAAGAGGATTTCTTAATCTCTTAATGCTGCAATTCGTGGAAATAAATTCGTATATAGTGCAACCTCGCTTAAGGTGTTTAAAATTTCCTGATTTCTACTCGTATAGTGAAACATATTCAAAAATACATATATGTTTTCACAAGATTTAAGAATGATGTAATAGGCGCGCAATCCAGGACTTCTCTTCTCATCGTCACTCGTTATACGAAACGTCGTTAACGAGTGACTCATTTTTCTTACAATTTATATTGCTCGTTAAAGTTCTACTGTATATAAAAATATTACATTTTTAACTAATTTAAATATTAATAACAATAACATTTGAAATAAGCATCAAATTATATAAAATTAACGCAATAAATAGCCGAAAACAGAAAAAAAATAACTTCACTTTATTTGTACGAAATAACATCTATTTTATTTAAAATCTTTCACAAAGACAATAAGTAAATTTGTTGGAGGTACAGTTATCATGTAAATGGGGAAACTTATCAGTATTCATCTGTATTAGTTAACATAGTATCAGTTTGTTATTGTTTAAAATTTTGAACTTTTAAAGTTTGTATATTTGTGTTGAATCTACTAGTAGATTTTCTGCTAGTTTATTTGGGTATCATTATAGTATTCATATAGCATACCTTTCATTTAAGTTAGTAATTTCACGTTTCCATTTGCAAGTCACTGTGTATTTCACTATTGGGGACATACCAGAATAAGTCGGTGATTGTACTCAATTAAGGCATCCAAATTTATCGTGATTTTTACCAAAAGTTTTAACAATAAACAATTCAATAAATAAGACTTTTTCTGGCACATTATTTCAATTGTTCTCCTATTATCCAAAATCAAAGAGATTCCTTCCTTGAAGAACTTCATTATTTTGGAATAGACGAAATAATTTTCCACACGTCAGATTTTAGTTATAATTAGTAAAACATCACCATGTGCAACATCACTTACAATTTCTGAGTAAAAAAAATACAGAAATTACTGGTATTTCTTATTAAAATTTACCGGTAATTTCGGTAAACATAATGGTTACTGGCCAGTATGATTACCGCTTAACCGTTTACTGGTTATGGAAGTCCTATAAGCAATGTTTTTATTGAAATCGCTTGAGTATTTTGATGATTGACTTGCTGTGTTCCATATAGGGTTTATACAAAAAACGACTTTTATATTTTTTTTTCCAAAAAATAGAGACAATAGGAATTTTAACTTATTTTCTTTCTATTTAACTTTAACAAAAATGAAAATAATAACTCACATAACAAAACTTAAAAACTTCTATAATATTACATAAAACTATAACAAAATCAAATTTACCCCATAGAAAACCATACAGATAAACAAATAACAGAGTCATTTATCTAAATGACTATAAAATACTATTTTATTTCTTATTTTTCTCATAAAAGTATGATTTTAAAAAGGAAGGAATATCTATAGATGTCAATCAGGTCCTTGTTTTAGATAGAAAATTTGCAGAAATAGACAATATTATCTCATTTGTTACGTGTACACAAATGTCACATTCATTACTAGTACCAGACGTTTTTTATTTCGTTGTTGCAAAATTTCTTGCTTAGTTAAAAAAACACGGTTTTCGAATTGTATACATTTCTTCAAAATACCGGTTTTTTAAAACCTGATTTTAAAAACCGACAAACCATATTATTATACTAGTTTAATGATGTATTTGTAAATTAATATTTTGTTGTGCACCGATTTTCTTCCAAGCAGCCAATATAGTTTGCTAAATTTCAGACCTAATCGCTTTTTCTATATCATATACGAATATGTTTCTTCCAAGTGCATGTCAAATTATTTTACATCATTCTCCTGCGGTAAAACTTTGTAATTTAATGTTGTTTCCTTCCTGATCGATAACATGAATCGATTTCATTTTGTTGACTTTAATATGCCATTATTTGAACAACATTCAAATAATTTTCTGTTGTGTAAAGTCTCTTATGTATCTTGATCCTTTGATCATTCATAATTGTATTCTCATTTTCTTTCAATTCTTGTTGATATTATTAACAATTCGTCTTCACTCTCTGAATTTCTATAATTTAATATTTTAAGTTTAAATTCAATTGTAACAAGCAACTGTCCACAAAGATTTTTAATATGAATTACTAATAATTAATAGAAATTAACTTCATCACTGCCTTCGGAAATTTTAATATCTGCACTTTCAGACAATATCAATAAGGAAATGGTCTTACGATACATTCAAAATAATGTTTTTAATTATTGAACTAAGTATGAATATTTATGTATTCAAAATTATCATATACTTAACCGCAAATTGTTGTTTATGACAGCTAACATCAAATTATAAACGTTACTACAGTCAACATAAAAAAAATGACAAATGGACTTAGGCTACTTTTAAATAAACTGCTCATATGTTTGCACCAAATCTGTTAAAATATGTTAAAATCTATATAATAGATGAATTTATTAAATATATATAAAAATAATGATAGAATTTTCTGTATATTATATATTTGTTTCATAATAATAATATCATAAATCACAATTCCATGATCAATTGGAAATCTTTTTTAATACACTTGCAAGGAATTAAATACGTATTTTTCTCATACATTTAATTCGTTTTAAACTTAAAATTTATTGTCATATGAGGGTAATTCTTTTAATGATGAATAAACCCTTTTGGTTTATCGATTATTGACTGACCGTGGGATAGTTAACAGCTTTAACTGTGATTGATTCTTTGAGGGAAGAAGTCAAAGTAGAAAATGTCCATTGCATGTGAAAATGCAGATTCGGATCTGTTATTGTGCTCAAGAGTGTGCGTTAATTCGAAGGTCTGCCGATGTATAATAGGGTGGGTGGCGGATGGACGGAGACGGAATGAGTTTGTTGGATAGAGAGAAGAGTGTGTGTATGTGAGAGAGATGGAGAGAGAGAGAGGGTGAGTGGGAGTGAGTGAGAGTGAGATAGAGAAAAGGGTCCATCCGTCCGGGTGGGAATCGTTAATCAGGTTGGCTGTAGGCGATGCCCGGAGTCCAGCATGGCTGCCAACCCTTCTCGTAATACCGGACGACCCCAGGAACCAGAACCACCCCCAACACCAACTTTGCCTCCCTCGTCCCTTCGGCTACGTAATTTATTATTCACAACTTTCCGTAATGGAATTCTATTACAGAAATCTGAAACGTTCCTCTTCTCTCTCTATCTTACTCTTACACACTTTATCTGTCTCACTCTCTCTCTTTTAGCACTTACCGACTCGTAGCATCATCGAAACACACGGCACAACAATGAGAAAACGTCAAATTACCGCTGTAAATTAAAATTTATTAATAAAATATAAAACCCTTTTCCTCGGGGAAATCCTAGTCGCTTCTTCCTCGGACTTCCCTCCGAGTCTCGAGTTTCAAACACACGTATTAGCGGTACTCGCAGGTTTCGTGTTCAACATATTTAAGCAACTAATTGCCGTTCAACGTTAGTACTTAATTTCGACTCTAAGAACACATTCTATCGACATGCATAAATAAATTGAATATGAAACACAAATATTTTTAAATAAAGTTTACTTTAAAATTGACAATGAAATCATAGATTTTATGAAGTACTTTTCTAAATTAAAAAAAATAAAAGTAAATCACAATTACTGGGATTAATTCCATGAAAAATTATATCTATGACCAATTATCCATTTTGCTCTATAAATTAATGAAATATTTACAGCCTATGCAAATATGATTTTGGATATCACCAACTTTCCAGCACAATGGAGATTTTAAGAGAAAATTTTAAACAATAAATGATATAAATAAATGTGATGTATCAAAAACATAAAATTTTCTGTTTTGTTTTAAAATATTAATTAATTAATTTTTCTACATCGAACCCTGAATTTTATATATATTGCAATGCACAAAAATTACTAATACTTACCAACTTTTTTCTAAAACAATTTTATAATTTCGTTTGAATTCTATATTATAATTACTAACAAAAGTTCGCTAAGTTCGCATTAATTCATTTGTTTCTGAAACAAAAGATGTTTTTCAATTTGTTAAAGACTAACGATATTTCATGTCAAATTTCAAGAAGATCGCTAAGAATGGATAGGAGAAGATGCAAGATTGGTGATGTAATGTTGGTAGAAATTCCGCCACTTACAGCAAACTTTGTTTTTTTCATTCTCTTCGGATTTCGACGTTAATGACTATTTCCGGACATTTTTCTGCGGAGAACGAACCTCGTGAAGGTTGCCCGAAATCTTCGACCGATGATACAAATGTAGCCCTAGTAAAGGCAAACATTGATGAACTGGGCTTGAATGCCATGGCTTTGTCGCAAAAATTAAATCATCACTTTAGCTGCACGAAGAAATCTGCTCGATGGGTTCCAGGATTTTTAAATGACGACCAAATAAAATCACGTGTTCGTTTTGCCGAATATTTCTTAGAAATTTTTGAAAATGGAGATTCTAGCACTTTTAGTAAAATCATAACAGGTAATGAATCTTGATTCTATAAGTTTGACCAGAAAACCAAGCAGCAGTCCATGGTATGGTGCAAATCCCCCCCTCAGTTAAAGGAAGACAACAAAAATTCAGCAACAAAAGTGATGATGTCGATTTACTCTACCAGGGTAAATGGTGTAGCTACTTTTTACATCACGATCATGCGCCCACTTACTGAAATAACCAACAACTTTCTTGCGCTCTCTGGCAACAATGAAATTCGCACAGCATCTTATTGGACCGATCTAGCGCTTTGTGATTTCTGGCTGTTTCCGAAAATAAAATAAAAAAATTAAGTGAAATGTCTTCAGTTCCAAAGAAAATCTAAATTTTCTAAATCTTTGTAACGAACATTGAAATCTTTTTAATTGTTTGAAGTTGAAGCTAATATTATCTTATACCGCCGTATGGAGAACTAAATCATTATAGATTTCATCATTATTTTTAAATAATTGCACAAAATATTATTTTGGATCAATAAATTTCAACGAAATAGAGTTCTCTTTCGAGTTGATAGAAAATAAATTAGTATAAATCTGAAAGCACAAAATTTGTAGATTATGAATAATTAAATAAGTATATAAATGAAAATGAAACATTAAATAATTAACTTTTGAGCGGAAACCTAGGCCTTTCCTGTCTTTACTGACGGGATTTTGATATAGTCAGAATTTTGATATAATCAGGATTTTGATACAGTCAGTACAGTATAACATAATCTCTCCGTTCCAAAATAATTGTCCGATTTAGAAATTTTATTTGTTCCAAAATATTGAAACATTGAAATTGGGGATGTTTGATGGTTAACAAATCATTCTTGTGTTTCACCGATTTTCAGTACCAATGCGAACAACTTCCTCATCATTCCTACACTGCAATGTGGTTTAGCATTAATTTGTAAGATCTTAATTGACATGGTTCTACTACCATTCTTCTTTTATCGCATGAATGAATTTCTCCGTAATTGTTAGAATATAGACTTTTTGGTTACTTTTTACAATGATAATAGTTACTTTTTACAATGATAATAATTATAATTGTCATCGGGTAAAACAAACTAACAATTGTTACAAAATTGTACCTGGTCATTAAACTATTTGGACAAATTTGAAACTTCAGGCGTCTACTAGAGTCACTTTTTCAATGATTAATTTAAATATCAATAGTTAGATACATTTTATTTCATTATTTCAATAAAAAAAAAAACTAAAATCGGACAATTTTGGAACGGTAGGAGTATTAATTATTAATATTTTAATAAACTTTATTAATAATAATAATTTATTGAGCAACCTTCAATACATAAGAAAAAAAAGTACATTCTATACATAAATAAATTCTAACATAAAATATATTAATAGGCTGGCCAAAGGGCTAACGACCGAGGTCTTTCCGCCCAAAAAAACTTTATTAATTTTTTTATTTTGAGATATAATAATTTTAATTTTAAAACTATTTACGACGTAAAATATGTAAAAATAATAGTAAGAGGAATTGATTTCAACTGTTTGAAGTTGGACTAATTGAGAAATTTAAAACCGCATAAAAATAAGTTACACAAAAAGAGACTTGAGTGTATAGAGGAAATAAATGATCATGTATCTATGTACTACTTTTTTAGAATTAATTTTTATTTTGTTCAATTAAAATTTAGTTTTTTTTTAATTTCAATCCATACATGTTATATTGTATAATCTTTATGTAATCTAAAATTTGTAAATAAAAAAATGTTTCTACAGTACATAAATATTTATTCGAATTTTTCAATAAATTTGTATAAACATTTGATTAAAAAATATAAACTAATCTTTTAATAACATTTTGATTCATTATTAATTGATAATTAATTAATTAATTAAATTCTTCCAATTACTTGTTAAAATAAAGTGAAAGTCCTGCAGGATTTAGCACGGACAGCAACCAACAGCCTAAAAGTCCTCGGCGTTCAGCAGGATTCTCGCCAATTGAACTATCAGTCACCAGATGGTGCTGCTCCAAGGGCTAATTTGAAAAAAAAACCGCGGGGGGTGATTCGAGCGTCCCTTTTTTCTCTCTTTCTCTCTCTACCTTCTTCCCCCGATGTTCTGTGTTTTTTTTGTTCACCCTCTGCTCTGACCAGATTGGAGGGCCATCACCAAACCCCCTCTCTCCGCACACGCAACTTTTTCGTCTATTGTTCGATTATTTACCTGAACCCCAAAGTATATAAGGGATGCGTATCACTGTACATACACGCTCAGAAATTCTACATTTATACGACGTTTAAAAAATAAAATATATGTAGTTTACTCACTTTGTAAACTAAACAATACTATTGTCTGGAAAGTTAGCTACTTACTAAATGATTTTATAAGGAAAACAAAATAGATTTTAAAATGGTGTGATATTATGTTTTTAAACCAAATAAAAGCGTTACTGAATTACCACGGAAAATCGGCGTTTTTCTATATGAACAAGATAACTATCTTGGGTCAATGATATAATATTAGTCGTTTTGTGGTGTTGTTACTTAATATGTGCCAATCTGGTTTCCAAGAACGAAAAGAGGATGAAAATAGAATGTAATTTGTATAATTGTATCATGTCTTAAATTGATTAATCAAATAAAACATGCATAATTTTAATGTGTTTTGAATACTACGCATTACGTGCCAAGTATATGTACTTGCCATGTTACTTCTAGTGTGTTTTATATTATTTTAAGTCTTTTAAAAAATCGATGGACCAATTCAGATTGGAACCCCAAAATTCAACGGTTCGATTCAAGAGTCCTCTATTATGTAGATCTCGGCTCGAAAACCAAAAAAGGTTTTCAACTGATCTGACCCTAAAACCCTTTTTAAGCCGCTTTACTAACTTGGGGTTATAGATATTTCAATTTCGTTAAATTTTCATGAAACATATTCAAATACTCTATATCGGATATTTTTTACGGTATAATTGCATATTCGGTATAATCTATACATTTTCTGGCAATTGCATACTGTCATTACACCATTTGGTATAAACATTGTATGTACTTTCAATACGTATTTTCCACATGAAATTAGAAAAAAGTATTTTGTACTCGTTTCGAATTTACCAACCAGCTAAATGTGTGAACGCAGCCATCAATTATGAGTCAATCAATCAATTATAGTATTGTTATTATATGTTATTTATTACATTTATAATTAAATTCTCCTTTATAAACCTAATTATTTATTTATATTTATAAAATATAATAAAAATGTATTTGAAAATAAATGCTTAATCACTATTATGATTACTGTTATTATTTTTATAGGTAGGTTCCAATATAAATATGTGATTAATTATTTACAATCAAATATATGAAAGTCTATACATTTACCGGTAAATGTACACATTACCTCACTTATAACATATACACTATACATTATAATCTAACAATATTTGTTACACATCGTATAACAACAAATACTCGTATTGTAATAAATGAAAAATAAAATTTGGTTGTCTCTTTCAAAAATTAAGTTTTCTTTAGTTTTTGATTTAGTCAAAGCTAATTCATTATTTCTAGTTTATTAATATATCGATAAACCAAAAAATTTACGGAATTTCGAATCGGAAAATTAGTAAAAAATACAAAATAATTGAAATTTATTAATATTTATTAATTTTGATTTACAATAATTAAAAAAACATGTTATTTTATTAACATAGAACATATTTTTTTTAAGTATTTAATAAAAATATTTAAAAAATAACAAAAATCGAGATATCTAAAATATTTATAACAATTGTTTCAAATGTACTAAATTATTTTGTTACACGGTACTCGAGTTACACGTTTTCGTTTTACTTGGTTTAAAAAAAATAATTGTTTTCGATTTTACACCGTTTAAAAAAACTAAATGAATAATTAAATGTTAAAGATAATCGATTTACACGTTTTTCTCTTAAATAATTTTAATTATTCATTAATATTAAAACGTTTCCACTCATTTGTAATGGATATGACAATTTGTGTTCTTCAAGACACATTTGTTTTATTTCTTTTTTATTTATGTAGTGACTGCTTGAAATTGCACTAATCTGTTATTTTATAATCTCATAAAAGTAATATTTTCATTTTGTTCAATTGAAATTTAGTTAGTTTTGAATTTTTCAAACTTACTATTAAGTGCTGATCATCCGTAAAAATACTACTCTCAAAATTTCGTTGCCTATTTCTCACAACAGTTATAAATTCCATTTTTTTCATATTTTCTACGCCATATTTATGGTAAATAATTTTGATGTAATTAATTTTCTGAAATTAACATGCGTTTTTTGTTTTGTTTTCTATTAACAATTTAATTTAATTTCTGGACTAGTTCGATTTTAAAATTTAAAGAAGTATCGATTGGTTTGCTTAGTTAGGGTCGTGCAAGTCTGTATGCATATTTTTTTTTCGTCGGGTCGCCTTTAAACAGATTGCGTCCATATGAATCCTATGGTCGTGTGTGTATGTTTTTCCATTTGGGGCGGGCAAGTTTTTCCTTTCTCTTTTTCACTCATCGATTCTCCATCCGAATGTCCATTTCTCTCTCTTTCTCTATCTCGTCGTTCCCCCTTCTGGTCGGCCAATCTCTCCCCCGTCCCACGTGTGTCGCGCGCGTCTGGCATCGCATGGACACAATGCCTGGTCAAGTAATGTTCACAAAACTCCCCCAGGGCCGCCACTACGGCAACATCAATAACGTTTTTCCGATCCTTCCCCAGTCCAAAAATACATACACACAAAATGGACGTGCACAATCATTGCAAATCCACAAAACTACCTACAACCTTAACAAAATTATAAAAGCTCTAACTTGTTACAAGGAGATATATAGTGATATATAAAAAAAATAACTGTCCAAACAAAAATTGATAATTTCTTTAATAAAATATAATATTTTTGGAAGATGTACTATGTTTTATTGCATTTGTGTATTTTGTCGTTTTTTATTAAATTATTGTGATTACTACATCAAAAAGTATTTGTAATTAAGTATTTTATTTATTTTAATCTATTTTTTTTAAATGTATGCAGTCAGCAATACGGAATTTGACCTATATAAAAGTAAAAACCGTGGTAAAGTGTGCTAAGATAAGTATATATATTAAAATTCCCCCGACTTACGAACAAATTCGACTTACGAACAACTCTTTGGAACGGAACTAGTTCGTAAGTCGATACCTGTATTTAATTTTTAAAAAATGGTCAGAAAGACATCGGTCGATAGTCGTTTGGCCCAAATCGCGGCAAATAAAATTTGTTATTTTATATTTGTTATATGTATGGAAAATGTTTAGTTTTGTTATTGTTATTGTTGTTGCTATAATTAGAAAAATAAAATAATTAAATAAAGCCAAAGATAATATCAAAGTAATTTAATAGGAGACTATTAAAAACTATCTAGTGATCTATGAAATTATACTTATTTCAAAACAATAAAACAAGAAACTGCAACTAATGGTAGATATATTTCTATATTCCAGAATTTAACAAATCTTCTCTGTAATTTTATTTTATTGTTGCAAATATTTAATTTGATAAATTCAGGAATTTTTGCAATATTGATATTTATTTATTTAAATTTTTTATTGTTTGTATCATATTATTTGTAGATTTCACACATCATTACAATTTACCTTCAAATATTTTTTTAATATTAATTGTATAAAATTATTTTTTTCTTTCAATTTTTTTTTGTTAAATTAATATGTTCATGAATTTACTAATTGCAATTTTAGGGAATTTTATTTTAGCAACATTAATATTATTGGCAACAATCTATTGACAAATCTACAAATGTATGCATTTTGTATTTTTCTTTTCTTTTTGCAACATATTGACAGATATATTGGGAAAACAACCCAACTAATTCAAATTTACAAATTATAAATTTAATGGTTTTTATTTTTAGATTTCATGCACTTCTGTAATTATTATTAATACATTTATACGTTGTAGATTACTGCAATCGATCTGGCCACACCGACATGCATGACTGTTTGAAACTAATTAAAAGTAAAACACTGATCATTTATGTATAAAATTAATTTGGGTACAATTTTTTTAGAATTTATTTTAAGTTTGTCAAATTATCAGAACTATAGTGAATCTAAATTAAAATTTTTAGGGACTTGTAAACGAACTATATTTTGTAATACAAACCTATACATTTCGGTTTATTGCAATCTTATTATATACATTTTCAGTGTGTGTTTTTCCTGGAATTTTTTGTTGTTGGAATGAAATGGCCGAGAGATAAAGTTCGAAAGCTACAAACACACGGATTCAAAGCCCATATATCAGGGCCGTGAAAAATCAAGTCGAAATATGAGATATGTGTCCATGAAACATTGATGGATGCAATGCTTAAATCCGCACGCGGAATGCATAAAACCCGGAGCTTTACTTGTTTTTGATCCGGGGACATTTTTTATTCCATGTATTTTATATACATTATTATTCTCCTCCTCCCTATATATACATTTATTTGGTCTCTTCTACCATGTGTATGTTGTGTGTGTCTGTGTCTATGTGTATATGTTCATTTTTTTTGGGGGGGTTGCTCTGTCCCTTTGGATCCGAATTGGAATAATGTCTGGTGGCGGGTCGCACATGTGATTTATGTGTGTATGTGCGTGGGGGGTGCGGGAGATGTGGTGCAAGCAAGGCTAGTTGAGGCGCTCTCCCTTCGCTCGTAATTCGGTCGACGAGATTAGCTTTTTTTGTGGGACGAAAGACGACAACGGCCATTGTCCGGCTGCCAAGGGTTGCCACCGCCGATAAGACGTATTCAAATGGGCGGGGGGTGGATTCGGGAGGACGAAGGACACGTCCCAGCCAACACAAGGAAAAAAAAATGTATATACATATATAGAAGAATGGGGATAAGAAAGAAGAAAAGAAATAGTTCGCAAAAGTACAAAAAAAATAAGAGCGAGAGGGTCGGACGCGGACGAAAATTTATATATACACACACACATACACTACATTCGTGGACGTTTACAAATGCAATCTTATTCCGAAACGAATTCCAATTCCAGAAAGGCACAAGCGCGAAGCAACCCAAAAAAATCGCAGAAAAATCGACTTTGTTTTATCGCTATTTGTAATTTCTCAAAAAATCTTATTTTTTTTACAATCATTTATAAATATACATATAAGTTAGTTAATATAATAAATATTAAACTTTCTTTAATATTTTATTGTATAAACTATTACATGTTTTTCTCAATTTATTCAATTATAAGTAACTCAATAATTATTCAATTTTAGTTAATACGATTTTTTATTGCATTATTAAATGTATTTATAATAAGTATACAAAAACACTGTAAGATTGATGTTTAAATTTGAATTAATTATTATAAACAGATGTCTGGTGTAATAATCCTGAAAAGGGATGATATAATTGTATGTTAATTGGCGTGTATCAATAAATATATATAAAATAGTAATTACTTAAATGACGTTTGCGGACAGAATTCAAGTAGTTTGAAATTCAAGTTTTTAACTAAAGACAAATGAAGATAAATAATAAAAAATAAATGAAATTAAAAAAATAATGTAATTGAAGTTCAATGAAGATGAACAAACGAAGACTGGAAATCAAGAAAAAAATAAAATCAGTGATAGCACCAATTAATTGAAAGCATGTCAATTCTTATTGAAATTGTAGGTCAGGAAATGTCGATACAATATTTGGTAAGCGTGTATTATTTTAATGAGAAAACAGTTGAATCTATGTGTACGTGTGTTTGATTTTGGATGGAATTTCGTGCATCCAGGCAATGACGAGTATCCATGCAGATCGAGTATTGTGTGTAAACACGGATCGAGAGAGCAAAGACGAATTATCTTAAGTTATTGACTCTGGAGTTTTGGGCGGTGGAGAAGGAGGAGGAAAGATGGTATATGTGTGTATGTTTGCACATAGGATAGAGAGAGAGAGCAAGAGATAGATATGGGCTGGCCCGGCAGGACACTTGTGTTTAAGTTACAGGACTCGCCATATCCCTTAATTAAACAGTTCTGTTTGAACAGGCAGATTAAATGTGACATAGAACTGTAATCGCGCTTATTGTGGCTGGTCGGGGGAGGGTCAGGAGGCCAGAAGAGGGGCTCTAGGTGGTAGTGGTGGTGGTTGTAGGAGCCAACTACCCGGGAACTTTTAGCCGCCTCACGAAATATTACTGCTAATTCCTCTGTTTGATTACGGGGCGGCCTTCGAGCCTTCGGGCGCGCTATCAATTACGCCGAATTAATTATTATCGCAGAACCGTGAGGGATTAGGACATTCAAGCCTCCTCCTCCTCCTCCTCCTTCACTTCCTCCACCTCTCCATCATCCTCTAGCTAATACACCTTCACTGAAAGCCCTCCGTCGTGTCCCTCCTGTACAACTTTCTTTCTATTATGTGTTGTTTCTTCGCTCATCGCACAAAACTTATTCTTGTTACTTTTATCAACTCTGATTTAATAGAAAAAGAAGTAACTTTAGATAACAAAAAAATTTTTTTTTTCATAAGCATTTTCATTGTTGAACATTTTCTATACTAAGTTTAAAAAACATAATTTGATAACTTTTACAATATTTCATAAGAAAAATATCGAATAATAAATTGTTTTCAGAATCTATTGTCTTATGATTATTTGAATTGATGAAACTGCTAATAAAAATTAATCGTTAATTTGATTCTCGTGAAATTATCTAATATTTCATATTCGACAGTTAGTACGTATTACTATTTACTACTATCACTTTAGTTTCACTGACATCGCACTCAATGACAATCAATAACTTCTATTATAGATAGAACAGTTATGTTTCGTAATGTGGATGCAATACTTCATATTTTCAGTATATAAACAAACAATGCAACGTTTGTTTATAATTATAACAAAAGAACTATTATTTTCTTTAACGTTTTTATGTAAAACTAAATCTGGTGATGTAAAATCAATTTGTTGTTTGTTTGGTGTCAATTTGTTTTGTAGTGTGGATGCAACATTATGTATATTTCGTGTATAATTTATTTGATTTGTTTGTTCAAATAGTAATTTTTCCCAAGACTTTCATTATATTTTTTTTCTCAAAATAATAAATTTACTCTTATTTAAAAAACTATAAATGAGGACTTTGTGGAGATCCTTTTTAATAGATTTTTTTTTATAATTTACTCAAACCCGCGTGATAAAAAATACCATAATTAAAAAATAATTTTGCAATGTATCTCTGGATCTATATAAATATAAAGTATGAATGGACAATGTAGCAAAACGAAGGGTTCAGGGTGGATGTATTTAGGGAGTCTGCAAATTTATCTCTCTCTCCGTTGGTCGAACGACGAAGGGTCGCATATGTGCATTTTAAATTTTGCAATGCGTATAAAATTTTATATGTAAGTGAAACACACACACACACACGCGCGCGCTTTGGTGGATGGATGCAGAAGGAAGGGCCGGTCGACTAGTAGAGGGCAAGATATGTAGCGTAAAAAATGTAAAGGGGGTAGCATGTGCTGAGTCAGGCATTTCGATATCGCTCGTCCTTTTCCTCCTCAACCTCATCCTGGTCCTCGTCCTTCTTCTCGTCCTCCGCAGTCTCCACATATGCATGCGCCCACATCTTTGGCAATGACTGGATGTATTTTTCTCCGTTGCGCATAGATTGATGAAAGTTTTTTCCTCCCGTCGACTGCAAGAAACTGGTTATAAATAAATATAAGGATCGCGCGGAGGCCAAAAGAAAAGGACCTCGATGCTCCTTCTCATCCACCTACTCCTTTTTCTTCGTCTTCTTCTTCTGGAGCCACATGATAAATGCTCCTCTTCGATTCCAAGCTTTTTTTTCCTGTTGTTAATCCTGCTGGAGGACAGGAGAGGAGCTAACTCATCACAGCAATGATCCGAAACGCGTATTATACTTTCAAAAATATCATAATCGTATCCAACAGCGGTTAAAAAAATACATTTACTACTTTTTTTTTCGTTCCTGCTAGGGAAAAGTTAAAGCGTATCGCGTTACCCGGGATGACCACGTTCCGTACTTTAGGACGTGTCAAAAAAAGTTGAAAGTATCCCGCGAGGGTCGTTGGAATTTCGAATGTGTCCGAGGGCGGTCCTCCCTCGTCCCAGGGCGATCGTCGTACCTTCGCCTCCCCAAAGAGGAAGACTCTCCGAAGAGATGCGTCTCTCTAATAATGCAAGAACGCACGACTTTCACCCAGTAAACCTTCTATTTCAAACCGGACAAATGTCACATTTGAACTTTCTCAATTTATTTAATACATTAAAAACATACACACAAATAGAAGAAATAATTCTTTTAATGCATTATACTTTTGTATCGATACATTTATATCAAATAATACATTTATTTTAATTTCAATAAGGGATGGTAAAAACCATGGATAATACGATCGTGTGCCGAAAAAGGTCGAAAACCAGTTTCACAGGATTTCCACTAAACTCCTTACTAGTTAAATTCATTCGTTGCTACCCTTCTTTTTTTTAATTTTTCAACTAGTCGCACGTGCTCAAAACTTGTTTAATAAACGGATTAGTATTAACCTTTCATTCATTGCTCTTCGTCAAAATTTAGTTTAACTAAATTTTATATTAACATTAATTATAAATTAATAATTTTAAACTCTTTTCATTCAATGTTATTAGAATTACATTTTTTTAATTTATTTAATACAATTAATCTTTCATTCATTGCTCGTCATGAAAAAATATTAATCACTAGAAATATCTCTTTACTTTTTAAATATACTACTAATATAAAACAATGTTTAGTTCATCTTGTCATCAATAAGACTAATTGAAAACACAATTAATTTATAATGGAAGTACTTATATTCGTGTATAATATAAATCGGCAATAAATTAAACTATTATTTAGATAATAGAATCTATTAGCTGCCGATTTATTCGGTTAAATTTGAAAAAAAAAATGAGGATAATTAATCAAGTAATAAAAGTGTATTTTGCTGCGAATCCTGGAGTGTTTTGATTTCTCACACGTTATTTATGAGTTTAGTAGCATTATAGTTTGCTTTTTTTGGTCCCGGTGTCAAAGTTCGGTATTTCCATTCAGTTTCCGTCTATCGTGCAGAGATCATCGGTGTAATGCGGTTAAAAGGTACCCGAAATTTGCAGGGGATTACCCGTTTTTTTCCCCATTCACGTCCATCATTGACTCCTTTTTTTTTCCTTTCTCTACGATATTCGGGATTACATATTGCTTCTCATCTACAGGTAAATCGGTATATCCAGGTAGATGATTTTTTTACATTCCCCTAAAAATTTCGAACAAAAAAAAATTAGGGGGATCTCTTGAACATAGAAACTGGATGGTTGAAAAAAAATAGAAAATAAATAATGGTTCCGTCGCCTTTTATCTGGACCATTTCTATGTCAATACAAATATAATGGCATTTTGGTACAAATCGGCAAAGAGTCACAAGTGTCGTCGGTGGCACGGATTCCCCCATCCCGCTCAAGGGGGTAACATATTTAACTTGTCTCGGGTTTGTGTGTTTCTCACGAGAAGATCAATATTTTCGGTTTCTGTGTGTGCCCCAGGTCAGAGGGCAGCGATATTGCCGTTTCCCTCAGCGCTTTCCGCTTTCAGCCCTTTCTCTCGCACTCTGAAAAAATCTCTTTCTTTCTTCTCTATTTCACTCTCGCCTCTCATTCATTTCATCTGGAATCCGTCTCCTTGCGCTATTTATAATATTTCTTAGAGGAGTAAAAAAAAAGGAAACGAATCCTCGAGACGGCGGGAGAAAAGCGCTCCGCTGAAAGACACTTTGAACCTGAAACCCTCCTTCTCCGGTGCCAATGAGACAAATGAATCGAGAGCAAGTATGAATGGTAAAAGAACCCTTTTATTTTCACAAATTAAAAATTTTCTATATACCGAGAGCAGTATACGTTCGCAATAACCAAACAATATCTATGAATTTCTGGTTTCAGTTTTCAAAAGGTTGTCAATTATGAAACAATAGAAAGAATCATTATATATTTCCAAACTATTGAGTAACAGGTAACTGTATAAGATTTTAATAAACTATTGTCAATTTGTTAATATCAAATAATCAAAGATTTGTATTGAATAATACAAAATAACTGAACAACGAAATACTTGTTTCATTTTAGTATCCAGAATATTGTAGAAGTATTAGTTATTTATTTTTCTTTTAAAAACAATTGAAGAATTCATAAAATATATAATTGAATACAATAATATAAACAAACTGCGTCCATAAATACCTAGTTTTTAAATCCAGTTGATTCTAATAAAATTTACTATCAATTGTTATTTTGAAAACAATAAAAAAATTGTAGTATATTGATATATTGAAACAATTGAATTTATCAAATTAAACAAACAACATCAATTAATATCCAGTTTTAGGACCCAGATGATTGTAGTGGAATTTGTTGTCAATAGTAAATTTTAAAATGAAAAAAAAAAGATCTTTGAACATCTGTTAGTTTTTTTTAGTAGTTTTAAAATTCCATACACAAAATAAAATTGAATGAATTAAAATTATTCAATATTTTTGTACTCATGCAGCTTTGCTCGACTTACAATTGAAATATTTTTATTTGATTATAGCGCCATCTGAATAAAGTAATTGTATAATTACTTCGAGTTGGATACTTTATACAAACGGAATAACAAATGTTTGTATGCAATTCTTTATCAATTAAGTCAATGTTATCGTACCGTATTTATTTCAGTGTTATTGTTTATTTTATCATTGTGTTAATTAGTGCAATGTAGACGTTTTAATGAAATCAATGAAAATAAACGTAAATGTTATAATAAAAATAAAAATACAAATTCAAATAGATTTTTTAAAATATATTTTAATATATATTTTTAGTTTGTAAAAAAATACTTTATTAGAATTGTTAACAATTAAAATATTTAATTTCTATAATGCAATCATTTGATGAGAGCACAATAATTTAGAATTAAAATTGGTTAAATGTACAGATTAGTTATTAAATATTGTTTATATGTCTATTGCTAATTGATCAAGGTATTGGTAAGAAAACAATATAGGTATTCTCCGACTTACGAATTCCCAGAGTTACGAATAAAATTCTAAAAGCTCTAACTCGTTAACTGTCCTAACAAAAATTGATAAGTTCTTTAATAAAATATAATATTTTTGTAAGATGTACTATCTGTTTTGTTGCATTTGTTTCTTTTGTCGTTTTTTATTAAATAATTGTGATTTCTACATTGAAAAGTATTTGTAAGTAAGTATTTTGTTTATTTTAATCTATTTTTTCATTTATGCAGTTAGTAAAACAGAATTTGGTAAGATAAGTATATTTTTAAATTTTTAAAATTCCCCGTATTTACGAACAAATTTGACTTACGAACAACCCCCTGGAACGAAACTATTTCTGAAGTCAGGGGATAGCTGTACTTGATATTTTATCAATATTTACAAAATTTATATAATTTTGAACGTTTTATAATTGAAATATTGTAATTCGCTGATTGCGTCACCTGGTGAGAGATTAACAAAGTAATGTGTGTAATGTTTGAATGTGGAAGCCTATCTGACTATTTTTTAAGCTCATTTAATTATGTTGTCGACGATAATATTGACTTGTACCAAGTGATGAATCTATTGGTATTAGATTGAATGTAGTTTTATGTTTTTCGTAATGTAATGTTTGGTATCATCATCATCTTTGTTTCTTTTCTTAAAGTTTCGCCGTCGTTTCGGCGTAAGAAGGAGGAAAGGGTCGGATCGGTCGGATGGTTTTGGTGGATATCTTATTGGATGGTGTTTTATATACGTTCCGGGTGTCGTAACTGGCTGGGTCCGCACGAACGTGTGTTATTTTCCCTCCGATGTTATAAATAAGGATTAGGGCCGAGTAATTTCGACCCCACGGCCCATAGATTCCTTTTAAACTTATTTATTTTAAAATATTGGCACACGCGGCTCTCATCCTCCTCTTCCTCTCTCTATCGTCATCTCTTTGTCGCACTCATTCCAAATGCATCTTTTTCTCGCTCTCGCAAAACTCGCCGAAAAGGCCATTCGCAGCAGTCAAACATACAGCCTCCCTCCGTCTTCCCCGCATGCAACCCGATACGGTCCACTTATTTTAATTTTCCAGAAATTTTTACTTCCCATTTGGGAATTGATCGGTCTCCAAATCGAACATTGACTCACGTCACCTCCTCATCTGTAAACTCTCCCACAAACATTATCATCCTTTTTTTCTCTTCCCTCCTTTCACATCCACATCCACTCCACGCAACGGACAAGAACCGCATATATTAGATGACGAAAATGGAGGTGTTCAGTTACATCGACCGATTAAATATTGAAAGCATATTTCACCCTAAAAATATATATTTAACGTAAAATAAAAATTGTATACTCGAAGCGGAATACGATACTTCATCCCATTTTTGACCAATACTCGCACAACCATGTCTTATCATTCTTCAATAAATTTAATAAAATATTCTAAGTAAAAACATTGATGAAACATGTGCTAAAGCTAATAAATTTCACAAATATTTATAGTGAATTTTGTAAATATAATTCATTAACATTTTATATTCCAAAACTTGAAGTTAAACAACAAGAAGAACATAAAGTAGAAATAATAATTTTGAAAAAAAATACGAAAGAATTGTGATCACATTATTCACATATTTTTCGTTTTGTTTTTGAATGAAAACAGAACAAAAATTAGAATTATTAATAATTTTAATAATAAAATTGAATCTAAATACTAAGACATTCAATTTTATTGTAATTATAAATTTATTAGAAAAGTACGTATTTTAATATTTTATATTTCATCAAAATTCCTGTTGTGGTTACTTGAACTAACTCCAGAGGTGTTATTGATGCAATAAATCGTATTTATTCAATTTATTTTCTTAGTTTTAATTATTTTATTTATACAAAAATGATAATTAAATGAATCGGTTAATTTTTATAATTGTTTTGTATGATAATTACCTTTTAAATTAGTATTAAAATTAGTATAAAGATGATGATATATCTTAAGTGTATTAGATGGAATATGCGGCCAATAACCAATTATGACGATGGCTCCATTAATTACTATTTATGTTTGTTTACTCGACTCATTTCGGAATAAACAGTTGGGGTGGATGAGCGTCGCCCCATTTGAGTGAAAGGCATCCGATTTCTTTGTTTTCGTTCCTTGCGTACACCGTGCGCGAGGTTGTCGGAGTTGGAGGAGGAAGGGAAGGAATCTGTGTGCGAGGGTGGCAGAGTTGATGGGTCAGGGACGGAGCGCGGAGGGAAGGACGAAGGGCCGGACGACTTGGCCGGTCCCCTCATTAATACAGAGTAGGTGGAATTGATTTACTTAGATCTACCTAGCTAGTCTCCACCCTCTAGCAGCAATTGTAGGACAAGCGGGTTGGAGGGAGGAGGAATACGCAACGAGTGAGAGTGAGCGAGAGTAAATGAGTAAGAGTGAGTAAGAGATGGAAAGGGAGAGGTCCTTCCAAAAGCTCGGACATTGCGCGCGCACCTGACCGCTCGGACACTGATCGATAATAAGAAGAAGAAGATTTCGCAAAGTAAGCAAAAGTCGGGTCCGTTCTGCGGTCGTCCTCACACAGGACCGTACTCAGGGAATTAAGATATAACCCAATGCTATAGACGCAAACACATATTTAACAAAACCCATGTTAAGTTTTATGAGGTATTATTGAAAAAAAAAAGCTTTAAAACAATTAAATGTATGTTTTAGTCCAATTAATTTTATTATCATATAATCATAAACAAAATATTTGTAAAATTTGGTTAAAAAGTGAAAAAATGACAAAAAAATAAAACCGATATTATAGATATTTACTTCTAAAGACTATTATTGCTTTTTCAATACGTAAAACTTAACTGTTATAGTAGTAACTTGTCTCTAAAATTCTTAAAATTAAGTTGATAATTTCTTAATATTTAAAACTAAACAGTTGAAACAGTTTTTTTCGAACTTAGTTAAAATATTTGTTGATTATTGATTAAGAGTTGTAGTGTTTCGAATTAATCTGTAACTACTCGCGGTGAAAAAAGTACACCAATGTTCTAAGAAATTATACCACATCTATATTATCTTTCGCCCATTAATGACACTTAACGTAACTTATGCCCAAAGTATTTACTAAATGCTAGTTTAGTATTGTGTTAACTGCGGCTCAAAGTTGTTTTTTGCACGTTCGTTTTTGCTCTGCAGATGTCACAAACACAGAAACACTCTTAGGCTTGTTATTGTTATCTGCGTATAAGAAACAGAATCATACAATTTTGTTGGAACTATGGACAAACGATGGCACAGGCTCTGAAATAGTTCGTGCTTGCATGAGCTACAATAGATTTCTATAAAAAGAACTAGTTAACATGAAAAAAGATTTTTCTTGTCATTATACAATCATTTATGCCCTCCATTTGGCAGTAATACATGTAGTGTATCATTTATATCTCAATATTAATAAATAATGTAATATTAATATGAAATATGGTCGAACAAATAGATAGTTTATTTATTTATTTTTATTGACAGAAAACTCTAATAAAGATTATTTAAATGAAGTGACAAAATAATTGAAAGAGCAAACAATTGTTACATTTATCTCTTTGAATGTTTCATAATTCCGTAATAAAAATAAATTCTCGTATGAGACCTGCAGATTTAAAACCACTTAGCGTTCGAACACCCGGCGCCTCCACCCAAGAAAACTCATCCTCATTCCCCCAATATACACTCTTTCTTTTTTTTTTACTTCGAGTGTCCCCACGACCACTTTCTGAAAAATCGCTCTCCAAGAAAAATGAACGAAAAAAACGCACACAAAACAAACAAGAAACCCGAAAAAGTTTTCTTCTCTCTTGTTGTTCGTTTTTTCCCATCCTCCGCGCTTCTCATTCTTTTTTTTCCTTCTCTCTTTTCTACATCCAGCGGTGTACAAATGCCCGCGATGATGCGGCGCGCTGAAATCTGCGATTCGTCAGTGTCGCCGCCGCCGGCCTCGGACAATATTTCACTGGGCCGCAGCGAATACGAGATTCCCTCCATCCCACCGACCCCTTTCCACCAAGTCCGCATATGTTTATTTGCATACACACTTCTTCCCTCTTCACCTTCATCTCTACAAGAAGACCCATTCCGCAACCCACACCAAGCAAAAGAGTGGAAGGGTGGATGATGGGACGAGAAAAATGTGTGTATGAAAGGAAGAAGAAAAAAAACGTATACACAAACACATCCATCCATCCATATGCATACATAAATACATACATACATATAGAGAGAGAGGAGACTGGTTGGGCTTTTACGTAACCGACTTGCCACATACATCAAGCGCACACTTATTGATGGTCGCGAAAGCTTCTGTCAAAATCTGCACGCCGCCGTGTGTATCAGATATAAATTTGTATTATTTACAAAGTGTTACGCCACCCCTTAGCAATCCTCCCGCAACCCCCACCGCATTTCGCAACTACCGCTCGTTTTTCGCCGCAATCGCGAACACAAACAACTCGCATCACTTTTTTTATTTTCCTTTCAAATGCAAAACGTTTCTACAAAATCCGTATTTTTTGTCATCTTAGCTCAGAACTTCAATTAAATTGATTATCCATACATTTCCGTCAAATTAAGTTAATATAGGTTATTTTAGATTAGGTAAGATTTCATGTTAGTTGGTTATGTCAAATTTCTGCAAATTTAGATAAAATTGGTGTAAACTTAGGTATGCTTTACTTTTAATAGAAAATCGATTAGTAGGTATAATTTTAATTATAATTTGTATCAATTAAAATAAATAATTTAACTAAGTTAGATGTTTTAATATTAGGATATTCTATAGTTCGTTTTATTATAAACTTTGATTAGTCTAAATCTACTTTTGATCACTATACATTCTATAAATTCAAAGGTAAGATAAATTAGGTTAGATCATTCTCAATTTCAGTAAAGGTACTGAAACATTAGGTCTAAATATACATATTATGTGTATTTTTAAATATATTTGACTATACGAGTCAAAATCCGGTAATTTTGGATTAAACTCGCGAAGCGAGGTTGCACTGTATTCTAAATATAGGTTTTTAGTAAATACTTATTGTTCCTTAACAAATCAATATAACTTAATATTTAAGTGATTACTAATTAAAGGTACATGTTCATATGTAGATTAATAAATATCATGACATGTAAGAGTGAAAAGTGTAGGTCTTTCATTTTGTTGAACCGGGATGGCGCACACGTCCACGGCACACCGGATAGCTGAGTGGACGAAAAAATATGGGGGACGCATTCAGTTTCGTTATCTGTTGACCTGCATCAGGGGTGGCCGGTGGACAGACAACTGACCGACCCTTCTCCTCCTCCTGTTTCTCTAACGTTCCCAGGGGCAACGAAAGCAATTGTCAATTTTTCCTTCTTCTTTTGACCGAAAACCACCCTCGGGCACGCGCCCCCAAAGGACCGGAGAAGATTTCACGCACGCGACTCACCTTTCTGAACCTCCACAAACACACACATATTTTGTATGCACGTATTCAAATTGAGGGTGAAAAAAAAAACAAATGGAGAAGAAAATTATTGTCTTGAATAAATCCTAAAGTGAACAAAACGATTGCGCAGATTGATTATAATTTTAAGACTTTAACTGTTTTGTTTTAAACGCACATAATTTTACTTTGTTTTATTGAATTATATTTCTAAGAGATTTAGACATCACAGTAATCATATTCTAATTGATAGCCACTGATATTTGATGTTTTTATTTCCATTATCTTTTGTTTTTAACTACGTAAAACGTTAAGTTTGTAATTGGCCATTTGCCTTATTTAAGTCAGATGTTTCTAGGAGACGAAGATATCAAAATAATTATGTAGTTCTAATTGACATTTGTTTTAATTGTTTAACTGACATTTGATGACATTTACAAAAAAATGACGTTTATTTTATTTATGCATTATGCATATAGGAGATTGACACATGAAAGTAATCATGTTTTTCTTTTAGTTTTTTACTACGTAAAACGTTGCATGTTAAGTTTGAAACTTGACATTTATCTTATTTAAGTCAAATATTTCTAGGAAACAAACATATCAACGTAATCATCTAGTTCTAATTAACATTTGATTGTTAATTGTTTAACTGATATTTGATAACATTTACCAAAATTTGACGATTGTCTTATTTATGCATCATGTTTCTCGGAGATTTGCAAGTCAAAGTAATCATGTTATAATTAAAAGCCATGTTTTTATTTCCATTATCTACGTAAAACGTCGATTTTTAAGTTTGGAACTTGACATTTAACAAAATTTGACATATGTCATATGTTTTTACGAGATGAACACGTCAAAGAAATCATGGAGTTTTAATTGGCATTTGACGTTTCAATTTCCATTGTCTTTTATTTTTAATTATACAAAGCTTGGTTTTGTTAAATTTCAAACTTTCGGAATTGTTGAGGGGGTATTGGGTTGAAGAGAAATGATGTGTACAAAGTGGATTGAATGAATCGCAACTGGTATTAATTTACCTAATGGGTTATTTCCATATGGCGGATTACCGTTCCGGGGGTACCGCCGTTTCATGCAGAAAGGGGTTCAGCCAGCCGGGACGGGGTGCCGCATCCGACGTCCCTCTTATTGCATTTAACCGTTAGATGTTACATAAATTTCTTGCGAATTGGGCACAACAACCCGGAGGTTACCTGAGTGAAAAAGCAGGTAAAAAGGCGCGCAAAAATTGGGACAGGACAGAGAAAAAAAGACTGAAACGGCAGAGCGAAGGGTTCGGATGGGCTTGGAAATGGAAAAAAAGGGTTGCGTGTGAAGATCCGGGGAATTAACGGATACAATTTCCGCTACACTTACTACGCACACAATTTTAAATTATCGATTGGTACCTCTCTCTTTCCCTCCGTTCTTTATTTGTTATCCTTTCTCTTTCTCTCTCTTCTGCCTTTTTTTTCCGTCCATCCACATACGTACACATATTGGGAATTGGCAACGCTTTATGTACCGGAAACTCGCATCCATTCAACTTAAAATCTATTAAATTTACAAAATAAATGGCATCCAACCCCATCGCATCAGGAACAACGGACGAAGGCCGATTGATTCATCGTGAAATTTTCACTCTCTCTCTCGTCATTCACTTTGTTTCATTATTATTTATTACCCTTTTTTAGCCTCTAACAAACGTCCACCCTTATTCTTTTTTTCTTTTTCTGCATTGAAAATGAAACAAAAATCATACACCTAATTGATTCGTTCTTGTTTTCCAACTGTCACCAAATGACATTTCCATATTTATATACCTTGTCAAAACGAAAATTTTATTTTTCCTTCATTTGAAAACAAAATTGATTAGAAATTAACATTTTTGCAAAAAATACCGAAAAAGCTAACAATTAAATTTTTATTGTTTATAAAAAAAAACTCAATTTTTAAACAAAATTAATTAAAAAGATTATTTCAATGATGACTTTTGTCTTATTAATGTCATTTGTATGTAAAACGTTGCATGCTAAGTTTTAAAATTGAAACTTATAAAATATCATTACGGAATTTACGCGATTTTCCATTATTCGTCAATTTTTTTACACGAATGAAAATCGCATAAATGAAGTCTGTAAGTAGAACAAAAAAAATGAAAACAAAAGCTAGTATAAGTTTTGGAAATACATATTTATTTCATATAGTTTAACAAACTATAATTATAAGATTTCAGAAAACAAACTTTTTTATTTAATTGCCCCAAACTCATCTTCTTCATTTTCATTATTAAAGTATTTTTTTTCAGATAATTCGCTGCAACATTTCCTTAAATCTTGTCTAAATTTGAATATTTGGATCAATGTCTATAATTGCTTTTTCCATTGATTTGGCTAATTCAAGAGCTTTACAAATATTATCTGCAGTGAATGGATCTGGTTCTTCGTATTCATAAAAATACAGTTCGCGTTTAAAAAAAAGTAGTAAATATAGTTCTAATTTACGCGTAAAAAAAACAGCTTAAAAATAGTACCGCGAATATTCAGGGATGAAGTATGAAACTCAAAACATACACTCAATTGAAATGTCACCAATTGATATTTCTATTTATGACTTGTCAAAACAAAACAAAAAAATTTGTCGCAAACTGTCACCAATTGACATTTCTAATTATGATTTAGTTATCCTCCATATTTAAACAAAATTAGGTACAAATTATCATTCATGATTCTTATTAGAGAAACAAATAATGCAATTAATTTAATGTAAAATCAATATATATTACATTGAATTAATTTCTATAAATATACAATGATAATTTTTTTAACATATTTTGTATAAATTCATCAATTCCTAGGTTCTAACTCAATACAGCAATACATAGCGGCTTCGATCAGTACGGATTCACTTAGTACTGATTGAAAATTTAAAAAGAAATGAATGTAGCTAAATAATAATAAATTTTAGGGCAAAAAGACCTATGGTCAATAGCCATTTGAAGCAGTTGACTTTTTGATTTATGATATTTATATTATTGTAATTTTACTGTATCAATACATATTATTATTAATACATTTTAAAAGTCTATTGTTATTTCCTCCCTTTTTTTATTCTCCTATAATTTATTACCTTTAATAGATAGAATATAAAAAATATTATACGAAGATAACATTTAGGTACGAATTAATTACGAAAACCAAACTTTATTTTTTGTAATATTTCGTTTCTTATAAATTATCTACTATTTTATTAATTAATATTGTAAAACATTGGCCAATGTTGAAATTTTCGTATTTTCATAATGTTTATTTTAAAACTAATTACATGTAAATGTACAATACAGATATAAACAGTGAATTAAATGGACGCCATCTTTCGTCGTCCAGTCTGCAGTTACCCACACCCCCTCATGACTAATTGTTGGCCATGAGGGTATCCACCCTCCTGCATCCAGGAAAAAAGGGAACAAAGAATAGAGAAAGAGAGAGAGAGATTGAGAGAGAAATGACTGTATCTGATCGTGTACAGCCTTCCACCATTTACTCTAATTCCACTCAATCCCGGATTACTTATCTCAAAATGAAATTGAATCGAATAAATCAAAAGCGACCACTCGCAGTGATGCAACTCACACTAAGCCGATAAAGTATGATTTACAGTATAACAAAAATATATTTTTTAAAAATTAAATAAAAATACATTTTAAATTTGATTTGCAAGAAGCGAAACATGGCTTTTAAAGATTAATCAATAGTAATTTAACTATTTGATAAAGGCTTTGTTCATAATGAATATTTATGTACTTGGAAGAAAATTTAAAAATGATTCAAAAAAGTTATAAACAAAATAATTTGAGTATTTGCTGAGTTTTGGAAATAATTCTAATAAAAAACTGCTCTGCGGGGCAGTAAATATTTATTGTGTTTTTGAGATTTTAGTCGTTTAAACAACAAGTCGACATATTTCCAAACAACCTCCTGTCAAACGATATTTGCTAATGATATGTGTCATATAAAATTCATCACATTTCAAAGTTAAAGTAAAATATGGCGTTTAAATAACTAATTTATGATTTGATTATATTCTAAGAAAAAATGCGTTACAGTCAGAAAAAAATAGTACCAATGAGTCTTTAATAAATTTTGTAAATTTTACTATTTGATTTAAATCAGTTAATTTATTTGTATTGTTTTAAATAGAAACTAAACAACACCTTGATTTATACCTCTTGAAACGAATGATAAAAGTAATAACATGTAAGAGACATCTAATGACAATTGATAAATGTATGAAACTATTTGTTTTCTTTAATATATTTTATATATATGATCAACACTTCAAAATTTATTTCCTACTCAATCAAAAGTAGTAAACCAATTGATTCTTTTTTTGATAACACTTCTAAAAAATTACAAAAGTAAATATATTTTTGACTGTCAATTGATTAATGTATGATAATATTATCAATATTTTGTTTTTTTTTCTTTTTGTACAATTAGAAATACTAAATGATTATTTCTATTTTAGTTGGCCTCTTAACCCTTTGAAATTCCTATATTTCTGGATCCAAGTGGGGCCAGACAACTAAATCAAACAACTTCCTCGACTGAAGCAACATGGGATGGTATGGATTCAACATAAACATCTTCTACTGCCTTATCAAATTCATCCCTTTCCAGTACAATTTCTAGAAAATTATAATAATGCCCCACTAGGCATGTTCAAAAGGTGAGACAATACATGTCCCACCACCTCTCAAAGAGTTAAAACAAAAGACAATCGTATATAATTAAACTGTATATTTTTTACTTTTCATTTCTCTCTGAGTTTGTATCATCGTTTTCTGTGTGTGAGAGGATGAATGGATATCGTCGAGGGGATTCCCCCGACCGGTATATACATTTATGGATGTTGTTGTCTGCAGTCGGACGTGAAGTTGGTCCAGCAGTGGTGGTGCGTGTGTCCCGGGGCGGTCACGTAGGGCGCATCCGTTCGGCCCTAAATACGTGATGGCAATTCGCAGGACGAAAGTCATTAAGTGTGTACGCTTTATTGCGGCGTTAAGGGACGCCAATATTGCGCGATAACTGGACCTAGAAGACCAGAACTGTGCTATGGACCGACCGACCGACCGATAGATAGCGTCCCCCAACGAAATTGTCTCTCCTCTCCCTCAAACCCATACAGTTAAGGGCTCCTCGTTATCATACTAGCTTTAAGGAGGATGACCCGTCCGTCCGTCCATTCTGAACGCCGCAATCACCAGCTATTATTGCCATGACCATTAACGCCGCCCCCGCCGTATCCAGAACTCGCCGCCGCACAAACCAGATTACATAATCGAAACGATTATTGCGAACTGTGCGACGCAATAAAACCTCCGAAGAAAAAGAGATTCGCAAGCGGTAATATCTTAAATTTACATTAGGAGGGTGTCATCGCTTCCATTACATCTAGTGCTCTGCGTAACTTCCTTTGTACAAACAAAAAGAACGAATGGACATAACATTCACATTCAGCAATTTTTTACTGTTTTTTAATAGATTTTTGCTGTTCTATAACTTTATTAGTTATTAAGATAAAATTACTTTAAAATGTATTTAGATCCGTTATTTTAAGTTAGGTTTGAAAAAAAAATTGTAATTGCTCGAATCTAATTTAATTAGATTCAATTCAGAAAATATTTATTTATTATTCACAAATCTCAACAAATTTAAGTTTTTAGTTCAAAATACTCAATCTTATCAAATTTATTTCATTCATATAATTAATAGTTATTTTTGGTGATATGGTAATTTTTAGAGTAAGAAAGTTTACTTTTCTTCGATTGGAGATACACAATTTGCATGAGAATAAATAAATTATGTTGTTTGTAGCTTAACTCGAAACTTTCTTTTATGCTCTTGTAATTTATTGGACTATATCGGATGGGCGTCCAATGCAGGAAAGTTGCTGACTACACGCATCCTCCAATCCCGTCTCGTTTCCTCAATAAAAAAATAGATAGAGGAGAGCAAGGAAAAAAGAAAGTAGTTGCGAGGGAGATAATGAAATGTCCCGTGGATGGAATTTAACTGACCCGTTCTGTATTTTGCTGGAAGGGCGATTTATTACGACCCACCCCAATGGAGAAGAAGAAGAAAAAATGTGCATAGAGGAGCAGAGATAGATGAATGTAGGAGAGGATATAGACAGAATGGAATGAGACACAAAGCGAAGAAAATCAAGTCCGGATCGACACAAATAGAGTAATGCTTGATGCGGAGGAGAAGAGAAGAGCAGGAGGTAATATATTACCCCCGTCTGCTAAGAATGTCCTCCCACATTCGTCCTTGGCCAATTTAATACACGTATCTTTTGATGATTGTTATAAATTAGGTGAGAGAATGGATAAAAAAAAATCAAAAAAGATGTAGAAGATTTCAGTGAGTATTGATTTTTGGTGTCCTTAGTCCGTTGATGATTTCCATAAATTAAGAGACAATTTCATAAAATACATATATTCTTGAAATTTTGTTATAAATTAGGAGATAGAATACATCAATAGAATGTAAGAAATTTTTGTATTAAAATTAAACATGTTTTGATACACATTTTCTTCGATGTTTGTAATAAATTATCAAGAGAATTTGGAGACAATTTTGTGAAACACACATTTCGTTTTAAATACATATCTTTCAATGATTGTGATAAATTAGAGATATGAAAAAGTTACTTACAATAATCGTATCAGTATGAAACATGTTTTGATGCACTTATCCTTCGATGATTTCAATAAATTAATATAATTACAAGATAATTTTATATTCGGTTGAAACATATTTGTATGCACTTTTGTACAATGATGATTGCTATAAATTAAGTGAACTCTCATCAAGAGAAGAAACAACACTCACTCACAAAATTATACCATTTGGCTCATTCAAAGTTCATGATCAAACTGAACCTTTTCGGTTCGCAGTCATTTCAATATTAAAAAACTTAGTCAGTTTCCGTATACCTGCGTGAGACGCCAGTTCCTTCCGGCATCCGGGGTTCGGGGTCTACATAAAAAAGCATAATATAATATTAACAGATAAAGGAAAAGGGTTGTCCCACATACGCGAAAGCACAATGCATGCACGTACCCTTTTTTTGTTCCTTTACCTGCAGGTAGATGATGTGTGTACCCTGTGCGTTTTCATTATTTGAGGTAGGAAGTGGAGGTAGGTAGTCGAATATGCATGCATGCATGACGACTCCCCTTCTTCACACGATCAGTGAGGAGACGAGTGAGGAGAGCACGAGTGTTCCCAACAACCGTAAGTGTATTTAGATGGAATCGGATAGGAATGCCGATTGAAAGCAACGTATTATTCACGTACACTATCGGACACTTCCAACCGACGAGAGTCGAGTGTTTTATCTCTCGGTCGGATCCTACTAGCACTCGTCATCGCTGCACGATTGTTGTAAGTCCTTATACCAATTAGCAAATCACAGAGATATAGATCCACAAATAATAAATACTTCAATTTTTCAACAGTCCTTGAAACCTGACAAAAAAAACAACTTAATTGCTTAAGCATGAAATATTTCAATGTAACAAGTTCTTGTTTCATAATCAAATTAACGTTAATAAAACCAATGTTAAAAATCAACAATCAATTGTTTGTAATTTAACTTAAAAAGTAAACAAACAAAGTTTTTATAGCAAATCAGAGTGATATGAATCAACATGCAATCAATACTTCAATGATATCAATAATCCCTGAAACCTGACAAAAAAAACCTTTTTTCTATTACAGACAAATATTTCAATGTAACAAGTTTTTGTTTCATAATCAAATTAACGTTAGCAAAATCAACAATCAAGTGTTTCTATTCATTTGAACAAAAAAATGATAAACAAATTAAAGTCGGTCAATTGGGTATCTAAAAAGTTGGTCGCAATGTTTAAAAGTTTGGGAATCCAAAATTCTGTTACAATTATCGATAATAGTAATTTTTTATCATATTTATTATATGATATGATAGATGTATAGATCATAGAATACATTCACTATATTCAAATTTACTTAAACGTTCATTGTATAAATTAGGGTTTTTAATTATAGTTAACCGAAATTAATAATTATTTCACTAATTAAATATAATAATAATTAATGCAGTAGACATATTTTATTCCTAAATTAATATATTGTGTAATATAGACAAAAAAATGATACCACTTTATTTCTACGAAAAAGTAAAGCAGCGTAAGTTAAAATAACACAACTTAATATTGTATACAAAAAAATTAAAATAATTGTGTTATCCCTTTCGAATCTGAATTTTGAATAGTGAATTTTTTATATCATAAAATATTGTATGGTACTGATACAAGAATTCTCCCACCAAATTTGAGCTGGTTTTCTACATGGGTATAGAAACTAGGAAGTCGTGGCAAATACCACCATACTGTATAACAGATAAAATATATAATGAAAACCAATTTTTTTTAAACAATTTTTAAATTTAGTTAGTTAAAAAGGCACTTGGCATTTTTTTTGCATTGCCCTTCACAATTTTCAAGTTTAATACTTTGTTTATGGCCTCCTACCTGTGTAAGTTATCATATCTGATGTCATTCACTGGAACTGTATATGGTTTTTGTCGTTTATCATCATCATCTTCATTTTATTGCTGCTCGTCATCTGACTTTTTCTAAATGTATTAGTCAATTTCAACATTTTCATGTAAATTTTGCTTTTCGCCTTCTACATCTGAATCGGGTAGTGTTGATATAGCAACCTAAGCATCTCGCAAGTTTTCCATCTTTAAATTTCCATAAAACTGCATATTGGTGAATCAATAATTCAAAATGTTTATACATTTTCTACATTTCTTTACTATTTCTAACATTTGGAAAATGAATGGAAATAAAAGTGATAAAACGTTTCATGTAACAAACATTAGACTTTTAATTTATGAAATTAAAATTATATGTTAGAAATTATCAAATTATTGTTACAATTTAATGAAGTTATATAAATTATTATAGTTTTGTTTTTACTATATTATTTAAAAATTTGTAAAATCTATTTTTTATTTTAATTATATATAAACACATAAACATTACTAATCCAAATCGTTATAAATCCCATAATGAGATTTAGCAGTTAAAATATGTTTCAAAACTGTCTCAAACCATATATAAATAGGGGTTTCCACATATTTGTTCTTTTCTTTTCGTTTCTTTTCTTCAATTGCTCATCGAAGCGTGCATTTCTGGGGCCGATCTCGCTGACTATACATCCTATAACGGAAACGATCTAATGGATATTACGGGACTTCCTAGCATCAACTCGTTCCTCACATTTTTTTTTCTCACGACCCTCACGGTCTACCTGAAATCATCCCCAATTCGTACTCTCGATATTATTTTTTTGTGTAATAAGGGAAGAAAAAGAGTCAACAGTGAACCCCTTCTCGTGATATATATAGTTTTTTTTTATTCCATTTCCATTTATTTGCTATTTTTTGTGTACTAAATCGAATGTATTGGTTGATGGTACGTACCCCTTTGATGTTAATTTTTTTATACCTGCAGTTTTCTCACCCTAAATTGCGGATATCTAACAATATTTTCCAGCAATATTGGGATTCAGTTCGGGTTAGTTTGGCCCTGTTTACCGTACTTTAGTTTACATCAAGTGGAATAATAAGTTTTGCGATTCGATATATAAAAAAAATTGGGGGACGATCGGACTCAATGTCCCTTCTTTATTTATTAAATCAGATTTATGACCGCTCTGCAAATAACGATTCTTTATTCCAAAAAAAAAACACACACAATCGAAACCGAGAGGAACGAATTCAAACGTATTGATTCTCTATAAATCATTTAATTGAGTTTAATTTAATTTATTCGTCCACTCGTATAAAATGCATTAATTTTCAATACATATAATGTTTATATAGTTTCTTTTAATTTATAAATTCTTGATTAACAAAGTTAAATTAGACTACAGATACATTGGAACGTTGCTTAACGAGCACCTCGCATAACGAGCAAAATAAATTGTAAAAATGACTCGCTTAGCGAGAGACGTTTCGCATAACGAGTGATGAGAAGAAGAGAAGTCCCGGATTGTGCATCTACTACATCATTTTCCATTTTACATTTGTGATTTTTTTTGTGCAAAGTTTTGTAAAGTCGCAAAAAGACGTCCATGTTGGTTTATTCCGCGATAGAAGAAAAGATGAAGATGAAAAAGCATTGTCGTGTTTTACATTAATTTATAGAGAAATATATTGTCTCAATAACAGGTCTCATAAATTAGTTATTAATTTATGAGACCTGTTATTCGTTTCTATGGAAATTACTTCCGTTTTTATATAAATAAATTTTTATAAACATATAAAAAAAAGAACAACAATTTTAATACATTTCGTTTAAACAGATTCCTACTCATTCATTTTTTAATTATGTTTGCAAACTTAATGTTGCTAAAATCTAAAATTATGTTTATTTGTTTCAAGTGATTACAATAAATTGCAATAAACATATAATTTCAAAAAATAATATAAACTTTTCAAGTAGTATTAGTTTTTTTTTAATTCAATGATTGATATAACTTAGTGTAACTAAAATTAAAAGAGCAATAATCGCCCCTGAAGTGTTCACAATTTGCTCATTTTCGAGATTAAAATCATCGACAAGAGGTTCACAACTATGCCATATTCGCCTTATCTGATCTTTCGTTTGCGACCCCTGCGTTTCTTTATTTTTTGAAACGCGATTCCCTCTTTTGATGGTGGTAACCCTTGCCCAATAAACTCGGGCACAAAATGAACGCATCACCAAAGTATATAATTTACATGTTTTATCGCAGCACTTTCAATCTTAATTTAATTATTGAAACATTTTTTTAATAACAATTTATATATGCAACATTTGAAATTCTATTTTTTTTTTTCTGTTTTAAAATTGCTATGAAAATGCATTAAATCGTTATTTTCTTTATATATTTAAGTATTGAAACATTATTAACAAATTAAATGAAATATGATACAACAAATGGAAGTGAGAAATTTAATAAATAATCAGAATTCATAGCAACGAATAACAAGTATCATAAATTTGACATTATATTTAGTTTATTTCTTTTGTTTTTCTATAGATAAAACCAAATAGAAATTACTAACTTTCTTTTCTACAAACCGATTTCAACTTTGGCAATAAATTGTAACGTAGTATATAAACTTTCACTGATGTAATTTCAACTTTTTCCAAATTGAAACTAAAATATAAATATTGAAAATTATGTTAATTTAAATGATCTAAATTAATTTTTTATTAATTATTATTGTAGATTTGTAAGATTCAAATTAGTAAATTATGTTTTTAACTTGTCAGAAGTTGTTATGTATTTTTTTTTGTTACGGGTGTGAAAGTGTTGGGGCGTCGTAAATCGTCTTCAATAATGATGTTGTAGTGGCTGCGTAATTGATTTTGACACATTGAGGCAAAAAATTGGCAAAATCGGTAGTTTTTCGTGAAGAGGGGTCGGTCACCCTTCGGAAGGTCCATTGTGAGCGCGTTTATTATTATACTTTTTTTTCGGTGTTTTGGGTAAACACCCCGCCCGGTAAATTTACACCAAAATGCCTCTTTTATCGCTTGAAGAGAGCAAAAAAAACATATATAAATACACACATACACCAAAAAAAAAACTTATTGTCGTCGTATAATGGGGAAACGCGTTTTTGGGGTAAAAAATCGTCGATAATTAGGGTTTAGGTTACACCCCATTGTGCAGCAGTGGACAAGTGCATCATCCCTTTTGTTCGGTTCATTCATCGTTTCTTCTTTTTTTATATTGTCGTTTCGTTCCTCTTGTCGCATCGTTCCGTCTTTAATATTCAGCGCAAAAGGAGAATAAAACCGGGTGGAGGATAGGTAGAAAAAGGCTGGGAGGGATGGAGAAAGGAAAGAGGACTTTATATATGTATTCGAGTAGTAAGCTTGGCGGACTCGTTCGCATCAAGGCTCACGACAGATTGGCTACACCTAATCCCATGCAAAATATTATATATTTTTTTTCTTCTTCTATTTTTCGTCTTCTTTCCCTTTTTTGAACCGGATTTGCATTCATGATTCTCTCTTTATGCATGCAACGTATATATGGAGAGAGAGAGAGAGAAAAAAAAAGGACACCACATCAAAACCGCAAGAACCAACCCGTTTCAAAGCACATATCCATCCCGAACCACCAGACATGCACACAACAAAATACGAATTTTCAACCAAAAGGACTCTCTCTTTCTCCGTATTAAACATGCCCAGATACTACAGACACCGTCAATAGATGGATTTCATTTTCGTTTCAAAATCAGCGCAAAATTAGCTGCTTATTGTTCCTATAAAGACACAAAAAGAAGAAAAAATGATCATACTTACTTGCTAAAATCAACTTCAATGTATACTGCATAAAAAATAACTATATACATTTTATTATTTCTAAATTTCATGGTGGCACCTCTGAAATCTAAATCCTGCAACTATTTATAACCTCATAATAACAATTGTTACTTATCGGAATATTTATCATTTATATACGAAGCAACATCAATTTTAATGACAGCTGTCAAATTTCATTGTTACATTTCTTTGTTGTTTGTTTGGAAGTAATATTAATTTCAATGAAAGCTATCACATATTGTTTTTATTGGTATTTTTTCTTTGAATGCAATTGTTTTCTATTAATGAAATCATGAAATGGTTGCATTGACAGCTGTCAAATATTGTTTTATATAGGTTATATTCTGTAAAGGATAACTAGGTAAAACTGACTAGTAGAAATGTATCACCATAGAAATAAAGTATTTTTTACAGTCCGTTCAGCATCTTCGGGGTGAGAGTCCATGTGTATTTTTGGGATTATGAAAACTTATGGAATTAAATGAACGGAGAGAGTGAGCTTTCGCGGGCGTGTGTGTGTGTGTATGCAGGAATTTTGCAGGACGTGCTAATGAATATAAATTGGGTCGGAGGAGAGCAAAATCACTCCGCATATATAAACTGGGGATGGCTTAAAGCTGGCCGAAGGAATCCGGGGTCAGCTTTACTCTGCCACCGGACCCGCAGGAAGTGACGCTCCGAAGGGATGATAACCCAACCTCCATCCATCCTCCCACGAAAATCCACCTCCACTTCACTTCCGTTCTTCTCTTCTCTCTTACACATACACTCTCCCTCCTGCTATCCGTCTCTCTCGGTTGCACGCACAACAGGAATCGTTGGTTCTTAGTCCTGCTGTGACGGCTGATGTATGTTCGGGCCGAACTATTCCAGATATTTATAGTGTACTTAAGTGGGGCCAGGACGACTCGGCCACCGCCGCTTTGTTTCTGACGCCATTACTTCCACCGCTAACAAACTAACTGGGATCGAGGGTGGGTCGACGCTTGTGGTCTTCTGCAGTCTAGACCAGATACCAGTTCTCCGGTCGACCATCCCGATCTTAATTAACCACCGCATTTCGAACGTATTGATATCGATATTCGGACATCGACAATATTCAGATAACGAATACATAATCCAAATAACTGTTATAATTAAACATATAATTAATTTAACATATATCAGGTTGACGATACCTTCACAAACAAATATTTTAGTTGGTACACAGTTTATATCAGACTGTGTTCATAATCATCGTAAAAGTCAAATAATAGTACATGGTTTCATAGCTATCAAAGCCTATGACAATGTCAATTTCGATGAATTATGTATTATAGTTTTTGTCAATATTGCTTAAGGAATCTTTTTTTAACTAATTAACTTATTAATATTTATCGAAATTTCTACTAAACAAATGAATGATATTTAAAGTATTTCTAAAATACTTTGAAGATTAAAAGTTGAAATTGTGTTGAAAATAAATATCTTTTACCCACGTCCGAACTAATGTATTTCACAATCGAATCTTTTTGCGCTTAAATCTTTTTGCTGAAAGAAAAATAAGGTTGCAGTCATTTGTTAAATGTCACGTCCTTGATTTCTTTTCTTTTCCTTTCGTTTTCTTTTTTGCTGCTGCTGTTCGTGGTGCTTCTGGCTGAGCTTAGGTCAGCGAATCGAATTTGCGTCCCTTGCGGTTAGAGGAGTTAGGAGGGTGAAAGGAGGAGATGTTCGGTCTCCGGGCTTATTTAAATCAGAGCGACCCTCTCTCGTCCCTTCGGTCGCCTCCGCTGTCGTGCTGTCCCTTGTCCCCGAGACGAGCGAGCCCTGATAGCTTCTGACGCCGTCTACGAGGACGAAGAAAGGAGGAGGAGGATATTAGGCATAAATATTACACATATTGCATATTATATTGCCTACTTTTCCGCCCTTTCGGCGCCCTTCTTCCATCCCTCCCACATACAGACCGATCCATTTTCGACGTCGTTCGAGATAGATTGCTATTATCGCGAAGCTACAAACAATAAAACAGAAGAAAAAAAATAGTTAATTTAACTTTAGCTTATAAATGGAGCTGAGATAGTAGCAGCCAATTTGTTTTATTCCTTTATTTATCTCATTTAATATAACGAATTTACAAACTGAATTCAATTTTATGTGTGTGAAAGAAATCTTTATTATTTAAATTGTAATTGTAATTATTGAATCTTCTTAGTCAACTTTCATCACATATTATACAATATTTTACATTCCTATTATTATATAACAAATGCGTCTTAACTCTACGTAAGTTAAATGCGGCTCCCAAATTATTTTCATAATTATATTTTTTTTATAGGTCACTTACATTAAATATAAAATTTTGAACTTATGTATCTAAGTGTGGCTCCTTATAAAATATAAAAACAGGATTGCGGCACTCGTTGGCCTCATGTGTGCTGTCTCCTGTTATATAAATAAATTTATACAACTTACTATCTAAATCTAAAAAATAGAAGCTTTTTTAATGTGATTGTTAATTTAATATATAAACTGGATAATTTAAGCTTAAAAAACTTTATTATAGTATCAATACTTATAAAAAATTCTTACTAACGATAAGTTTAGAAATTTCATAAATATTTAATTATTATTATTAGTGTGTATAAAACTTAAGTATACAAAAAGATTGATATTAAGTTAATGATTAAGTTATGCTATTTTACAGGATATCACAATATGGACGAACTTCAATTTATTTCTGAATAAGCGTGAAATAAGTTTGTTTCCTCTTGTGTCTGCGTCTCTTTCTTTGTCCTTCCTTCGGTTACGTATCTATCTGTTTATCATTCTTTCTCGCTCTCGATCCGCCGTTCTACACGAGTTGAGAAAGTTCGGCAGTCAATAAAGAGGACGGTTTCGGGTTGAAGGGTGGCGGGAGTGTGAGGTGGACGGTCGTCTCCCTCCCTCATCCACCTCCACCCTTCGCATTCAAAGGGAAGTCCAGGAACTCCTGCGTTCGTCTCTCTTCTACCCACGGAGACGTTCGTCCTCCGCCGCCAACTTACTACATTTGTTATGTCCGTAGACCATGTATACTGCAGATATTTATATTTATCGCGGGTGCGGATCCAACCCAATATGGCGATAAAACTTTAACGACGCCATCTGCCCCCCTCCGACAGAATAACAACAACAACAAAAACCCGGTTTTTATCGAATTTGTTTAAACGAAATTACTAGATTATTTAATGAGAAATATATGTGCTAAGATTATTTTCAATAATACTATAGATTTTACAAATAAAGGAAAATTATAATAAAGAATTTGACATATATCAAAAATCTCATAATCTATAAAACTGTGATGAAATTTAATCATTTAAACCAGGGGTTCTCAAACTGTGCGCCCGGGGCGTTTCGAAAATTCTGATATATTAACTTAAAGTTTGCTCTGAGATATGTCAATGTTTTGACTTGGGGCACTGCGGAAAAATTCACTTTAATTTTTATAAAATTGCATTTATTTAACAAACGCAAGTTTTCTAGATGACGATGTTTAAAAATGTGTACGATTATGATTGAAACGTTAGAATTTCTTAGTTGCAAATCATCGCGTAGTTCGTAGTATAACGAAGGGGTGAAAGTCTATTAGCCGCGGCAATTATACCTCCATTATCCGGACATCCGATCGAATCGATGTTTGAACTATTGTTGCTGCCGCTGTTGCACTCAGCTATTTTGTGATTCGTAATGGTCCGTGAATAGGATTGATGAGGTGGTAGGTAGTAGCATGGTCCTTTTCGCAAAAAAAAAAGAATCGAAAGTATCGAATCACGATTTGATTTTTTCATTTTATCTTTCACTCTTTTCACTCTTTTCACCTTCAACTCCAACACCCCTTCTCGCGTTTTGCGACGATGGGGTGTTGGAAGGTTTTTTTACAAATTTGTATTTACAATAAAAAAAAATAGAGAAGGAAAATAATGGTGTACGTGCGAGCAGAAAGAATCCCGACCTAATCGGATCGTTGCAGCAGGGTTTTGCGGCTGAATGGAGAATGGCATCATCTCCGGCGCTGAAGGGTTGCGCTTAGTTAAGGGTAATTTACCTATAAGCCGATGAGTATAGAGAAAGAGAGAGTGAAAAAGAGTTTTTATGAATGAATGTGAGAGAGGGAGATGGAAGGTAGAAAACGCACTGCAGATGTCATTTCTTCTCTTCACACCCCAAAATGTATGTGGTCTGCGTCGTTCGCACGCAAATCTCTTCATATGGAACATATTTATATTCTTATAGTCTTTGGGGCCTTAATGTTTCCACTCTCGCCCATTTCTTCTGTTTATGTTTTTGCGAGGGTGGATTTCTTTCCGCGATGGCCACTCCCTGGGTCCGTCTGATTGTGTTGGGGTGGCGAGAAAAAAGCATTCATAACCGGAGGAGGAAAATGGGAGAGGAAAGCCAAAAAAACGGGGGGGGGGTCATGGAAATTCGAAGCGTATTGCCACGGATTTCGGGTCCACTGAATTATGGACGGAAGACGTCGTGTCTATCCGGCCGCGGTGATTCACCATGAAATTTATACCGTTTGGCGTTTCGCATTTGCAAGATGAACGAGATCCGTCCCTATCGCGTACACACACAACAAGAATTACTGTTATTTTAGAAAAACGCACTAATCAAGGTACTGATTTTTTTTCTTAATTTGGCTCAATTAAAATTTAGTATCTTTTCAAACCGTACTATATTAAATCCGCAAGTATTTATTCTAGATCCAATCAAGTTGAAGTTTTGTAAATAGCAAATACCAACTAAATTTACATAAAACGATATTTTTTTGTTTTATTTTAGATTTATAAAAAAAAACTTTATAGTTGTTAATAAATATATAATTTCAAATTTGAAATGTTTATGACTTTAGTTAATCTTACTTAATTCTGTCTGTCAAAACTTATATAACGTAAAAAAATTATACTATTCTATTACAGAAGTTAAGAACATGGATTTGCAAAATCGAGTAAAAGTTTTGTTTCAAACAGTCCAGGATATATGCGGAACCGATTACCTTACCTTACCTGCATTATGCGAGTTATTGTTGTATATATAAATATGGACTGATTTATTTTGTACCAAACTTCACTTCGATTGGACCTAGAACGAATACTTGCGGAACATCTAAACTTTACGAGTTATCCATGTCAATTTTTCATGTATTAGAAATTATCATTTTTATAAATTTGTTGAAAATGGTCAAATAAATTATTTATAAATTATCACATAGATTAAATCCTTACGGTACAACGGACTTTGTTTATTTCTAAGTTTGAGGTAAAATAAACATGAATACTAGAGTTAGATGATGTTATTTGTCATTTAACTAAACTTCCTTTTTGCATTTCGTTCCAACTTAGAGCAGCAATTGGATCCGTGAGTGAGTTTCTCTGCGAAATGCAATAGAGAAAACACGCGTCTGGCCGAATCTGCGGTAATTCCGGTGGACGTCGCGGTCGGAGATGTGAAATATTAAAAGAAAAAATAATAATGTTAAGTGAGATTATCGTGTCCTGATGTCAGGTGGAGTAAACGTAATGAAATCTGTGCGACGGGCGGCGCACGGAGGTGGAAAGGAGAAAGGAAATTCGTTGCGAGAAGCGAAAGAGACGGCGGAGGTGGAGGCGGCGGTTGTAAATCCATGTGATATGCCGGGGACGTGGGACGCGATAAAATATGACGGGTATTTTGGGGAAATGGCTTGTCCATGTAGAAAACTAACGTCCGGTATTCCGAACACATGTCTGGAGGGCGGCTGTTTTGAAGATGGGGGGGTGTAGTTTGGCGGATGCTTTTTGCTGCCCCAAAATGAGTGCGAGAGAGATAGATGGATATTGGAGATGTTGGTGAGGGGCGGTGGAGAGTAGAGGAGAGGAATCGATGGCCGGACGGGCCCCCCACCCTCTCTAATGGCCAACCATCGCTTCGTGCGCGGAATGACAAAAACCGCCCGATGTTTCTAATGTCTCCTGATTCTCTGACCCCTCGCCAAAAATATATAAAAAAAACCGCCCATCATCACACACCCCCTACACCGCACCATTCTCTACTCAATTCCCTTCATCCATCGAACAAACCATACTCTCTCTAATTTATTTATCTTCAATTTTATTTCTCAATCTCTCTCTCTCTATTCTTTTTCTATTTCTTCTCTGCTTTGACGCATTACAACAGTGTCTCCCTTATCTTGAGGACGCCGTTGCCCTGACTTCGCGCATTCCTCCGGCAATAAATTTTATTTATCCCCGGCGTATATATGAGAAACATCCACCCACACCCACACTCACACACCCTACCACCGTCCAACTTTTTCATCTGTTCAAATTTAAATGCGCCCTATTTATACAGTATCTGCGACAGAAATATTGACATTTCAACAACAAATTAAACGCAATGAAACGATGCAACAGATTGTTAAAAACTAAATATAAAAACAAGTACACTTCCACGTGAAACACCTAAAATATTTCATTCAATTGAAATTACTTTAAAATTCATAATAATTATTTAAAGATAATTTAAATATATTTAATATAATACAGTAATACCTTGCACAGTACGCATTAGAACAGTTTGGTAAACAAATTGTAAAACAAATTGTATTTTAATCTCAGTAAAACACTTGAAGTTTCATGAAGTCGTCTTGTATGTTCAATAGAAAAAAACCAGAGCTTAATAAAATTAAATTTACAATCTTTTAATACGAAATCTTGCTAATACGAAATTTATTTATTTAGACAAAAAATATACGTAAATTTTATTAATTTAAAGTGAGTGTGTATTTTTACAAATTTCATTAACAAATGTTGATATTTTACAAAGTATAGTTTTTTAAATTTTTAATGGTGAAATTAAAAAATATCGAATTTAGTATATTGAAGTGATTATAAGTTGCAAATATATTATGTCAATACAATCTAGTAACATGAATAATTCTTATAAAAATAAGTTAATAATTATGTAACATGTTTCTTTTTTGTAGTTACAAAGATTAGGTAGTTAGTGAGGTAGTTAGTTGACAGAGTTGAAGGGTAGAATATAAAAAGGATGAAATTGGTTGGTCATGTACAATGCGAGGATGTTTCCTTCCTTCCATCCATCCTTTCACACACATATGTGTGTACGTGTGCGTTGGATGGCTTTGGGGAAGTCCCTCAGGAATCGGAAACTCATTACGTGGCCGTCTTTGACCCGAGCGCACACTCCTCCCGTCCAACTCGTTTACCCACGAGAGAGACCAGATCAAACTTGAAAGAAGGCACTAACAAGGAGCAGAACTCCCTGTGCGCCTTCGATATCCGATATACACAGAATAGACAACGTTAACTTCGTCCGAAGACTCTCCTCCATCCAACGTCAGAGTATTTGTATGTGTGTAGTATGTACACACTACATATTCGACTTCCACTCATACACTGGAGAGATCGACGCTAAAGTCTTCCAACAATTGTTACGTTTCCATTATTCGATTCGGTTTCGCACCGAGTTAACATGCATATTCATATACGAACAACCAGCCGCACGGTGCAACATTTTGTACCAGAGAAACTTGCCAAGAAGTTTTCCTCTAGCACAAAGTTTACTCTAAACGGAAAGATCTCAACGAAACGCAAAATTAATCAATTACGCCTTTAAACAGAAATCAACACTTTCATAAATTATGTATTTGAAAAATAAAACTAAATTATGAAAATTTAGTACAGAAAATTATTTTCCCTAAAGTCTCTTTTTGTATTGTTTATTTTTATGGGGTATTGAAAACTGATTACCCGCACTATTTGAAAAATAATAATATAATATAAATCTGTGTACAATTGCAGGAATGTAAAGTTGAGTGTTGAACCTTTGCTGCTTGCATACACGAAAGTTTACTCAATCGCATTTGTATGAAAGTATAAGTTTTAGAGACTTACTGTGTTCCTGTATATTTTTTTCTATTAGATTTTCTTTAAGCATTAATTTCAAATTTGTTATTATGTTACTAGAGAGAATATGACAATAATTTAACTAATTGTGTGAAACGAGAAAAATTGTTAGGAACTGTAAGTGGTTTCATTGAATATTAGAGCATTAAGTAAATATTGTTTATTTCTGTTTTCAATAAATAAAATTCCATCTCCTCCTTCGACATTTTTTTTTCTTATCTTACGATCTTATTTGGTTTTAGTTATATGTGAGTTTTTTTCTTGCTGTTGTTGGCGGTGGACCTTGTTTGGTCTTTGGTCTTTGGAGGGATGCGGCTGGAGGGTCTTCGAAAGAGAGAGAGAGAGGGAGAGAGACGTTAGGGGTAGAGGATAAGTAAAAGGAGGAAAGTGAGAAGGAGACCGCGTTCTTCGTGTCCTGGGGGACTCGTCCTCGTAAAATTACATTCTTCCAGGACTCCTTTCCTCTTCACCCTCTCTCGCATACATACACACACACATACAAATACCTTCTACCTACCTACCTGTCGTCCCTCCGGGCACTAGAAAACAGGACACCGAAACGATATCCCTCTGGTAGCCAGACGCAACTAGAAGGCCATGGATCCTCCGACTTTTGCATGCAAAACCGTGCTCCGGGCTAACAGAGAAGAAGATCGAGCAAACGCAGATGGAAATAATGGTGGGAGGTGAAAACTTAACTGAATCCTTCAAATTTGAACCTGTAACAGTGAAATTTCAAGAGAAAAAGAAAACTTCATAAAACGCAATTCACTGTTTACGTCAAATTACAGTTTAACGTAACTGTAAGATTTAAAAACAAAAATCCCCTAATCAGCAAATGAGAACTCAAATTGACGAGATTGAAATTTTTTTGCATTTCTATAAAATAAACATTAAAAAATAATAATTTGAAACAACAAAAATTAAATTCTATAAAACTCGATAAAACTCACTTAAATCGATAAAACTCACATTTATTGAAATGTCCGCCATTGTAATTGTATCCTAAACTTAACCCTTTGACATACAATGACATGACCCGGACGTCTCAAATTTATTTGAGAATTCTCAATTAAAATTAAACTTTTAAATCTGTAGACATGTAGCAAAGTAGACTTTAGATAAAATCAACTTTTATTTCCTTACATAAATTATATTTTATTCATATGTGAAAGTCATCGAAAAATGACATAATTGTCAAATTCTGAAAAGTCGACCATTATTAAGTAGTTTAGAAACATATTGACAGTTTAATAATCGAATTAAGTTGTACTTTTAAATTCATAGTCATTTTATACTATTTTTTTTAAATTATCCAATAAATATAAATATGGAACAACAAATTAACATTTAAACATCGTTTCTAATTTTACTAAAAAATAATTTAATTTGAATTTTGTTAGTTTTATTAAGTAACTAAATTGATATTTAAATGTCGATTTGGATAGAACGAATTGTAAATACATCAAGTCTCGTACGTCATCGGCAGCTGTTTTTTTTGCAAATGTTATTTTTCTCTCCTGCCAAACAAAAACTAATCGTGCATATGCCCGCAATTTAATGCGCCCTCTCTGCATATCACTCACTCTCTCTCCCTTTTTCACTCTAACCCATACATTCCTCCATATACCTGTCCTTCTCCATCTCCACCAGGACACCCTTCACCGACAAATCCTTGCATATTCAAATGTCACTCGCAATCCCAGACAATAATAACGGACCGTTTTTTTTTATTATTCACGTAGCAGTATTATTATTACTCTTATACCTCTCACTCTCCTATAACGCCGTTAATACCGATCGGGTTGCGTAATCCTTTTCGCGCAGGTAGTAGAATTTGAAAGAGGTATAAGCATACATTCTCTCTTCTCTTTTTTTTGCATAATTTTAGGTACATTATAATATAAAATATCGGGTGTTCGGGAGATATATACCCACGTACTTTGACTACCTGGAAACATGCAAACATCAACAACCCCTTATATCGATTATTTCACCCGCAAGAAGTGCACGTACATGGGTGGCATCGAAAATAAATATAACGGGGAGAGAAAATAAAAAAAAAGCAGATGTGCCCATTAATGGGGACACCCAAATGCGTTAACCCATTCACAAAAGAAAATAGAGGATCGATGGATCGATATTCATATTTGGGTGAGTCGGTCGATTTCTTTTGAAAGAATTCTGTGGCGGTTGTCTGCAAAGTTCCGCGCTTCGTATTTCACCAATTAAATGTTTCGAACTATTCGCAAACAAAGTTCACAAAATCAAGCACAATTAAAGTACTGCTCATTCAAATTAATATACAATTCAACTAACAGAATGTTAAATTCATAGTTAATACACTTTATTGACACATAACTTCATAGATTTAAACCACAAAACTGTATCTTTTTTTAAACAAAATGGTTAAACTTCTTCGTTTTTTTTTAAATTTCGTTTTAGACCAGTGGTTTTTATATGTACGAGCTACTACATTCATTAAATTATTTTTGAAATAAAGTACAAATTATTCATATCTCTTTAGGTTCAAGTGTGCTATAAACAAATTTTTACAAACACTGTTTTAAATTCAGTAAAAAACGAAATTTACTTTGAAAATGTTCATATATTTGGTGGTCGAAGATGGAATTTGTGTTAACTAGTTTTCGTTGTCGTCTCGTGTACGTCAAATACTGCATCCATTTGACGTATGCAAATAGGGATGGGATTTGGGGAGAATATAGGGTGGAGGAAGAAATAAACAGTATGAATCTCTTATATTTTGTGTTTATTTGCGTGAGACTTTTCCTCCTCCTCTCTTGCTCCTCGCATTATATTTTTTGCTTGTGGGAAGAGAAGACAGATAGATGGGGGGAAGGAGTAGGAGGAGGGTCGGTCGTTGCTGGTTGACAACGGGACATTTTCGGAATTGGCCTGATAGCCGCAGCATCCACTCTGTATATGGTAATATCTGTAGCCGAGGCTGGACGGTCGCTGATAACGTGAGAGGGTCGTGGCCGTCCGTCAAGCCTCCTCCTCCTCCGCAACCCTCCGTCGCCCAGGAGATCCCGCATCCCCTCAAACCCCCTTATTTCGCCTCCTTATTTCCATCCCTTAAATCCCCGGATCACCGGCTACCTTGCGGACCGTAAGAATATTCCATCATTTTATCTCTTGGAAAATATTCACTTTGAATATTAGGATCTCTCCGGCCGCGTGTGTGCATGCTATATATAAGATATAAGAGGATCTTCCTCCTCCTCCAACCTTACCTTCACTCTTCTTTCTATCTCTCTTCTTCTTTTCGCTCTTCTTCGACCTTAGGCCGCTCGGCCCAACCGCCCCTCTTACTCCATCCTTCAGAAGCGATTTTGGTAAGCCTTCAACCCCTGAATAATATCAATATCTTAAGTTAACAGTCCATCCACGATAAGAAAATAAATAAATAACACATCTCCCTTACCAACAAAAAAAAATAACTCTAAAAAATGTAACAGTCAGATATATTCCTACCTATTTACCAACTATATTTTTTATCAGCTCTTTATTAGCTCTGCATCTTTAGTTGCATAATTACATAATTGTATCCATAACAACAATGTTACGTTTCCAAATTTGTTTACGCTGTTACTTATATAATACAATGTCTTACGAAGGTTGAAATTTAAAAATTCAAAAATTCAAATTAGCACAGGAATTTAGTCACAGGAATATATAAAAATAATTTTTAGATTAAAAAAACCTATTTTTGTACTTTTTTTTCTATATGCGCTATATAAAATCCAACAAATTCTAACCGCGTTGGCACCATTGTAATGTTTTCAATCAATGTGCATATGTACAGCCTACTCAAACGATTCTCTTAGTCGATTTTGAACCAATTCACAAGAAGCTACAAGTAGCAGTGAATTATGTATGTAAATTTTGAAAATTTAAATGTTTTTAAAATGTTTCCATATGTAATTTAATTATTTATTTAGTTTGGATGCACTTTCTCATGTATTTCTTAAATCTTTGACGTATTTTCTAAGTGCTATTTTTTTATTCGGTCTCTATCTATCTCACAGAAAAGTTTCTGTAATGTATTGTTCAAAGTTATTTGTTCTATATAAGAATTTATGAAAATTTCGAATATTTTTTGTGCGATTTTTTTTATACAGTCCCTATCTACCGCAGAAAAACAGGTTTTACTGTACTGACTTCAGTACTTGATAAATATTTCATATCAAATCCACATGTTTGAAATTTGATTTTAGTTTCCAAATCTTTCTTTTAGTTTCATCACTTATTCTTGTAAAGAGAAATCAATGTCGGCTGTGTCGCTTTCAAATGATTTTATAATCCAAGAGATATATACATTTTCAAAATATTTATAACGAAAATTGATATCTTCTTTTAATTGTTTCAAGTGATCCACGAAAAGATGAATGTTTCAACATTAATGTTATCTTTTTAACAACAAACAGTTGTATTAAATGAATTTCATTGCTGTTTTGACAGTTCTTTGGTTCTAGAAATAGATACGTTTGAAGACGCAAGAGATAATGTCGAAAACAAAAAATGTTTATTGTCACAGTGACATTACGATTTATTGTGAAATGTAAATACAGATGATCAAATGTCAATGAAAAATAAAAACAAATAAAAAAATAACAGTCAGAAAATCGCTTTATTGAAAATACCAAGAAAATTTTGTTTTGAAAATGGATACACTAATATGCAGTCGCAAGTGATAAAAATGTTGATTCTCACAGTGACATTACGACTTGTTGAAAAATGTAAATGCAGATTACTCCTTTTTTTTTGGAATATGTAGGATATGAGGAGGAAATTTGGATTTACAAATGGATGCGAGGCTAATTCGAAGCCGCAGGAGATAAATTTGCATCAAATGTTTCGAGAAGGAACACGATGAGCGACATACGTGAAGATTCACCCCTTTATTCGTGCAGATTGTTAGGCATTGATAAATATGCATTGGATTTGCTAATTTAACAATTACCCCCGATGGTAGGAGTGAACGTCGCATCGAATTTGCATCGCATCCACGACGACGATGATGATCATCATCCTCTATTTTCTGTAAACGAAATTACAGTCATTACAATAGAAAATATACACACACACAAAAATAAGTAAACAGGATTTGTATGTTGGTGAAAAGGATGAGAGCGTGCCGGGTCGTGGAGGTCAATCGTTTGGATGCTGCTGGACATCATCCCTCCTCGGTCAGAACACCCCTTCTCGACCCCACTAAGATTAGGGAGAGCTAAGTGTAAAATTGGATCACGTAAACATCGCGCGTGTCAGGTAGTCAGGTAGGTCCATTGTGTGAAGTGTGGATGAGGAGGATGAATAAAAAATGCGGGATAGGTGAGCCACAAAGAGACTGTGTGCGTGTATGGTCGAGAGATGGGGTCATGGGTCAGCGACACTGGATGCTGTTTGATCTCTGATCCCTATACACACGCATACACACACAAATATGACCGTAAATATGTAAATAGCTCCAGATCTAATTGAGTGAGCATTCAGAAGCGTCGAGGGAGAAACTAGAGCACAACAAAAAAAATATATAGAGTGGATAACTTATTTTTTTATGTAAGGGTCAAAATGACATGATCCAATTACTCTATTACGTATACTGAACAAGTTTTTTTATATCATATTTATGTATAATTTGCAAATTAATAATTACTATAAATCAATCAATGAAAATTATCTAAATAATTACAGTGTTATAAAAATTAATTAAAATTTTTAGTTACAAAAATCAACAACCAAATCAATAAATTTACAATAATACAAAAGAGAATACAGATTATTTTATTATACCATATTTTTATCTACATTGTTCTATATTCTAATAATTTCTAATTATTTATTGTAATCAAGTTCCAATAGTTCTGTTTTTGTGTTATTACTTTCAAAATATTTGCTAGTAAAAATATATTATATTTTAAGTGAATAATAAAAATATATAGAATTTTATTTTCAATCTATCTAATTTTTATTTAATTTACATGATTTTCTTTTATATTTTTATTTCGAAATTTTATATTTAACTATAGTTATTTCTACAAGTAAGTAATATATTATAGACACGCACTAAATTAAAACAAAAATATTACTCATTAAAATTCCCAAAGTAAAAAATTCTATTGAGTATAAATAAAGTTATTAGACTTTGTAAAAATTATAAGTTTAACAGTCGATTACTTTTTAGTATATTTTGTGTAAAATTTAGTACAAAATTAATTGATTAGATACTTTTTTCAAAGCTTGATTAATTTAATATTTAAAAATATTCAGAGTAAAACTAACAATATATTAAAAATTGTGATAAATACATTAAAGATGTATTTGCTAAAAAAAATCTTTTGAACTCTATGAGTAAATTTAGTGATTATTTTTAACTAATTTTGAGAAAATTACGTACTTTTGTTATTATTCTTTCTTTGAAGATGAATTTATTAAATTTTTTTAATGCTCAGTTTAATATTCAAGTTGAAATTTACTAGAAATGTATAATATATCTTGAAAATTTAGTAATTTAGTAAAGAAGAACTCTTTTGAATATTTTCAGTAAAATTTTGTTGTGTACAAAATTTTGTAAATTCGTACCTTTGATATACATTTGATTAAAAATTAATTGCTTTTTTCGAATATTGTGCAAAGTACAAAATGAAGTTGTTAGATTTTGATTAAAAGTTTGATTGACTTACTTGCTGTAGGCATTCTTGTTTCTTAGGAGGCCGGATGTCTGAATAAAGTTTCTTTAGCGATCGGGTATTTGGGGGCTAATGAAATTAATTGGGGCTGAGTAATGGAGAAAATAGGGTTTTGCTGCATAATTAGGTGAGATGTATGCGGGTTTTCGATAAATGTCGTTCGCAGCGGTGACCCGACGGTCCTTTCGCTCTCCTCTCTCTCTCGGTCTCTCTTTTAGCCGGGAGTGTTGGTGTCCCGAAGAGGTTGACGAGGGATAAGTTGGCCAGTGGGCCGCACCTACCACCCGCCCCAAAAAGGGTTTTGCAGAGTTAGAGAGAAATAGAGTGAGAGTAGAGGTGGGATGAAGAGGGGTGAAGGAGCAGCAGCAGCTTACCGAGGTGACGGTCGAAAGGGTTTCTCTGCCCCGTATCTCGAAAAAGGGTTGTCCTCTCTCTCTCACTCACTCGCACTCACCAATTCTTCCATCCTTCTCTATTTAAAGACCCCCACCACCATCATCCCTCAACCCCCATCGATGCCGTTCGCTACACGTATTCCGCATCTGCGGCATGCATTATTCATGTCCCGCTCGGCCGCTGTCCTTCGTCCTCCTTTTCGAAAACCCCTCTCCCGACCCTAACACACACACACAAGCACGAACACCGCTGGTCATCATTGATTACGACCACCACCACCACCAACAATAACCCCCACCCCTTTCTCGCACCGGTCACGCGGCCAATCGCCATCCAAATATTCACCGTTCACCTTCGCCCCACTTTATTTCTCTTTTTTCTCTCCCTCCACCATTTTCAATCTTCCTCTCGTTCTCTTTTGTTTTCAACCCCATTGTACTGTCTCCTCCTTATTATACCTTATATTTTTATAACTTAATGAATTTGCACGCTCTTAAAACCACTTATAACGAACGCAATTATCCTAGCTGTTGTTATTTTTGTTTTCTAAATCGTCTACTAATTGCCTAAGTATTAGTATCTACAATTCAAATAACATCATTATTTTTTATATTGATTTACTTAATTCACCATTCGAATTATATTTATATAATATTTGTAGTAATATAATAGTAGCTAGTAATTTTTTAATGCAAATATTGTCTTTTGATATGATTTAGTAATCGGTTAATTTTGAATAGACCAATTATTTTTATAACGTAGAATCTTAAACGTACTTTGAAATCTTATACTATTTAAATATTATTAGTGTTAATATTACTGCAGCAATACCTTGAGCAGAAAGTCGAACCGGAACCGAACTAAAAACCGTAAATTAACTGAACCCTAACTGTAATCGGAATCAATTTTTTTTCATTAAATTAATTCATAATCCCTTTCTTTCATGTATGCTCTTTGATGGTTGTGCCGGTGCTAGTGTTTTGGTTTATTTATATAGTCATTTGAAAAAAAAATAATTTTTCGGCATTGTGTTGGTCGGACTATTGAGAATAAAATTAAATCAAAATTTGAAATTGGTCTCGATTTTAAATTTTAACTAACCAATTTAAATTGCTTTATTTTTGATTTTAAATTTAAATTTCAACCGAAATTTTTAGACGAACCGAAACCGAATCTGGAACATTGAACATTTACTTGGAACGTAACCGTAAACCGGAACGAAATTAATTTCGGTTCGACTCTCTGACCTTGGGTAATCAATTAGACCGCCTCCCCCCATTTTCCGCACTGTTTGAAACCGGACTAGACAAGGACTTTAAAACGACAAAAAATAATTATGTCTACATTTTTTAGAAATACTTCTTATTTTGCTCAATTAAAATTTACTATCTTTTGAAATTTTCTATCCAAACTACAGTGAATTCGCTTTGATCGAAGTCGCACTCTACGAGATGTAGGTGCATCTACACAGCATTTAGTTTATAAATGTAAAAGTCTAAAAATGTGAAGCAATCATCAACAAGTGTAAATTAACAAAAAAAAAAAACATTTAAGACTAGGTTTGTGAAATTTATCTTTCGTTTCTTTAATTTTAAGTTCGTGATCATTGGTAGTCCGAAGTTCTACTTCTGACATTTTTTTCTCGAATTAACCTTTATTATATCAAATATAAATTGTGTTGTGGTGTGTTTAAATTTTGATTTTAATTTAATTGAGATGATTTAGGTTATTAAACAATCAATTGTTTCAAACCAAAGACGATTAGATTCCATATGGTCCTCGAAACAGCTATAATTTCACTATAACTAAGGTGATATAAACTTTTTGCAGTCGTTTTATTTTTGTTATTTGAAGGTGAATGGAGGATGGTTAAACGTGGCTCACTTGATGTCCTGGGGATGGGATCAGGCCGCGATGGGATTATAGTCGGAAAGGCGAATTGAATTATGGGCAGTGATCGTGCACACTACATAGATCAAATGTTTGGTAAATATTATGAAATATGCAGGGCCTGCTCCGATGTCGATTTCTGATATTATAGGAGACAAATAGCGGGAGGTCCCTGCGTCCCAGCACAATATCTAGCCCGTATCGTGCAGCAGCCCATTCAATTACAATTCCTCTCCATCCACCTACCTTCGCATCCTCAAACTCTCCTACCTCATCCCATCTCATCCCTTCTTCCATCCTATTGATGCTCTCGTTGCCCGCTTATGAATACACGTGTACGTGAATGGATACGCGCATCGATGCTTTATTGTTTCTACGGCTCGGGGAATTCCTGCTCACCAATAATAATAATACATCATGAACTTCTGCACTTTCATCTCTACATCATTCTTTTTCCATCGCTCCGAACAACTAATAACACCGCACTTTATATTTCTCAGTCTAGACAGGCGCCAAATTTTATTGTTATTTAACTCGCACTTTAACTTTTTTACACATTTGCATTCAAAATTTATGTCATTTCCAATCAATTTACAATTCTCGTGTATCATGGGAGAATATAGTTATGCCGAGAAAAATTCAATTATTTTTCACAGAAATCCAAAATCCAATAAGTACACCGCGGATGTTTATAGGAACAAGCGTGCCGTGAGACAAAAAAAAAATTTGAAAAACACTGTTGATATTAACTAATATGCAGGAAGTAGTCAGAGTTGAAAGCTGTTATTTTTTGTTTTATTTTTGCGTTTGGAATTCATTAATAAGATTCGGGCGGCTGGCGGTGGATGCCGCAGACCATTGTGCGCTTAACGATATTTGTACTTCGAGGGGACAAGTTATTTACTTATGTTGTGGTCTAAGGGGGCACTTAAGATTGACGAGATGCATTAGCAAATGGACGTTCCCATCTTTCCAACAAAACCTTCCTCATCCTCCATATTCACCCAACAGTCGCAGTCGGAGGCGACGGTGGAAAGGAGATGTTAAGGGGAAGGGGGACGGTTAGCAAAATCCCCAACATCCCCCCACGAAAAGCTGCCTCCCACCTACCCTTAGGCACCGCCGCGTTTAAGTGGAGCGTGGACCGCCGACCGGCCAGATGTCGCGGACAACGGTACTTCCCACGCTCCGCAACTCAATAACAATAAATATTTCCATTAAAAAGTGGATGATACCCTTGTACGCTGCTCGCTCAGATGCAGCTGCAAAGAATGAAAAAGAAACAAAAATACTAGCTGAAGAAAAAGTTGAAAAGTAACGAGTGGAACTTAAACTTTCGTTTTCTCTGACATTCAAGTAATATAGGTTAGGTTGAATTACTTTTGGTTAAAAAATGAATAGGAACATTTTTGTTTACAAGAAAATTATTTAGAATTAATTCTAACCATTAACATAGAATCTTATAAAAACAGGAATACACTATTAATAAGTATTATAAGTTTGGTTAGGTTTAGTTCAGTGGCGGATTTAGCAACTCTAAATACAGGGTGCGGCAGAAATAACTGCCATATTTCAAAGAGGGATTGAAAAAATCTTCGTTTTTTTCCCCAAAAAATTTTTTTTTACTCTTGAAAATTTTATCATCCAAATAGTGACTTTACACACTAGATCTTACTAGATTTTCGGGAGTTATTTCTGTCGTACCCTGTATTTCCAATTAAAATATTTGGTTAATTAAACAATGTTGATGGAAATATCAAATTTTAAAGGGTCGCATTAAAGTTATAGTGGGCCCAGGCGCAATTCACTAGAAAAGTTTGCGTAACAGTAAGAACTATCCATTATTATAGAACTTAATAAACTCAATTATTCTTCAATAATCGAATATTATAATATAAATCTATTTATCTTCTAGGTTAAGTTAGGAAATAGAAAAGGTACGTTTTCTGTTTATGTACACTTAAGTTAAGAGTAAGCATTTTCTAAAGTATATATGAAAACCTAGTGTTTTTTAATTATTATATAATTCAATTAGTGTATGAGATATTTTAATTTATTTTCATTATTTTATAGTACAGTAGAACATGGCTTAATGAAAATAATCCGTTCCAGAATCTAACTGCAAAACACTCTTTTTCCCATATAAATTAATGCATTATCGTATTAATGCATGTAAAGAAAATTATATATACAGTGGAACCTCGCTTAACGAGTTTAATCTGTTTCAAAATTTTCGGATTTTTACTCGTATAGTGAAACATATTCAAAAATACACATAATAATTGTACACAAATTTTAAAAATGAAGTAACAGGCGCGCAATCCGGGACTTCTTTTCTTATTGTCATTCGTTATGCGAAACGTCGCTCGTTAAGCGAGTAATTTTTCTTATAATTTTGCTCGTTAAGCGAAATGCTCGTTATGCGAGGTTCCACTGTATATATATATATATATATATTTTTTTTTAAGGAGCGTAAATCATCATCTTTTCTTCTATTGTGTTATGAAATAACCTGGAATGCGAATTTATTTTCTTATGGCTGTCTAATTGCGGATTTTTCTTCTGTGATATTTTTGCAAGGTATTTTTTTAATTTTTCACAAAAAACACACATAACAAGTTTTGAAGATGATGTTGAAGACGCACAATCCGTGACTTTTCTTCTCCTCATCACACGTTAAGCTTGTAATCTTTTGTTACAATTTGTTTTGCTTGTTAAGAGCTGCATGAGCGTCATAAAAGAAATGTTACCATTTTGCAATGAAAATGAGTTTTTTTAAATGGAACAACATAACATATACATATTTTTGCATCACCAGCAGTTTACACGATCTTTCCGAATATTATAGTATAAAATCAATATAAAAAATGCCATAATACGCATTTATCCAATATTTCGATTGTTTTAATCATTTGATTGTATTCTTAATAAATTTCTACAAAATAATTTAGGAATCAACCATTATTCGGGTCTCCATTTACCGTGGTTTACTTATTTTATAAGCTAAGCACTAAAACTGTCTCTACAAATCTGCCAATTAGTAAATAGGATAAGGATAATAATAAAAACTTATACATTATCTTTTAAAATGATTGAAAATGTGTTTTTCTATATCAATACATATGGTAGATATCCTTGCTTTAACGTTCCCGAATTACCACGGATAATCGGCATTTTACTGTATTTGATTGATGCCATCATACAATAATGAACAATGCAACAAGTAAGAAACTGATGATTTTAATAGAAATTTTATTTTGCGATTGAAGGAAGTGAAATAATAATAATGAGGTAGTGGCGTTCCGAGACATAAAAAATCCAACCATAAGGAAGACTCATAAAGTTGTCGCTCCCATTTTTATATTTATATAATGTAGTAATGTTAAATTGATGGCGGGACTCGCGCATACGTTTTTTTTTGTTTGTCGTTATATTTTTCTTCTTATTCTCTTCGGGGTTGGATTTTGGGGGGTTGGTTGAAGGTGAGACGTTGTTGGTTTTTATTTCGAAAGAAAACAGCGCGCGTTTTTAAGTTTCGGTCGTAGAATCGAAAAGGGATTTCGCGTTCGACATCCATTGGTCGTTCGATTCTTACATCCACCGCAACTTGGTTTATTCTTATGGAATCACAGATGTCCTATAAAATTCGTAACAGCGCGGATTTGTCTATTCGCCAAACATATTCCTTTCACATTACGATCATGTATGTGTATGTGTTTGCATATGGGTGTACGAATGTGTGTTTGTGTGTGTGTGTGTCGGTGGGGGTTGGACTTAACACGACATCCGCATGTTCTTCTCGTGCGGTGCGAGTCCCTTGCATGTGTATACGCTATAAAACCGAATAGCTTTGTTATCATGCAGTGGAATGTGTGTTTTAAAAATAAATATACAACAACTTCCCCTCTTTATTATGGACATAAGAACGTATATAAAGACGTGTTAACAATGGCGCTATTTTCCGCAAGAAAAATGAAAACAATGAACCGAAACTGCTGGAGCGTCCGCAGAGGACAAACGCGTACCAAACCAAGTGGAATCCCTTTTGATGATGTGTGTTTTCGAATCCAGTTAACCACGACGATTACTTCAATTTAGTTTAGTTTTTAATATTATTTTTATGTCTGTTTACTATGATTAACATCATTATTATGAATATTTCCTCTTACACATAGATCAACTCACGCAAAAATAAATGACCCAAGGAAATAAACATATTGTACGGGAATCCTAGTCACCGTTGTTGATTTATTACAGGAATTGATGGATCTTTTTTCGTTGCTTTTTTCTATTCATTCCTTCAACCCCTTTCCGCGGCCACACATGTCGTCTTAACGGGTTGCCTCAGAAAATGGTCCAACAGACATAAAAAAAAATGAATTCAATACATGTTTTTAATTAAATTTACCGCGCATATGTCGCGCCGGAAATTGCAACCCTTTGTTTATAAACAAAGGCTTTTTTGGCATCAGAAAATTTCACTTTTTTTTTCAACATAATACATTACAACTAATGGAGTTTTTCAGCGTTTTATCTAATTTGACATCATGTAATAGTGATCTATATCATGATTTAATTAGATTCAAATTATAAATTTAATTTATATATTTCGAGTTATTATTGTAGATAACTTTTAGAGGTCAAATAAATAAAATTATACATAATTTTGACATGATATAATTATACAAATATTTTGTATATGTATATTTGTATCATGAAATTTAGATTTAGTTCTCTGAATGATTATTTTTTTATATTTATATTTCATGAAAATATATAAATATAATAAAGTAAATTTCAAAATGTCAATTCGTTTATACCGCGGTTATCATACAAGACGGGTCAGCATGCTTCCAGCAAGTCCGAATTCCACTGTATATATTGTAATTGTTTTGTTGTATAATGTATTTTTTAATTTTATAATTTATATTTATTTTGATGTCGCGTACCATTCATGATAATAGAGAAAATATTAAAATAAATTTATAATTAATTATTTAAATATAAAGCTTTATCATTTATTGAAATTTTAATCGATTTATTTTTTTCTATATGTCCTATGTTGTTCTCTTTTGATACTATTACTGCTTTCGCTATTCTTTTTTTAATTAGTTTTCTTTTGCCCTGTTCTCTTGTATCATGTACTGTTATGTCCTGTCCTGATGTATCACGTTCTGTCCTGGTGTGTTCTGTTAGGTCGGTTACCGGAAATATTTATTTTTCTCAGTAAATTATAATTTCAGTGAAAATTTAAGTTTTTATGTATTTTTATATTAAAATAAATGAACATTTTAGTTTTTATTGAAAATGAGGATGAAAAAATATAATTTTACTTTCTTTAAATAAAATCAATGAAACTAAGTTAAAATCCAATTACTTATTTTATGATATGACCTGATTACAGCAGAGGTCTTGAGGCAGCTCCCCAGTATCGGCAATAGGGTAATAACGCTTATCTTCAACGCAATCCTGAGACTCGGTATATTTCCATCACAGTGGAAGGTAGCCCAAATCATAGTCCGTTTGTTTTCCAAACCTGGAAAACAAACGGACGCGGCGTCTTCATATAGACGCATCAGCCTCCTGCCGGTACTGTCTAAACTGTTCGAGAAGCTGTTGCTGCGAAGACTGAAGCCCTGGCTGTTGGATAGTCATCTGATTCCGGAATACCAGTTCGGATTTCGTGAGCGACATGGCACTGTGGAACAGGTGCATCGTGTGGTAGATGTGATTGGCAAAAGTCTTGAGGAGAAGAGGTACTGCTCTGCCGCTTTACTCGACATCTCACAGGCGTTCGACCGAGTATGGCATGGAGGATTGCTATATAAAATTAAAAAGTGTCTCCCACATGAATATTACGTCATATTCAAATCGTACTTGACTGGTAGGCACTTCCAGGTCAAGCACAAGGACGAAGTGACCACACTACGCCCAATCCACTCTGGTGTCCCGCAGGGAAGTGTTTATGGACCCTTACTTTATTTGATCTTCACGGCAGATTTACCAACTCCTCAGCACGCCACTATAGCCACATTTGCTGATGACACCGTTGTTCTAGCATCCCACCAAAACCAAACTACGGCCTCACAGATACACCAAAGAAGTCTGAATAGCATAGAACATTGGTTCAGAAAGTGGAGAATTAGGGCTAATGAAACTAAGTCGGTGCATGTAACGTACACAATACGTCAACAAACTTGTCCACCCGTTACACTGAAGGGCAGTGGATCGTTGTCTCACTTGGAAAAAGCGACAAAAAGAAAACAGCTGGGACTGAGTAAAAAGATTGCATTGGCTGATGGGTATCCATCTCAGCAGAAAACAGTCTTAATTTATAAGACGATAATAAAACCAATATGGACTTATGGACTACAACTATGGGGATCTGCCTGTAACACAAGTATCGACATCATACAGCGGTTCCAATCAAAACCGCTCAGAGCAATTGCCAATGCTCCCTGGTTCTCGACTAACGAATACATCCATCAATACACTGGAGTCCGATTTGTGAAGGATGAAATAACGGAACTCAGCAGCAAATACCAACATTGGCTGGAGGACCATCCAAACCAACTTGCTTCTGAACTTACGCACACTGAATCCCATCGACGAAGATTGAAACGATTCAAACCACAGGACCTTCCTAATCGCTTTTAAGTTAGTGCCTAAATTAACAATAAGACATGTTTGCGTGTATGTATTCGTGAATTTTTCTTTAATAAGCACTCTGTGGAGTTTGGTCGCTGCATCAATCTCCAATATATATTTTTAATTTCTCTTACAATAAACCCAGAACTAGAGCATGTTATCTGTTTTTAATTTTTCTATTTTTATTGTAGATAGATTGCTTTATAAATAATAAAAAAAAAACTTATTTTATGACTTTAATATTTATATAAATAATTCGAATAGAACAATTATGCAAGTTCGAATGTTGTTGCATGAAGAACAGATCAAAGTGGTTGTTGGTAATTTTGTTTTTCCCAAATTGTGAATCGACATATTTGCATAAGGATTAAAATTATGACGATGTTAAATAAAGGATGGAGGTTTCATTAAAAGAAGCGAAAACCGTTTTTAAGGGTTGTAAGAGGGTGGTTTAGGGACGTCGTCTCAGGTGCGGACCAGTCGCCAAATGACTTTCTTAGCCCTTCGTAGCATGTAGCCACAAGACATTTCAGGACATTTTATGTCCGGTCCCCGGAGACGCGTGTGCCTCGAAAGGAGGCAACGCGAGAGGGCGGATGTAAGTTGGGGGTGGTGGTCGTCGCGCACATTCAGCAACGGCAGTTTTCCACACCTCCCGCAAACATATTTTATTCACGAGACCAACCCTCACAATAAATACATACGCAGAATCCTCTCCTCTACCGCTCATTTCATTTTATTAATACATAAACAAAAAACATATATAGACAGAAAAAAAATGATGTAAAGAATACAAATACAAAGAAAAATAAACTTTCAGTGCCTTCATCCGCAAATTCCATGAAAATAAAAGCGACGTTTCTCGCAATCCATTAACGTAAATATTGATAATCATCGTGTGTGTATGTCGTAAACAATTTTAGAAAGACGATCTCAATAATCCACTAAACCGCGACCAGAGGATCGCTCCTCCCTGTCCTTATCCTTGTCGCTCCGTTTGTGATCATCGTTCCTGTAGTCCCTACTGCGTCTGCTGTACTCGTCCCGACGTCTGTCATCGTAATCATCTCGCTGCTTCCGGTCCTCTTCACGTGACGGTGATTTCCGGTGCCGATCGCGACTCCTACCCCGCGACCGATTCCTCCTATAATCGTCATCCTTATCGGACTTACGGTATTCGCGATCACGCGACCTGCGATCCCTGTAACTCCTGGATTGATGCGACTTTGGCGAAGTACTGCGACTTCTCCGGTCGCATGTAGAAGACCCGGCATTCCCAGCCTCATTGTCCGAAGAGTTATCCGAGCTGTTACTCTCGTACGCATGCCGTCGCTCTCTTTGCCTGCAACAAAAAAAAATGTTTTATAGAAGTATTTGAATATGACAAAAGTTACATATGATTAATTTAAGCAACACAAAAAATTAAATTAGATAATTTATTGGTAGACTCACTTTCGTCTTAGTTTTATTGCCATTTCCCGTAGTTCGTCCTCACGAGTTTGCTGCTCCTGCTTCTCGCGCTCCGTCTTCATCTGCTCGGCGATTTTATCTGCTTTAACTGCCAATAAAATAAAAATGAATAGAAACAAGATGACATTCGATGGAATCAATCTATTTACATTGTTTATTCAATAAGGCCTGTCGTTTTCTCTTAAGCCGCTCTTGCAGACTTAAACTCGTGCTTTGTACACTGGCTGCTGCAGCTGCAGCCGCCGCCGCCGCTGCCGAGGTACTGTTCCCACTCTGAAAATATTTCCAATATTAATAGGTCTCCAACGAAGGATTGGATAAAATACGCTTTATTATGGTTTGATCTGGAAGATTACAATACCAAATTGTATTAGTTGAAATGATTTTAAATGAAATATTTAGCTGATCAAGTTAAATTCTACCATGAATATTATAATTAGTTTTTGTATTATTATTGGTATTGCAGTCCTTGCAGCTGATCGGTAGTATGGTTAAAGAGAATGCAGGAGAAGAGTTTGTTTGGTTGGTATTATTTGATTTTGGATGAAAGAGAGATATTGAGAGGTTCTTACTGACTTTGGATGATGAGCCTGAATTACCAGTCTTGGATATAGAGTTTTGAGAAACCCTGTGGAACGAAAAAAAAAGCGAATTAGGCGAAATATTCAGGGTGGAAAGAAACCTGATAAGGTTTCGATTCAACTAACGAATTTGATTCGATTTTCTCCAATGCGTGGTCGTCTTCGCTGGAATCACAGATATCCGAAGAGCTGAGATCGCTCTTCCTGCGTCCGTAATACCGAGTTACTAGTTTTGGCGGTGACTCCTCCCTCTTAGGAGGGACCGGAATGCTGCAAGCCGGAGAAGTACTTCGAGACTTGCTCGGCGACTTCGAGATGCTCTTCTTTTTGCTGCGCGAAAGTGACCGTCGCCTTCGAGAGCGACGAGATCTTTCGGAGCTAGAGGAAGATGATCGTCTGGACCGGAAACGTTTCGAACGTGAAGTCGACCGTCTCGATCTCCTGCGGAAACTGCGATCCCGACTGCGCGATCTCTTGAATGTGTTCAGATCCCTGAACACCACACGCTCCTCGCTATCCTCCCTCAATCGTTTCAAGCGACTCCCGTACTTTACTTTATCCGCGTAAGTTGGTTTGCTGGGCATCTGAGGCTCCTCCTCATCGCCGAAAGATGTTATGAATGTAATTTTACCCGTGTTTTCAGGTGACGGCGAACGTGACTCTGACTTCTGATGAGTCTCCAAGACATTTACAGGTTCTCTAGCGGCGTAGCTCGGTGGACTAATCTTTCTGTTAGCAAGTCTCTTTTCTCGGTGCGCTCTACGCTCCCTGCGAGATTTCCTCCCAGAAAACAGCGCCTTCTCGTGCTCCTCTTCCTTCGCCAACCTGAAGCTCTCAGCCTCCTCCAAATCGTGTGTCAAGAATGAATAAAAATCATTGGAACTCATTCCGAAATTCCTCCCGTGCCTATTCATCTCGTGCGCCTGACCTTGGTCCAATTTAGAGACGTTAATCGACAAATCCACGTCCAAATCGCTATCGGAATTCTCATCAGAATTCTCTTCCTCTATAGGATACTGTATCGTCGATGGGCTTGGTCCAGTGCCGTCTTCGTAATTGAAGCCAATAGCTGCTCCACCAGTTTTCTTCTTAGGTTTAGGATCATTCTCTGTGTATCCAAATTGCTCCTCCAAATGTAACTGCTTCAAGAACTTCTCCTCGCTGATAGCCAAAAAAGAGTTCTGAGCAATGATCCTATACCTCTCATAGTTAATCTGCCTCTCCTCATATGTAATCTCAAAATCATCATCATTTTTCACAGCTGGGATAAAATCCAAATGTGCTCTAACATCAAACCTATCAATCAAATTTTCTTTTTGCCCTTGCCATGGCATCCTACAAAGAAATAAAAGTCAATTAATTAGTACTGTATGAAGACAAGTGTTATTACATTGTGGCAGGTCCATCCGCAGCAGCAGCAATCACTGGATCTAAGTGGATTTTGCATTGTCTGCCATGAACCTGCAAGAACTGAGTAGGATCTGCTTTCTAAGGAAGAATTAAAAATAAAGTTTAGGCAATGTGTTAGGTCAGTAAGTCATTATGATTATTACGATCTTCTCATAGAAATCCCGGCGTCTTTCTGCTCTCTTCCTGTAATCCACCAACATTCCACGGATCTTCCTCTCCTGTTTCCTTGCCTCGTGCCACATATTCGCGACCTTTTCATTAACCACTCATCAAAACTCTTTAAGGTAATATGATAATAAAAAAATTAATATAATACTATGTTATTTGTCAATTGATAAACTCCATTGCAGCATTGCAGTCTCCTTCGTACGTAGCCAACTTCATTATTCTCAGGGTTGGTATGCAACCAAATAATCTAATTTTCATCAGAGTTTCCCAAACTAACTTTGTTGCCAAAATCAGTGGCAATCGCAAGCCCGACAACCGAAATCCCGTCTATCAAAATCCCGACGTTCGAAATCCCAACTATATCGAAATTCCGACGTTCTAAATCTCCACTATATCGAAATCTCGACTATGTCAAAATCCCGACTATATCAAAATCCCGACTTGCAATGTCGAGCTTGCGATATAGACCCGGCAAAATATATTTCTTTCTCTTTCATTTATTATTTGAAGTATTTAACTATTATAATGGGAGGTCGTAGTCGTGTGGATATAATCGCCTGTATCACAAAAATCTGATACGAAAGGTCGTTGGTTCGATTCCCATAAATCAAACTGTTATAATAAAGTAATTCTCATCAAAAATAAACAAAACTTGTTTAATAGTAATAGCTGTAATAATTTAAATTTTGAAGATATAAATTATAACTATTTATTATTTATCTATTATTACAGTAAAAAATGCGTATAAAAATAATTATTTGTAAAAATCAACCTAAATTATAAATATTAACACTTAATCTTAAGTTCATTCCTAAGTATTTTGCCATTCGGATTACGCGGAATGGATTCGATGAACTTGATTCCTCCGGCTATCTTCTTGTAGTGAGTCACTTTAGGATTCACGTACAAGAGAACATCATCCTCGGTTATCGTGCTTCCAGGTTTCTTCACGACAAATGCCCTTGGAACTTCACCTGCCAAGGTATCTGGAATGCCGACAACGGCTACATCTATAATGCCATCAATCTCTAAAATGAGATTTTCCAATTCCGTTGGAGACACCTGAAATTATTTTAAAATTATTAACGTTATCGATCTTGAAGTTGGTATAGATGTTTCATCTTCCGCAATGTTGGCAGTGCTGTGCGTCAATTCGGTTTGACGCACCAAATAGAAGGTCATTTTTCTATCTTTGTGTATTTTAGATCAAAGTTCGTTATTAAAAATTTTATAGAAGCCGCTAAAAAAGTGAGTGTTAGGGCAAAAGAGCAATGGAAAATCCGGAGGAAATTCTGCACAGTCTGGAGGAGTTCACGAAACTGAAGCCGAAGGACATCCCGAGGGAGCTCGAGGAGTATCTGTGTTTTGTTGCCAAAACTGGTGACCCTGTTTACCAGTGGGCAGTAATCAAAAGTCTGTTCCGCGAGAAGTTAATTAATGTTATTACCGAGTTCTACGAGTCCTGCCCGTCCATCGATATACCCCCGTGTCCGAACGTGGACCTGTTTAACTATGACACAATGAAGACATTTATACTAGAGAAGCTGGATACTTTTGTGGCGGCCCCTTTCACGGTGCAGCGCATCTGCGAGTTGCTGACCACACCACGCAAAGAGTACAATAGAATAGACAAATATATGAGGGCTTTGGAGAAGAATATACTGGTGGTCAGCACCACTGAGCCGGGCAATCATAGGACACCAGAGAACGGGGATGGGTTCATCAATGGCATTGAAACCGAGCACCTGCCAGATGCCAGTAATGAGATTAACATTGAGGAGATGGATGATTCACCTGTGTGGCCAAAAACTGAGACTGTTTCCTTTCAGAGTACATCTAAGAATGATATGGCTGTGGACAATTTCCCAGCAAAATCAAGTAGCTCAGATGCTGAAGCAGCTAATTCAGAAACTGTGATTACTTGTTGTCCAATTGACAAAACTTATGGAGCAGAGTATGTGCTCGAGGCTCCAGAAACCATAGTTCAAGATGAATCTCCTGCAGAAGCTGAAGATGTCAGTGTTACCATAACTCCAATACCTGCCCCAGTCCAAAAACGTAGGGATAGCATAGAACCACCAAATGAACAGGAGCCAAGTAGTGCAGAACCCAAAACAACAGAAACTTCCATTGTAGAAGATAAGATTGATGAGAGCAGTAGTGAGGATGTAGTAAATAAGAGTAAGGAAGAAAGCGTTAACATGACCGATAACGAAACGAGCAGTGAGAATGATACTAAATTAGCGAGTACCGAATTGTTGGGAGCAGGCGATAACTTAACGGAGGACTTCGAAACGGTGAAATCATTGCCGCCTGAGATCGAGGAGACTATACTGGAGCCAGTTAAGAACGTCGAGGAAGAGGAAATGGCTGTAAGTGCGGAAGTTCCAGAGTGCAAGATGATTGAAGACGTTCCAGTGGAGGCGGATAAGGAGGAGCCTAAAATAGAGGAAGTCCATGTGGTGGATTCAGCTGCGCCTGAGCAGGTGGTTGAAGAAGATATGAAACTGGTGGAAGAACAAGTGCAAGAGGTTGTCAAGGAGGAAGAAGAGAAAGCTCCAGAAGTTATTGAAACACAGACAGAAGTGGAAGAAAAATCTCTGCCTGTACAGACTGAAGAAATGGATCACAGAATAGAGGAGCCGCCGGCGGAAAAGATCGAAACTCGGGAAGCGGAGAAGGAATGCGAGGAACAGCAGCAAGTAAGTCTCATGGACGTTGATCCTGAACCAACAACAATAATAACAGAAATAACAACACCACCATCACCACCACCTCCACCACAACAAGAAGAACCATCAACAACAAACACTGCCTCAGCTGAAATCGTTCAAACTGAAACCACCAATTAGATTTAGGATCGTTTCGTATATATATAGTTTGTATAACCTCAACTTATCTTTGTAGATATATTCAGGGTTTTATATAAAATTAAATAAAATTTTATACTGCGGATTCATACGACGATAAGCAAGCATACAGAGAGCCCTGATGACGTTTTCCTTTCTTTTTTATCAACAGACTGTTTCTCCAATAATGAGAGTGAGTGAGAAAGTTCATTAGGTTAATTCGATTCTCCTCTTCTCGCCAAGCCCTCTTAATTTAAATTACTTTGTTTTACTTAAGTCACAATCATTCACCATCCACTTTGATATAATATATATATATATACTATGTAAACAAAATATAAGTGCCTATTTTTTAAACTCTTAATTTTTACATGTTTTCGTTTGTATTTTTTTTTCGTTACGAAAAAGAGAAAAAGAAATATTCCTTGCATCTCAGTATTTATGTGTTTTTTTCTTTTTGGAACAGCAATAAGAACTCGACTTGTATGTGTGTGTATATGAAGTGTAAACTGTTTAATTTTTATATATATATATTTCTTTTTCTGTTCCGTTCGACTATGATTTTTGTTTTTTTTTCTTTTTTTGTAAATGCGAATAATAAACACGTAAAAAAACTCGAGAGACTCACCTGGTTTCCTTTCACCTTGATCAGCTCCTTGCATCTGTCCACTATGTAGAAGTAGCTGTCCTCATCGTAGTAAGCCACGTCCCCAGTGTGCAGCCATCCTTCCTCGTCGATGGTCTCGGCCGTCGCCTTCTCGTTGTTCAAGTATCCGGACATTATCTGAGAAATGAAGAGATACAACAATAAGTGGAACTTTGGTGTTGATGGTGATTATTACCTGAGGTCCTTTGACCAGTAACTCTCCTGGCTGGTGAGTGCCTAGCACCTCGCCGGTGACGAGGCTCTGAATCTTTGCCTCCGTTCCAGGCAACAGCACGCCCACGGTTCCTATCTTTGATCTTGGAGTCATCAGAGGCATGAATATCGTCACCGGAGAACTCTCAGTCATACCGTATCCTTTTTGTATTACAAAAATGACCAGGTAAAAGCAATATAAGATCAAATTTCTGAATGTTTATCAACTTTTACCTTGCCTGATGGTGATATCGTCGCGTCCGACCTTCTCCCTGAACTTCTGCAGGAGTCCTTCTGTGGCTGGAGCCGCACCGGACGTAACGCTCTTGATAGACGCCAAATGCTCTTTGGTGACGGCCGGATGGGAGGCCAAGAAAAGCATCAGCGATGGAACGACGAAGAGATACTCCGGTTTGTGAGTGGCGAGAGCCTGTATGTATTCCTCCGGCGTGAATTTTGGGAGCGTGATCATGTGCAATCCTTCGCGCAGCACCAAGTTCATGATTCCGTTGAAGCCGTAGATGTGGAAGAACGGCAGCACCGTCAATACCTTTTCTTGCTTTTCTGTAATAATTGGGTATATTTAGATTTAAAAAATAACGTGCAACTGTTCCCAAGGTGAGTGTAATAGGTCCTGCTTTTTGTTTGTTTATCAACAGGTTAATTTTTAGTTTTAGGAGAATGATTTTTACCTGCGTTGTTTAGTTCTTCGAGGAGCGCGGGATTGTCTCCCTGTGTAAGATTAGAAACGAGATTGTAGTGCGAGAGCATTACGCCTTTTGGAAGACCCGTGGTACCGCTGGAGTACGGTAAAAGGCAAGTTTCGATGGGGCTGATTCCTGGCAATTCAGCCTCGTGTCCGGCCATTAGGAGGCTCTGCAAGCCGTGGACGTTGTTCGCCTTGTCGTCCTCTCCGCCGACGCAGATGCTCGTCTTGTAGTTGGGAAGTTGAGATCCAACTGTCGTTGCAACCTCGACGAGCAACGGGAAGGTGATGATCAACTTGACGCCGGCGTTCTCAAACTGCCTCTTTACCTCATCTGCGAATTTGAAATTGCATTTCTTGTATTATTCAAATTAATGCATATGAGTTTACCAGGAGTGTACAGAGGATTAACGAAGGTGACGACGAGCCCGGCTTCCATGGCACCATGGCAGGTGATGATATACTCGGGGATGTTTGGTAGTAGAATACCGACGACCTCTCCGGGTTTCATTCCGCAATGTCCGAGGAGCGCTTGGGAGAACCTGCTGATCAGCATCCGCATCATGCCGTACGTGTAGCTCCGACCAGAAGCAGCGCACGTCTTCAACGAGATTTGTGTAAGTTTTTAGAACACTTTAAATTTAATGATTTAGTCAACTTACGGCCGCCGGCTTCTCTATCCATTGATCAGACTTGCTCCAAACGTAGTCGACCAAATTTACCGGGGGTACCTTAATCGTACTACCAAGAGGAGATGTGATAATACCTCCACTCAGACTTCTCCTCTGTTGCCTGCCCAGTTTTTGGGCGGCAGCCGAAGAGGCCCAGCCGGATCTCTGTAAGAAATCCACCACTTGAGGCTTCGACCTTACAATTTTGGCCAACATTGCGTACTTTGTTGTTTCGAACTTTGAGTTATCGTCAGCAAACGAAAATGCAAGAATCAATTAAATAAGTGTTAAATAATCTGGGCGTGAATTTTTTAAAGATCTTTGCACCTGTTGGCACAAAATTTTTGCCAATTTATATTACAATATTATTATTTTTTTTTGATAAATTTTCGCGCACCGCGGATGTCGTTCACCACCTTACTGCTAAGACCGTGTTTATTTCAGAGATTTAGATTAAAATAAACATTTTCTAAAGTCCAAACCGCGCTCGCAGCAGTCGTTTCAAAGTTCAATCTCTCTTGCCAGCTTCTCTCTTCTCGTCGCCTCTTTTCTTTTTCTCTTTTTTTTTGTAACTCTTCTGCTTTGCTGCTTTCATTATCCACATATTTTTGTGTTTGCTGGAGATAACGCGCGTTTTCGACTGACTCCGTAAAATTGGGTCTTATCATTTTATTTATATATTTGTTGTTCCGAAAACTACTAATATTTTGATTCAACCCTTCTTAAACTTGCACGATATTTCAATAAAGAAGAAATCACATATGCAAATATAAACGAATTATAATTGGAACTCGCGTGCTAAACCAAATTATAACCATTTCGATAGAAATATCCATCTCTCTAACGAGAGACGTGTATAACTGGTACAGCGTCTAACTTTTAGGTCAGTAGTGGAGAATAGAAACAACGTGGGCGGCCGTCACCTTACTATAAAATCTGCCGCTCTTTAAAAACTAGGATTCGTTGTGTTTCTTTCATCCAAGAATTGTGGTTCCTGACAAAAATTGAAACAATTTATTAACACAATATATATTATATATATATACATATATTTATAACATTTTATAAATAGTTTCTTAAATACATCTAATAACAAATTCACTGATAATAGGGATCAAAATAAAATATCAAATTTATATCGTAATTCAATTTCTTTCGGTTGCTAATCTATCGAAGAATATTGAAAACCATCAATTTATAGCACGCTTCGATTTGAATGTAAACAATCGAAATGGAAATAAGTCAAGGGAATCAGTACTAGCAACAAATATTGTATAAGTCGTATCGCAATCGGATATATTTCAAGGCCGATCCAGGTCAAAGGGTATCGGAATGCTAGATTACTCTTCGAGCAGCGTGGTTGCGTTGGTTGCATTTATTTACATAATTTGTTTATCGTTTGTCCATTGTATGCAGCGCTTAGAATCGCACTTATTAACGAATATTACAATCGTTGTTTTGTCTATTGTCTACTATCAATAACGATAATACTATTGATAATGTAATTAGAAGAGTTTGTTATTCAAAATGACATCTTCAGTCAACCAATGAGAAAGCATTTTTCATAATAATAACAAAACTATTGATTTGCTATTATTATAGAAATAAACGCAAAGTGTACAATTAAAATAGCTTGATAAACAGTTGATGTTAGTAATTATTATTAAATTTGTCAATAGTTTAGTTACTAATTACAGAAAATATCAGTTTAAATCTATAGAATTTATAAATAACCATATGTTTTTTACTATTCACCTTGAACAAAATATAAGTTATATATAATGCCGAATAACGCATTTATTTTGAATTATACTTAACTGTAATATGTGTTGCCTATATACTAGAAACTTCCCGCGCTACATTCTCTTGCAGATATCTAAAATATGCAGTGCGATGACCGTGCGTTTAATTTAGTAATTGCCATTAAAATAGATAATTAATCGTTAACATTGAACACAGCGTAATATTTAAACGCTATAGAAATCTGTATTTGATGACACCTTTCAACGTCTTTGTTTTATTTTTAAGGACTACTACTGCAGTGCGGTACATCCTCGAGTTCGGTATAGTTATCCTGCCAATAAATTTGTGTAGTCACGAAAACTGTTAAGTATTAGCATTTTTCAATAATCGTAGTTTATTAAGTAGTTTGTAGATAGTGTTCTATAATAACAAGTTTCATTTTGATTGTCATTTGTACTTAAGCGCAATAATTGCGGGCAGAGAAAACATTGTATATTGTTACAATGCTAATGTTTTCATTGTTAAGATACAATGCAGTAACTATAATATTATATATGTATTGACTTTTCATTTATTGTAGCTTGCTGAATGATTGCCAAGAATTAGAAAAGTTTCATAATTTCGTACGTAAATCAAATGATGCGTACGCACTGTTGCAATGTAGATTTGTCTATTTTTAATTCTTTATTTGAGAATATTCGGTAGCAATTAGAATAGATCGATTCATCTAATATAAAAATAATAAAATCTTTATGTTATTTATCACAAATAAAAGTGAAACTGAAATTCCGAATTATAGGGAATCTTCAATGTATCAAAGTTTACATCAATTTGGTTGGTCAATAATCGTAGTTTGATGAAAAATTCAAATTTGTAGAGAATTGTCCAATAGGAATGAGCGAATCTGACAGAACGTCAAACATGTGTCAAACAACGCGAAACGGCGTGCGGTATTGCGTGTGATGACTTGACCTAATTATACAAATACCCCCCGGTTTTTTGATGAGTTTAGGGTAGGGACGGTTCGATGCTGCACTTTTCTTCCGCGACGAATATCGATTTTACTCGCAAACTACGGACTCCGCAAACGCAAACACGATGACAATCTATTCGTGCCTCCTGGCCAAAACTAACCTCAATGTCCTGTGTAAACATTTGCAGGGCATTCGGCTGGTAACTTTCAGGAATGTAGGAAACATGTCACAGCAGGTCAAACGACAAACGCACGTCGTGAACATCAGAAACAGCCAATCATTCCATCGTTACAAGACCACACTGCCCAAAGAGCAAGGGACAAAGAGGAGTGATTACAGTCGGTTGTTCTCATTAGCCAAGCCTGAGAAATGGAAACTGTCTGGTGAATAAATAATATCAATGATATTTGAATAGTTGTAAATGGTCACATATTTATTGATTGTAGGTGCTGTGCTATTGCTATTCATATCAAGTTCTGTTTCAATGGCTGTCCCATTCAGTTTAGGCAAAGTTCTGGATATAATTTACTCTAATACCGGGGACGCTGAGGCGGCGAAGGCTAAAATGAATCGACTTTGCGGAATATTGGTTGGCGTTTTCTTCGTGGGGGCTTTGTGTAATTTCGGGAGGGTCTACATTATGTCGACTGCAGGTAATTAATAAACTTGGAGGATGCAAAGTGATGTTTTTATTAATAGGATTTAGTGTGTGGCAGGTTATAGGATGACGCAAAGACTTCGGTTGCAGGTGTTCTCTTCCCTGCTAAGACAGGAGCAGGGTTTCTTCGATAAACGGTCGACGGGGGAGTTGGTGAATCGCCTGTCTGCCGATACACAGATTGTCGGGCAGGCTTTATCTTCAAATATCTCGGATGGTTTACGGTCGTCGATTATGGTTGTGGCAGGAAGCGGGATGATGGTATTTTTTTCGTAAAGTTTTTCGTATTGTTTCATATTGTTTTTGTTTTTTTTCAATGCAGTTCTATATGTCGCCTAAATTGGCCTTGGTGGGTTTGGCTATAGTTCCGCCAATCGCCGGATGCGCTGTGGTATACGGAAGGTTCGTGCGGAAGATCTCTAAAAACGTGCAGGATTCATTGGCGGAAGCCACGAATGTCGCCGAGGAGAGGATCTCGAATATTCGAACGGTTCGCACGTTTGGGCAGGAGAGCAAGGAGATCCAGAATTACAGCGACAAAGTCAAAACTGTATTGGATATGGGTTACTTGGAGTCTAGAGCGAGGGCTATATTTTATGGAATGGTATGGGATTGTTTGGGTGGTTGTTGATGAATTATTTCAATTTGGTCATTTTCAGACAGGATTGAGTGGTAATATAATCATAATTTCGGTGCTTTATTATGGAGGCGTTATGGTTTCATCGCAGAATATCACTGTGGGAAATCTGTCTTCGTTCCTGCTGTACGCGGCATATATAGGAGTCTCTGTAGGCGGGCTCTCTAGTTTTTATTCAGACTTGAACAAATCTGTTGGAGCCGCTAGTAGATTGTGGGATCTGGTTGATAGAAATCCTGCTATTCCTATAAGCGGTAAGTGCAAAACAAAATAGATTTATCAAGTATAATCGAGTGAAGCCGACTTTTCACGTGTATCTTTAAATATTCGCTTCTCTCTGTATTTGAAATATAAATATTAAAATGTAAATTTTAGGTGGTGTTATTCCAACGACATTGGCCAACGGACACATTAAATTCAGCAATGTGAAGTTTGCGTATCCGTCGCGCACGGATTCTACTATCTTCAAAAACCTTAGCTTGGAGATAGCCCCTGGATCAGCGGTGGCCGTCGTAGGTCCGAGCGGTTCGGGAAAGAGCACACTTGCAGCGCTACTGCTGCGTCTCTACGATCCCGATGAGGGTGTCGTCGAGTTGAATGGCTACAACATCCGAGATTTGGACCCAAATTGGCTAAGGAAGCATGTAGGAACTGTTAGTCAGGTAAAGTCTGGCAATATCGTTTGCGAAGGGAATTTCCTCTCACACACGGATATTCTTTAAGGAGCCGATTTTGTTTTCGTGCAGTATCAAGGATAACATCCTGTACGGAGCGGACGACCCGGACAAAATTACTGAAGAGCAGCTGATGTCGGTAGCCAAAGAGGCTAACGTCACTGAGTTCGTGAGGCAGTTGCCGGAAGGTTTCGATACAATGGTCGGTGAAAGAGGTGTTATGCTGAGCGGAGGACAGAAGCAGCGAGTGGCTATCGCCAGGGCTCTGATAAAAAATCCTAAAATTCTTCTCTTGGACGAAGCGACAAGGTAAAATACTATTTTCAATTATTCTATTTATTAATCATTTTTGTTTTCAGTGCTTTGGATGCGCAATCAGAGTTTTTGGTTCAGGAAGCGTTGGAGAGGATCATGAAGGGCAGGACTGTATTGACCATAGCGCACAGACTCTCGACCATACAAAACGCGGACGTTATAGCAGTGCTCAAGAATGGCGAGATCGTCGAGAAGGGTACTTACGCTGAGCTGCTGAACTTGGAAAATGGACACTTTAAGGAATTGATAAAGCACCAGACGTTCCAAGACATCTCCGTTCCAGCCTCCGCATCAAATCTGCTGCAGTAAAAACTGTCTTGTACAATACATAGAAAGAAAGTCAAGAAAAGAGTATATATACAATTGTTGATCGAGTATTTAATATATCTATAAATTATTAAACTTTTTTGTTTTCATACGTTTGTTTTGTATTTGTTTCCTCTTCTATTATCTTCATTTAATACATTTTTAGGTACTTTGATAATGGGTTACTAATTTAAAAATTAAATATTTTTTAATTAAATTTCTATAACACTAAATGAAATAACTAATAAAGAAATATCTATGTTATAAATCGTCAAGTAATCTAAATTACGTAACACTCGGATTTATGTAATATAACTCGAGGTTACTGCAGGTAAATTTAAGTTATGATTTCATCAAAACTTCTTTCATATACTTAATTTTTATATATGTTTTACTTAATTGATATGTCTTAGAGATTGAGGAGAAATTAAAGTTTTCAATTAGGTGAGTGTGTTTTAAATGATATTCTATATAAAAAAATATTTATTATATATTTACAGAAATTCTTATTAACATATGCATATATATATATAAAAAAAGAAATGATAACATCTGTTCACCTATTTACAAAACAAAAATGCATAATTATAGAATGTACACGCTTTTTTGCTATTTTCGTCTCTTTCACTTTCCGTTCTGGTATTGCAATTTGAGTTCCCGCCTGAGGATCTTTCCGGAAGCGTTCTTCGGGATGCAGTCAGTGACGACGATGCCGCCTCTCACCCTCTTGTATTCGGCAACCTTGGAGTCGATGAAACCGTTGAGCTCGGCCACGTCCAGTTTAGAGTCTGGCTTTGCAACGACGTATGCTCTAGGCACTTCGCCGTAGATGTCGTGAGGGATACCGATGACGGCGGCGTCGTTCACACTTGGGAAGTCTCGGATGATCTCCTCGAGTTCAGCAGGAGGAACCTGGAATCCTTTGACTTTGATCAGCTCCTTAATACGATCAGTGATAAAGAATGTTTGGTTCTCGTCGTAGTAGAACATATCTCCGGTTCGCAGCCATCCGTCCACTAAAGTCTCAGCCGTCTCCTTTGGCCGGTTGTGGTAGCCCAACATAACCTGAGGACCTTTAACGTATAGCTCTCCGGTCTGATTTGGACCTAAGGCTTCTCCGTCTGGGTTGCCCACCGGCATTATCTTCACCTCGGTGTTCGGCATTATGTTTCCAAGGGAACCTGGTTTAGGGTCGTGCTTCCTAGCGCCCATCATCACAGTCGGCGACGCTTCAGACAATCCGTATCCTAAAAACAAAATAAACAATCGTAAAATTGAAAATACGAATTAGAATAAGAAAATGGTTAAGTGCAGTTTTAATAGTCATTCACTGAAACATATATTTGTGTTACATAATTACATATAATTAAAATTAAATTACTTTTTTTCCTATTTGACATTGAGAAAGAATATGAAAGAAATATCATTTACATCGGATAAATTATTATGTGGTCATTAAATTATTCAAAACCAGAAAATTAACGCAATTTTTACCTTGTAATACATCGACTTTCTGTCCAATTTTGTCTTTAAACTTCTGCTCATCTAAAGCGCCAAGCGGAGCGGCACCAGACACCAAAACGTGCACGTTTTCCAGAAGCTCCTTCTTAACGGCCGGATGCGAGTACAAGAAAATAACTGCAACAAAAAAAAATTAAATTATTGATGTCTTGTACTCTATCAAGCTATCTATTTTAAGCTATAAATCTTCATAGCAACAAATAAACAAAGAAACTTTTTTAATTTACCAATTGGAGGGACTGCGAAGAGGATGGTAGCCTTGTGCTGCGCCAGCAACTTGAGGTACGACTCAGGAGTGAATTTTGGTAATGTGATGGTCTTTCCACCGTTGTTCATGCCTGCCATGCAGATAGTGGTGAATCCGTAGATGTGGAACATCGGGAGGATGGCCGGAACGACCTCCTGGAAATCGCCGGACGCCAATCGCATGATGGTGAAGTCGTCGGACATGAACTGAGATAAATTGGCGAGGATGTTGCGATGCGAAAGCTGCACTCCTTTCGGCAGACCCGTCGTTCCGCTGGAATAAGGCATAACCGCAACGGCATTCTGATCGTCCAACTTAATATCTTCGATGTCGCAGCTGTTGTCCGCAAACTCTTTGAAGTTAATAGCGCCGGTAGGAGTCGTCGAGGAGGCCTGCAAAATGAACAACAGATTAATTTACTTCAATTCAGCAACAAAGAACTAGCGCTCTAAATTGAAACGCGCCTTCAATTTAACAAGTTCAACAATAACAACAATTTCTTCATTGCATTGTTATAAATGACATGTAAATAAATGCATTGCGTTGGATACAAAATGAGACAACTTCTTCGCTTTATCAACATACCTGATCATTGATGCAAATGATGGGAATCTCTTTGCCGGTCAAGGCTACTTTGACCACCGGAAACAGCTCGGTCAAGGTGATCATAGCCTTAGCTCCAGCATCAGCGAACTGCTTTTTTATCTCATCTAAAACGCACACAAAAAACACATATTTTCTATTAATATTCTTTAATTAATGTAATTTAATATCAAAGTACTTTACAGTAATTAACAATTCATTTTTATTCTTTTCCAATACTTGCAATTCATCTTTACAAATTTATCTGACTGAATGTTACAAAGTGTATCATATTTCTTTCGTGACGTAATACATCTACTGTAATTATCGAATAATAGATTTAAATGAATTTTTATTGACCAACATATAAACAGATGCAAATTCAACGAATTAAATTGAAAACAAGTTTGCTTAGTAACAATCTTGATATACAAAACATTTAAATTATTATAAGAAAATTATTTGTAATAAATATTGATAATAATTTTCAATTTATACTGCAATCAACTTATTTCGTTAATATTATTCAATTATAGATTTCCAAGGTAAAAATTAAATACTTTCGTTATAAACATAATTAAATCATTTATTTTTAGAATAATAACCACTTATTGATAATTTTGCACGCAATTAAAATACGTTTAACATGCAATAAACAGTAAATGTTTACAACAGTGCTGTCCTTTGTGAAAAAAACTTCTGATTTGCGGACGCTTTAAAGATGCTACTGGTTGACAGGGTTATTTTTTATTGAAAATTTGTTTACATAGCAACTTGTACTTATTAGTCAATTAATTAGTTATTATATTTAAATATCATCAAAATCTATGCAATCAACATTAACAGTATTAAAAAAAGAAAAGCACTAAAATATTGTTTTTTGATATTTAGATCGTTCAAAGGTGAAACAAAATCCGGCGCGTGGATCGATGAATAATAGCACGTTTTTAGGTAATAACGAGTATTTTCAGTCAATAAACAATAGATGAAAGTTCAATAATCGAAATGAGGTTGTTTTTGAACGAATTTTCGAGTAGATGTAATTTCGATTTGGCTTCTATGAATGAAAAGTCCAAAGATCAATACGAGCGATCGATTTGCTTATCGATCATTTATCAGTTTTGTCAGTCAAAACACGGCGCATTTCACACCTTTCAATTTACTAAAATTGAATTATAAAGTAAAGGTCAGCAATGGTAACTATAGTTTAATATTATTTCTATTATATGCCAATAGCAACCAGTTTTGACGTACGCTTATTTAAGGTGTCACTTCTGATATAATTTGTTACGTAGACAAGTTTGGGATTATTCAAAATCAAATTCTGTCAAGTCAAATTGATAAATCATAATTTTCAATTTACTAAATTAAAAAATAAATAAGCATATCATTAACAAACGAATTTAAAAAGATTTTTTTCTTTACATAAAGTTATAATTTTTTAGGTAGTAATTAATTGTCAAATTTTTCATTAATAATATGTTGTCATGACAATAAAATTACTGAATAATTCAATGATATTTTACTAATATTTCTTTTGACCAAGGAAACACAGTCATAGAAATTTGTTGATATGTCACGATAATCAAACATAAATACAAATTTTTGCTATATAAATTATCACATCCTGTACAATTTCCATATGTTTTGCAAAGTGAATTTTAACCAATATTCATTTGTATCAATCGAAAATAAAAAGTAATTACTTTTTGATGAGAACAATTCAGCATCGTTAACTGACAATGCTGAGTTACGTAACGCTGTGTCGCATCACAAAATATTCCTGTCATTATCATTTGTTTTTTGTTTTGTTTCATTGTTTTCATTTTTGCAATTCATCATCATATTAAGATCAACGTAGGCTTCCGTCCTGGATCCTGTTTTGACGAGAATCGAGATCGAAATTCAAATAAAGATAATGCGCGCATGATATAATAAACAAAAATAGAACAGTTTGTTTGTTTGTTTTTAAATTTTCCTGTAACCAAATATTTTGAAAGTTCAAAGTACTGGAGTTGAAAAAAAAAAACATATGTAAATAATTGTTAATCTTAACGAAAACAAAAATAAAAATACTGAATTCCGTTTCGAACGAAGATAAACAATTTCAATTAATTTCAATTGCTTCGTTTTGCATTAAATACTTGAATATTGTTCTAATTATTCGTATTGTCTGGATCGCATTGACCTCCAACGAAATGTTGCATCACACCGCAACAATAGGAATTTCGTTTAATAGTGTATTGCTATGACTATCAAATGAAAACAATTATTTTGCATATTATAATACAATAATTGAATGTTCGAAAAACAATGATTCATCGATTAAGATACGAAAATCTATTTTAGTTGAAATACTAAACAATTGTGTAATTGCATTAAAATTGATTTGATTATCTACGTATGCATTGTTTTAGAACTAGACTTTGTTATAAACAGATTTAGTTATTTTGCAATAGTAAATGCTGAAACAAAAGGATGGACTGAAATGGCGTTGATATTAATTTCAGAAAACGCGTTGTGGTCGCTATGAAAACAATTAAAATTGAATTCGTTACAAAAATATGCAGAATGTTTGCAATCACCATGACAATTTCATATAATATTCAAATATATTGTTTTTCATATGGATTTCGAATTTCTAAAGATAAAAGCAAAATTATTTGCTTGTTGCATTTTTATTATTCTGAAACAATGTTTTCATATATCCGCGCAGTGTTTTCCGAGAATTAATTTTTTCGCATGTAAACAGACAATTTGTTGCTTCTGCATTGTTGTGAACCTGGCTTTATGCAGCGCAATTATATCAATTTAGAGGAAATGGCCATGAATTTATTTGTAATGCATACATGATTATATCAAATAAATAATGCCTGAAATCACTTTTACTATTAACTTTGTAATTCAATTGATGCAGGTGAAAGTTACATTTCTCTCAAGATAATCACGTAAGTGCTGTAGTTGCTATGGAGATCATTAAAAATAGTTGTTAATTATTATATGAACTGCTTTTATGACTGTTATCTTTTTTTTTAAATAAATTTGTATTCGAAAATTGTTTCGGTTTTAAATAGAACTAAAACTCAAAGATAAATATTTTGAGTAATTTGGAAATAATTGCATCATTACATCACTTAAATTAGATATTTTTAATGAAATGACGGAAGAAACATATTTTAATTGTGAAATGAAATGTGAAATGACGACCGTATGTTTATAATTAAAGTGATATTTGTTTGTCTAAATCCTTTTTTTCGTTACTATTACCTTGGGTATGTTATTTAGCTTTATTATAATAATGTTTTGTTATCTGTTTATATACGTTATGGAAAGATTTACTTGTATATTTTCTTTACTTTATATTTTGACAGTTTCGATTTGAATTCAAAATGTGTGGGTTGCAAAGTCAACAAATAGCAGAAATGTTGTCATGGTTACTTTAACATTGAACTTGACTTGTCGCAGTCAGCGTGGAATTTAAAATGTGTGCGAAATGCGAGACTACTGCTGTTTCCTTGAGAAATCGGAGAAATGTTCAGTTTGTGCATGGTAAATTGCAATTTACTTATTATTTCTTCTTCAATCAATTTATTTTACCTTGTGTGTAGATGGGATTCATGGTGGTGACGCGAAGACCGGCGAGGAGGATGCCCATGACGGCGATCGGGAATTCCGGCACGTTCGGTAGGAGAACGGCGACGACATCGTCCTTCTGCAGTTTCAGCTTCTTCCTGAGGGCGCGGTTAAGGTTGTAGGACTTGACGCGGAGCTCGTCGAACGTGTACTTGCGTCCGGTCACCCCGCATTCCTGAAGAATACAACCGATAATGTTAGATTTGAAGAACTTTATATTTGATTTCACCAAATGCTACTGTTGCTACTTACGAAAGCGACTTTGTTGCCATAGGAACCGAACTTGCTGAAGATATATTCTGGTATGCTGCAAGTAGGGATCTCGATTTCCGGGAATGGACAGGTAATGATATTAGAGGAAGATGCTAAATGCCTAAGATGCGATGCTGCAAAGCCTCTCTTCTGGACTGCTTTCCGCACTGCAGTTCTTAAAGCCATCCTTACACTTTCACGTACACTACCAGACTGGAATTGCTTGCTTAGCTTTAAATGATCCTTCTCGTCTGCTGCTGAACGTATACCCAAACACCTCTCTCTCTATCACTCTCTCTATGGGTTTCAAAGTTTGTGTGGTGTGTCCGTGTCTATATATCGCACAAGCGGGGATACTTTAAATGCGTGGGTAGGGAGATAGCCACTATACTTGTCATGGGTGCGTATTCTATATTTATAAGGCATCAACAAAATTACTCTTATCAAATCCATCCGAATATCAGTCAAAATATGTCTTCTCCTCGGTCCAAAGACCGCTCATTATTTCTATCTCTGCTCCACCTGGGCTCTGTTTACTTGTCGCAAGTCGAGCAGTTATCAAACGAAAAGTCAACAAACGCGAATTTGTAAATACGAGCATCAAAACACTCAACCGAAGATGACGTAAATCAGTTTGCGGCGAGAGCGCACTCATAAATTTGTCGCTTAACAGGATGCTCGTTATTTTCAAAATCGCCCATCACCATTTTCCTATTTAATCCCAACAACTTACTTATCCAATTTCTCAACCCATTTTCAACCTAAAGTACAATCTTTTAATCAAATTATATCAAATTCACTTAACTTGAAATAAATTTTTAAAATATCAGTTATTTGATAAACAATATTCATATAAAGTACAAAAAAAGCATAATGTTGTCTTTATTTCATAAGCTCATGGATTTTAAGAAGTCATGGTAACGAGTAAAAAAACATTGATCACCATTCGACAGCAACCACCACCAATCGCGAATCGCTGTTTCCCCATTAGTCAGACCGAATCGCGATTAAGCAATTTCAGAATTCCAATAATATAATCTTTGTGTCTCCAATGCCTTATCGAACGTTTATTACACGCAACCTTTGATCGTCTAACTGAAAACGTTATATTTTTACATCATTAAAAACTATTCAAATTTAGTTTTTTTTGTTGTTGTTACTTTTTGACTCATTAAGTTAAGTTAACTTTTACAATTGCAATAATAATAACAACATTGAGTAACAACTTGAAAACAACTAATTTATATAAAAATAAATCAGGGAAAAACACGAAAGACGTCACAGGATATAATGTATGTCAGATAAATCGCTATCTACCGATTGTGGATGCAAAATATTGTTTCTTAACTCGTTCGTTTTTCATTTTTTTGTTTTGTTCGTAAAGCAAGAAAAAGTAGTAAATACAAGCACTTCAAGCATTTTGTTCACATTTATGAAACCTGTCAGAAGTGAAAGTCGTTCATTGAATGTGCCAGACAATTTCGTTTTTAGATGTGACAAATATCTGAATTCCAATAGGGAAAATAACGTGAGAAATTACAATATAAATTTGAATGGAGTCGTCCATTCTATTTTCGTTAACCGTTTATTTTGAATGTCATGGCAACAAACAAACAAAAATATTGTGATCCAATGTTTTGTTTACATTTAGTTTGTCGCTGACCTAGATTCTGTTTCCAAAATTGATTTTTTTTACAAAGAAGCTGATGACGCTAGAATTGCAATACGATGGATTGATTCGTTAATTAATAGTGAAGAATTAACATATGCGAATCGATGGAACAATAGCACAATTGATACATTAATAATTATTATTCGTTTTGATTATCTAGCAAAATATTAATAATAATAAGACATAGTCTTAAGTGATTTGGCTTGTATTAAAATATCTTCTAAATGTTTAAATATTGAAAGAATGGCATAATGACGTTAAGTAAACTATTTTAAATCTAATTAAGTTTATGAAATAATGAAATGAGTTAAAACAATAAACTTTTGGAGAGACTTAAATTAACTCCACTCCATCTCAACGTGAAACGATTGTTAAATAACTGCCTGTTAAAAATTATAAAACAAAGGTATCTGCAAAACTAACGAATCTGCATACTACTTATATAGATTTATTTGTTTCGCGAGGATTAGCGCGATATAATGGATACTGTAATGAGCAAAACGCTGGTTAATATATTAAAATGAATCGTTTTCCATGATATATGGAGTACGTTCCAAGTGGGCATACAGAAATAACGCGCAGCGCGACCTTTGGATCTACGATCCGTGCGAACGCGGACTTTGGACTGTTGGAAAGTGCACTGTGAATTTTATACTACTTGTTTTCTTTATAATACATCCAGTTCAAGTCTCAACTATTTCATATCACAATAAAACTGTTCAAATAATAATTCAAAAAATGTTAGGTATTTTTTTAAATTATTTTAAATCCTTTTTTTTTAATTATTACAATACATTTGATAGCAAGTGGTGCGATTATAAATAGTTTTCAAAAACAAAACTCAGTTATTTTGTCGTCATGGTAAATTTGAGTGTCAGTGATTTTCTTTTACATTTGTTTAATGTGAATGGAATGTAGAAAAAGATGGATAATTAATTATATACTCTGTTTATATAATTTGTTTAATACAATTTTTAAAATGATTACTTTACACGCAAATACGTAACAGGTGGTGTGATTTTAAATTATTTCAAAACACTTTTTTGTCGTTATGGTAATATTGGGAGTGAAAATCTAATTTTCTTTTATTATTGTTTAACGTGAACCAAAGGTGGAAAACAATTAGAAAATTAAATAATCTTCTTATTTATAAAAGAAAAAGTTTGGAGTTTAATGAATTCAACTGTTTGTTTATTTTTTAGCTTTCTTCAGCCATCCGTCAAGAGTGGTGCTTCTTCTCCTAAAATAACGAATCGATTTATTGCAAATTTTGAATTAGACCTTCTTTCCTAATATAACGGCTGAGGACACTGGAGATCTTATTCAAAATATTATCCTAATATAAAGCGGACTTAAGATACAAATATACAAGGTACACCCTTGGTACACGCATATGGACGGTGACCAAGACAATAAATAAGAGTAAGCTGTAAAAAAATCTTGAAACTAAGTAAATACGCTTATCTTTCATATTATATTGTTACGAAATAGGACGAAAATGGAACGGCTGTAGGCAGCTGTAGGTATACCCAACTTGTATATTTGTATCATGAAGCGTACTTAAGTATGCATACTTAGCTGCGGCTGGTTGCATACACTTGGCTTCGTTGCAGGATGAATTGTTCACGAAAGTCTTGTTAACCGCGTGATGTTTCAATCTAAACTCCTTCTTGCAATCTTCGTATTTGGGTAATCTATCTATAGCCTCCTTGTACTCAATCTCTTCATAATTCAGCCAATTATTCACCTCTTCTCTGGTATTTAAAATCACCGGCATTCTGTAATGCATCCAGGCCATTGAAGAATCCGCTTCCCTCGTAAGAACCGTACAAGAATACTTAACACTCTGCAAACGAAATCCCATTAACACATTAAATCGAATCTCCGAAAATATTTACATCTCCATCCTTGGATATGTTGAACAATCCAGCCAACTTAATCAAATTTTTCTTTGATTCAAACTTGGGTCCATCAGGCTGAAATAATTGTTTAATATATCATTGAATTCTATTAAAAAAGAACTATTAATATTCACGTTTTGATAAAGGAAAAACGGTTGTTTCAAGTTTTCACCTGGAGTTGTTTGCCACTCATAATAGCCTTCAGTGATTATGACACATCTCTTTCCACTCATCAAACTTGGCTTATAAAGATTAGATTTCAAAATATTCTCTATTCTAGCATTGTGTGTGTGAAAGTTTCCGGTAGCCTCAGTTTTCTAATGAAAATAATAGTTGTTTAATGTATTAATTACAAAATAAAAGATTTTACAAATGATGGTAACATTCCCCATCTCATAGGTATCAAACAGAACTCTGTGGAACTGGTCTTGTCCAATTTTAAGTTTTTATTGGAAGATAACACTGCAACAACAGTTGTTGGAGGTCCATTGAATACAGGCTTGTACTCTTGGTCATTGTGGATCCACTCCGGCTTCTCCAGCTTCTCTTTACTACTCATGTATTCACACTTTGCAGATATCTCATCTGGGTTTAAAGTGCTGCAAATAGGATTGAAATAAAGAATGACAAGTCTTCATACCACACTCACCACGCTAAGCGACCGCACATTATGATAATAGCAATAGATCAAAGTGGGGAAAATTCTTAAATACTTTGCTATTATACTTTTAGTACAATACTCTGCAATACTCTTGAACACCTGATATCTAACCTATACAAACAAACTCGATTTTAAATTTATAAGTTATTTAGTTGGCTAAACATTCGAAATTTTGCAACGATTATTAACATTAATTTAGTTGAGTTAGATAAATATAACAACAAAAGCTAAGTGAAGTGAAAAGGAGTGGAAGAAAGAAGAAGTAATAATATATTGAAATAAAACGCAATTTCTTCTTTTATTTCATAGTTATACTTCATTAATCTAGGGAGAAGTATACAAAATAAAGATACATTTGTTAAGCGGGTAGCCTAAAATTAATTTATTTATATTAATTCGCTCACAATTAATTTAATAGAGTAATTTTAAATGATCATATTAGAATAAAGGTAACATAAAACGAAGAAAATGCAAAATATTTTTCTATATTAATAAAATTCAATTTTTCAATGTTGGTGATGAATTCAAAAGAACCCATGGTTAACAGGTGGTTTTGTTGTGAATTTCTCTTGAATACAAACAAAGAACATAACCATGATAAGTTTGAGTTAACGATATTTAAGTTTTTCATTTTAATTACTTTCTTTTTATTGTTTATTTATTGATTTTAATTATGGAGGAAAGGTATGAGAACGTGTGTAGACAACTACTTGATCTTGGGTACAAGTACACACTGAATCCGGATTGTCTTTTGTTAGTAGAGAAGCTATTGGCTGATCTGATTGAAACAACTGAAAATCTCAGGAAGTACATGGGAATAGCAAAAGATGCCCTACAGGTACTAAATGTTGCATGATTTAACCATTGTTGAAACAATTTGGTGTTTTAGGAAAGAGACAATCTCAGATTTGGTGCTGAACCATATAAATGTGATAATGCTAAATTGATGAAAGAATGTAATGATCTTCACTTAGATATATTGAGACAGAGGGAAGAAAGTGAGAAACAAAAGAAGGGTTAGTGACTTGAGCAAACTTGTGTATTTTTTTTTATTAATTATGTTTTGTTCTTAAATAAGATTTGAGAAAGAAAGTTTTGAGCTTGGAGGGTGAGAAGAGAGATTTGTTGGAAAATGAGAGGAAGCTGAAGGAGAGGATCAGAGAGATGGAAAAGAGACCCAGATCTTCAACAGTGTCACTGACAGCTCAGACAGGTAAAAAATGTGACAGCAGCAGAATCAATTCGGCTATGGCTCTGGCAGATCAGCAGCGGGCCTATTTGACCAGGGAAGTGAATCGTTTGAAGGACCAACATTTGGAATTAACAGAGATCAATGATGACCTAAGGAAAAAGGTAAATTTACAATATATTAAAAAAAAAGAAGAAAAATAAACTTATTGTGTATTTGCAGTTGATCAACCGTGAGAAGGAAATTGGGAGGTTGGGTAATTTGTTGCAAGGGGGACGTCCACAGGAAGTCCTTAATGGGGACTGCTGTTACCAAGACATCAATGTGAAACTATTGAACAAGCAGGATGAAATTAATTCATTGTACAAGGAGAAAATGGAACTGGAAATTAAGCTGAAAGGTTTGATCAATTAATATTGTTTATTTGATGGATGATTGATGATTCGATTTGCAGATTCAAGATGTAAGCAGCACGATGCTATGAAGCACGCTCTGCATTTGGCGGAGAGAAATTCCGTGCTGGAGAAGGAATTGAAGGACATCGATCAGATGGCTTTAGCGGTAGAGGAGGAATGCAACACGACTGTTAAAAACAACAGCAAAAAAGTATCAAGGTATTTATTTTCCTATTAAGTTTAGAAATTGTACATTGAAATTGCGTAAAGGTTGCAGGAGAAAATGCACAACACGATGATCGAACTTCAGAGGGTAGAGAAGTTGGTGATGGATCTGAAACACGAAAAGGAAAGTCTAATTGCCGATGTCGAGGCTGTCAAGATTGAAAAAAGACATTTGCAGTCCGTCCTAACTACGGCGCTCGACGACAAGAAGAGGCTTACAGATAAGATTAACAAGTTTTCTATTATTGGTAAATCTTGATTTTTATATAACTGCGTTTGTAATAATAACTATATTCTTGTCTTTTTTTACGCAGAGAAAGATTTGAACTTGGAAATTGATCGATTGGTGAGAGAATCTGCCGAGCATAAGAGGACAATCGCTGAGCTTAAGGGGCATTGTATCAGCGAGCATTACGCGATGGGCACGTTGGATTCAGATCAGAATCATAGACGCCAGAGGAGTCCTCCAAAAAGTCCAAACAAGAAGAGTAAATCTCCGAAACGACATAATAAAACATCACCGACGCGTAAAACCATCGAATCTTACTCGAGGAATGCCGATTTATATTCGGATGATAAGAGAATACCTTCTCCGCTGGATTCGGATAGCGTGAACGACTGGATAAAGGATCCTAGGATGTGCGTGAGCAAGCTGAAAAGCATGATCGACGAGGAGTTGGATAGAAGGTATCCGCACAAGACGAATTCGGTGGATAGGCTCAGAAACGAGCGCGATTTCTACATCAAAGAGTATCAACATTTGGTGGAGCAGTTTAAGAATGTGTACAAAACACAAGATGTTCAACATAAAACGCACGATGTTCAGTTCGTACCAACGAATTCTGATAGTAATTTGATGAAGAGGATCAATGAGTTAGATAATTTAATCTTGCAACTGAGGCAAGAAAATCAGGTATTGGCAAAGGAAAAGCACAACCTGATGTTGCGTTTGGAAAACTCACAGGATTGCACCGATAGTGTTGATTATTTAAGCTTAAAAGTAAGTTTTCTTGGTAAATTATCTATTTTAGTTTTTTTTTAATTAATTGATGTATAGACGAATTTGAAGCGTTTGGAGAGAGAAAGGGATTTACTGAGGGCGGATATCGATAAATTGGAGGACGAAAAGCACGCTATCAAAGAGCGTTTGAAGGCAACATCCGAACTTCACACCAACGAAGTGGATAAATATAAATTGATGCTTAAGGAGAGCGAGAAGACCATAAGATTGCACGAGATGGAAAAGCGGGATTTGGTGCAAAACCAAGGTAGTCGTAGAACTACCATCGCCAGCTTGGAAGACCAGTTGGACGTGTTGAAGGGGCAACTGAAGAACACAAACGAGGAATTAACGGAAATGCGCACGGCCTACAATCAATTGAAGTGAGTTGTCCAAATGAATTATGAACGTAATTTATACATTAATTTTAAGGATTCTCAATGAGCAAACAGACAAGGCGTTGAAGGACTCGCAGAGGCAGCTCAACGAGTCCGAGAATCAGCTGGAATCGTACCAAAGGAATATTAATGCGAGCGGCGATAATGTGGCGACGCTGCAGAGGGAAATCGACGCCCTGAAAAAGGATGTTCAGGTGTTGAGGCAGAATCTCGTGGAGCTTGATCGGGAGAAGGATAATCTTCTGGTGAGTCTTCAGTGTTATTTATTTTGTAGATGCTTATTAATGTGTTTAATGCAGTTGAAACTAGATGAGAAAACTGAGCGCATAGTCGCTTTGGAGAATGATCTGGCTAGCAAGGATTCCAGGATTCGCAGTCTTGAGGACGGAGTCTCCGAATTCAAAAACAAAGTCACGTAAGTTCTTTTTGTATTTAATATAAATTATAAATAACATTATTTAAATTCAAAAAATTATAATCTCAGGTAAGTTTTTATTTTATTTTTATAAATATTTGTAAAAACAGTTTTTGTTGTTGTTGTTGTGATGAGGTTGAATCGTTCCTTCTTTTTTTGCATTAAATAAGATTCTACTCTTATCCTATACACACTACGCGTTATTTGGTAAATATAGCGTCGTCGATATTGTTTATATAATTTATAAATTTGTAATTGAACACAATGGGCTTAATTGACAAAGTTCCTTGTTAAGTATTCCGCGAGGCGCACCGTCGGTGATAAACACTCGGCAATCAAACGTTCGTTCTTTGTGCGTATGATCTTCGTGTAACCCGGCATGCAATCGCAGTAACCGTCTCGCGATTTCTTCTCCGTCCAAATTTCGTCAACCTTCTTTGCCCTCTTCGGAAGGATCCAAGCACCGCGGGAGCATGGCCCTTGCGTGTACAGTTTGTAGCACTTCTTACGGAAAAGCACTCGATCAGGCTCACGATCCCCACATTCGTTTTCACTCTTCACAAAGCACCCGGTGTCCCGTTCGCATCCACATACTCCGTTGTACGAAATCCCATCAACGGATGGGCGCGTTTCAAAGTCGAAAGTTACTACCCTGTCGGCGCCACACGGTCCTCTCGTGCCGATTCGGTAACACCTCTGAGATTCCGGGAAAAAGAGGTGACTCTTGTTGCACGGATTCGAGATGCAGCTCGTCGCATTTACCAAAATATCACCCGCTTCGCAGGGGCCTTGGGTGTACGGTCTGTAGCACTTGGAATCGCCCTTGTAGCGGATGTTGTTCTTCTTGCAGACGCACAACCCCCTATTTCCCGTCGCGTCCAGTTGGAAGTGCTCTCCGATATCGCAAGGTCCTATGCTACCGATCTCGAAGCACATCTTCGTCGTATTGTGGTAGTGCGGTAGCTGCTCACTGCATCCGCACGTCTTGTCCGGTAGGAAGAGATGTCCTCGTTCTGTGCACGGACCTTTGGTGAAGTGTTGGAAGCACCCTTTGCCACCGCCGTAATTGTAATCCCCCAGCTCGTATTTATCGTTGCACTTGCACACTGCTAATTTATCGTTGCTGCCCACCGTTAGAAGTTGCCCTCTCGGACAAGGCCCTCTCGTTAATTTGTCGTAGCACTTGCCATCTTTTGGCCAAAACACTTCGTTCGTTTTGCCGCACTTCTTCGATTGCTTGCAGATACCCCACTGTCGTCTCACCCTAAAACAATATAGAAGTAATTTAATAACTTGTTGTTATAATACGGAAGATGTAGACTCACGTGGAGTTTGTAGAGTATTCGTCTGGACCGAAGTAGTGGCCTTTTTCGCAAGGCCCAGACGTGAAGAGCTCGTAACATCTTCCATCGCGCGCCGATTGCGCTGTCTTCGGTGGACATTTGCACTCTGCTGATAATTTTTGTATGGCACCTGCAGTTGTAGCTGCTGGACTCAGCTCCATGTCATCTGGACACGGATGACCCAACTATCAACAGAATTTAACATTATTGATCATATTTATCAATTGCAACTTGAATGAGCAATATACATGAAATTATTAAAAAATATAAATACATTGTCATTAAATTATAAGAAATGTTTAAAAAGTGGAAATTGTTAGATGCTCTTGAATCTTTTACAGTGATTACATAAACGTTAAAACGACAGACATATTGATGTAAACTGGTTATGTTTGTTTTATTGCATCAAAGAAGAGAAGGTCTCTTTGCAGATTTGCGAAATGTCAATGGCAGGTGCATTATTTCCAACTCGTAATAAAACCGTCGTTTGCGCACGGTAATGAATTATTATTACGCTGTGATTACATAACGCATGAAATTAATAAATTGCGACGGCGTCGATGAAGCGCGCGCCAATTGCATAATACGCCGACATCCGTCTGCCCTGCATAAGTAACCAGATGGTTGCGCGATTCTCATTCCCAGCTGCATTTTTATGCAATCTGTTTTCTGTTTCGATGCAATTCCTCTCGTGGTTTCGATGAGGGTCACGTACCTGAAATATCTTGTAGCACTTTCCGTCTGGCGGCCAGTAGAGGAGTTGCCATCCTCGAGGCTCGTTTGCACATGGATTCAGCTTGGGATCCGCCCACGGCGGAGCCACGACCGCACCAGGTGCCCATTCGATCCACGCCAGCATCCAAATTATCTGAAAAAGATGAAGATTACACTTTGTTGTTTGGTTGTACTGCGATGTTTTATTTTAGATTCTATTATTAAACTATTATTAAACCATGACAATTCATGTTGCATTCGTACTTTTGTTTCAATGCTCTACTAAATAATTTAATATAGAATTTGTTTATTTCCATTGAAGAATTGTGTATTGTAAAAAAAGGTGAAGAGGTTGGCAGGAGTAAGGAAGGCGAATGTAATGAGCGTCATCTATATGCGTCGCAAAACGACACTTAATATGGTTTTCCTGTAGCTTTAGAAAGGCGCGTCCATATGTATAGCAGCAATAACTTTATGTAACGACAGAAGAAAGCGAGGAAAATAGTTAATTAACTGTGTGCCTCCCCATATTTTCCCGTCCGCCTTTGCCGAAGATGGACTTCCAAGAAATAGACACTTCCTAATTCCGAGATGGCGACACCAAAATTAGCATCAATTGTTTTTTAACTTGCTCATGTCGCAAAAAAAAAAATGGAATCGCTTTCACACCGCTATGCAGATCCAGGCTTTTGTGATGCAATTGCTTTGTGGGATCGTTTTCGACCCACGTGAGATCGGAAGCTGCTGCGTTGCTTTGGAAACCTGACCTATGCCACCGCCGACTTTTCCTATTTCGTCGTTCGTTCTTCATCCATCGTCGTCCTCAAAACACTTTCGTGTTTTTTTATATTTGTTCGTTGCTATAGAGATCAAGATCATGAATTTCGCGGTGCATTGCATAACCATCGTTATGAAACGAAACATTGCAAGTACATTTCGTTCGTGACTATCTGCTTTGAATGCGTGCAAAACAAAATATGGAAAGGTCGAAAGTCGTTGCTTTAATTTGAATTCGTCGTCAAGAAATTTCTCCCGAAACAAAAAACTAAATATGCAGCGCTACAAATTGATTTATTGATATATTATTAGAAATTTTACATGCATTAAGTACAAATTATGCACATATTGGTTGTGGGAGTGTAAAGACATGTTATATAACGTTAACTGTATCGTTTCCTATCTCTTTTTCTATGTTTAAACAATTTCAAAACGGTTTATGATATGTATTATATAATTGTTGCAAATACAATTTTCGTACGTAATGAAACTAGTTTCATTTGTAATTCATATAATTGAAAATTCTACGAATACTTTTTATTTATTAAAATTACGTTTTGGAAGAAGCCACAACTCAATAATTGTTGTTATATTTAATTACCAATCGAGACATGTCCAAACCGATTTTGGGCGTGTGAATTTGTTTGTTTTGTAACCATGGCTACACGTAACGTGGACTACATAACGTGCCGCCTTCCGTTACGCAACGTTTAATACGAATTAAGTGCGGTCGAACTTGAAGTGAACAGATCGTAATTTCATGCGATTCATTATTACGACACAATTGAAGCAAACTGCAATTATTATATGAATATCATTATCATATTTCTCAGTTTTATTTAGTTTTTTTTTTCTTGTTAGAATTTATCGGGAAAATGGAAAGCTTCTTGCGGAATGCAAGTCTCGTAGGATTCCCTCGGATACTTGATTTTTTCTTGCCGGTAAACAGTAACTTATTTATTCATACGGCTTTCGATTATTTTTCCTATTTGTGTAATGTTGGTTTTGCGGAAAGGAAAGCATCGATTTTTGATTACAAATTTACGGAAAGTAAGGAGCAACAACAGTTGGTTCCGTACATTGAATTTCATAACGGTAATATTAACTTTTAACTAACGGCTGAATGTTAACCCTTTGACATATGAATAAAATATTAGTTATATAACGGAAGGTTTGAATTGTTTCATTAAAAAATAATTCAATAAATTCTAAAGACTACTTTCTTTGCTGCATATCTATTTGCTTCTTTTATTATCATTCCGAAAAGTCGGAGTGCTGACATAAAGAAGTGTTTAGTTTGACTCTATTTTTTTCTAAGCCAAATAAATCGTTGATCCATTAAATGGCTTTATATTGTTATTATCCAATTGAATTCTTCCATACTTCCTGACGAATTTGTTTTATCAATTGGGGGTTTTACTTGTTTACGAACAATTTTTTCATATAACTTCAGAACTTTCGCTTGAACTACTGGCTACACTTTCGTTAAAAAAATACTTACGAGCTTACTTTCAAAATTATTATTATTAATTGACAATTAGTCTGTCAATTAGTTGAATTCTTCATGTTTAGAATTGTTACTTCTTCTGTAAATTGTATGATTTATAATTAAATGTAAGATGATTGAAAACCGCAAAGCCTTTTACGAATGATAATTATTTGCATAAGAATTGTTGGAATCGAATCTTTCGCCGAAGAATGAAGCAATCGGAATCACGAAAATCGTGCTTTCGTATTGCTCAAGAACGTGTAAGGTGACTGCAATGCGGGGTGAAGTATATTCAGTCGATGGAAAATCCGCATTATTTGATTGTTGGGTGTTGCAAGGTTTTTGAATCCGTTTGCGGTGGCATTCTTAGAACTAATCACACATGACTCAATACTAATCCACCATGAATAATTAATGAACGAGGTGTAAATTGCGCTCAATATTTACAACAAAAACATAAATATGGAATGCGATTGAAGGTGAACGTAATTTTCCCGTTCAAAGAAAGACTTGCACTCGATAGAACAAGATAAAGCTGCACCATTTTAAATAGAGATTTCGAGTAAAGTAATTTGTCTTAAAATTTGTTTATTACGCAATACTTGATTTTGTTCCAAATTGGTAGGTGATCGAGGGAAGGTAATTGATTAGCAATCATGATTGGCAGATAGAAACTTCGGATTACGCAACGTTTCTCTCCGCGAGAAATTCGCGCAGCGCACATTTTAATAATTCAAATATTCAAATAACGAATAGAAATTGTGTGTAAACGTCTATAATAAATTTTTCGAATGTCGAATTTACCGGATTCGGAAGAGAACGATGATGATGACTCGCATTACCAAAAAAAATAAAGATTATTTATGTATACGCGGAGAGGAAGTGGTAAAAGAGCGGAGCGGAGACAATAGATCCTAGCGGTTAGGTAATACTTTCACTGCTATAACTATAAGAACTGTTGTAAAGGTGAAACAAACAAAACAAAATATGGATCGCAATAACTGTTGCAAAAGAATCGAATCGAACCGAACGAACAACAAAACAAAATGTGTGTGGAAGAAGCATGAAAGTTTTGGTAATTCGGTGTCGCGAATCAGTTGAGTAAATTTGTAATTATGTTATTAGAAAGAAATGATATTTTTTTTCCAAAGAAGCAAAAAAAAAAGGAAATTTTGGTGGTAATTGAGAAAATCGGCGATCATTACCAAAACAAAATTGAAAGTAGCGAATATTGCTTAGCAATTTGGATTTGCAGGCAATACAAATAATTCAATCTGGAAATCCATTTGCTAGCATTTAAAATTAAAAGCATTGAAAGATTTAACTAATTATGATTTCCAATAAATTAATATGAAACTGATTACTTAATTTAGATTTTTTTAAATTAATAGATTAGTTGTTGCTTTTGTTAAACGTAACTAAATTTTTTATTTTGTTTTTCAATTTTTTTATTTGTGTAACATAAATGATGTAACGGATTTCGTAAGATTTATTAAGTTTGAATCGAAAGTAAAAGTTCGTGCATTTCGATAATCATTTGAACATACAATGTTTCGTAGTTTTCGCGTCGTTTAGAAGAAATTTCATTACATATTTATTTTGGATACATTTTTTTTTTAAATATTGATGACCTTGTTCGGGAAGGTTTGAAGTATATATGCAGTTATGAAGAAACTATAAATAATAATCAATAGATAGTATAGTTTGCGATTTTTTTTGTACATAATCATTATATTTTATGAAAAAAATGTTTGTATGTTGTTTGTAAAATTTAAGTTTGTAAACATTTATTATGTGTATTTAGTTTATATTTTAAGTCTAAGTTTTACTTATGTAGATTTTTACAATGTATGTAATTCTTGTTCTAAATACTGAGTTCAATCTTATTTAAACTGAATTGATAAATTGAAAAAAAATGTAACCTTTGCATCTAATTAACCAGAGATTGCAGTAAAAGGTATAATATGGTCGATGGAAATGTATTAACTTTCAATTGTCCTTCTTGTTATTCGATTGTTTCTCGTGAAAAAGACAATCGATATCAGCGAAGCAGATGCACCGCCGTCCTTGACGCTTCTCCACCGGTATTCATCGCTTGTTTATCGCGGCGCATCTCATCGGGAATTCATCTCAGCGCGTTGCGTAACTTGCTCGAATAACATTTTTTTATTTTGAAATTTTGATATGGACTCACCTGTAAAAAGTGCTTAAATCCGTTCATCACAGCTGCAATAATCACTGAATCGATAATCGAAAATTCATCGTCGTCTTCAAATTTAATTTCTTTCTTCGTGATATGTAATTGTTCTTAGATATCGCGCGACCGGCGCCCACTCATTTCTATGGCACACACTCTTCATTCAAACATGAATAACACGAGGAACGGACGTCGTCGACGGTGGTTTGTGTCTTTGTAAGAAGAGGAAAAAAAGAACTTAGTGGTGAGGAGGCGGCTCGAGTGGGAATTGCCTTTTTCAATGTCAAACTGTTACTACTACTATTATTATTACTTTTTTTTACTTGAACGACGTCTCTTTCCGCGCTTCATGCACTTTCACTCTCGTCGCGCGTTTGATGGCACAATTGGTGAGGGTCATCGGGTGGCAGTCGTTGTAGTAGGTAGCATCATCATCACGATCATCCTCTTCATCATTCGATGATTGCAGGCGCCGCGGACGAAAGTGAAATGATTACAAATTCGACTCGAATCGTATAGGTTTCGGTTGCTGCTGCTGCTGCTTACATCACGATTCCACTACAATTTCCAAATCAAAAACACCGTTTGTTTTCTATTCTTTTATCCCATTCCTTCCGCATGCAATACAGATTCTTCAAAATTAGTTGTTTTTTTTTTATTGAATAATTCATTAATTATAATTTGCACTTCCATCAGCATAATGTATAAAATTTTAACGATTAGCAAAATTCCACTTCTTTCACTTTCGTTGAATTTTTACCTGAGGACAGGAACTGAAGACGTTATAAATAGAATTCAAAAGAAGTCATTAAAATTTACTTATTATACACTTGAGCTTCTTTCTCTTCTTTTTTGTAAACTAATTAAGATGTATTCAATCCTTAATTTCCGAAATTGTGTTTTTTTGGTGATTAATTAATTTATCAAAATAAAAATTAGTTTTTTTTATTAACATGTTAACTCTTCATCTTAATAAAACATTAACTTGTTACCAAAATAAAATTGGTGAAGAATTGAATTACCACAAAAGTTATTTGTTATTAATCTTTATTAATATTCGTTTTTTCTTGTACTTTTTTAAAAGATTGCATACACACATCGTACCACTAAATTACTAACAATTGTGTAACCATTAGTTACCAAAATGATTATATACTTGAAATTCTATTAAAAAAATAATTCATGCAGAAATAATTGAATAAAATTATTTTAAACATAAATAACATAAACATTTTATATAATACATAATCGATATGGTACGTAGAGACCTGTTTTGCATTCGTAAACCGAATGTATATGTTTTTTTTTTCTGTCTGTCCGCAGTTTCACTATTAATATTATTCATATCATCGTCGAATTATAAAATTACAATGTAAAAAACACAAGACATCATGCTAATGGATTTAAATTAAACAAATTCGTATACGTATAGAATAATAATTAATCAAAACGGCGCGCGAAACAGAAAAGAAACACATAATGGATTTTATCCAAAACGGTTGTAAAATATTGTATTGACTGTAGAATCAGGTTAAACAATTTGTTGTTTCATTTTAAAAGTAAAATTCAATGATTTTTGTCTTCAATTTCAGAATGAAATTCAATTATTTCTCCTTAGCAAAAATATAGAATTATAAATTTAAAAATTATTTTTCTAACATTTGTGATCTTAAACGAAGCATTAAATTAACTATTGAATGAGATTCAGCAATTTGTTCTTGTGTATTGAGATTGCAATTGATGCTTTACGAATGAAATTGCAAGTCGTTTGTGTCGAGGATCTTTACCTTATACAGTTTATACAGTTAGTCATTGTTGACCACGCACGTCTTAACGACAGAGTTTGTAACATTGAACGCAAGTGGTTTATGCTAATTTTCTAAATTACTATTCTATATAAGTACATTCTTCTATAATGACGGTCTTTCAATTTTTACTACATCGCTCTTCTTCTTTATTATTATTATGTGTAGTAGAAACAAATGACGATTTAAACATTAAGGTCGAACGCGAGGCGCATATTTTCTCTCACCAATATTTATGTTTACTTTTCATTAGGTCTCGTTCGGTCGCTGTTCCCTCGATTGCTGCAGTAATTGCAACATGATTAGCGTAATGCCTATCAATTAGTTATGCGGGAAAGTGATACCATTTGATTTCTTTTATATTTTTATGGTTTTTTTCTGTTGTTGTCGGAACAGAACGACCTTGGAGGAGAAAAACTCGCGCGAGTTTCAGCTGAAGTCCGTTTCCTCGGAGGTCGGCAATCTGCGTTTGGAATTGCAGACGTTGACGAGGTCCAGGGATTCGCTTCTCCTGGAAAACAGGTAATTATTGTTGTTGTCGGTGTTGATGTTCGGTGGTATTGAAGATGTTTGTTTGGTAGACGTCTGCAGGATGATCTTGCCGCGTGCACCGCGAGCTGCCGAAGCAGCAATGCGGAACTGGAGATCGCGAAGAGGCAAGTTCAAGACCTCAAGACGCAGCTGCAACATTACGTAGCGGAAATCAAGCGCATCGAGGATATGATGACTTCAAAGGTGAGTTTTCGCAATTCTCGTTCACTAGATTTCTTGCAGAGCGACCTTCCAAGGTCTTTCTATTATTGGAGATGGAACTGTACTGGAAATTACTTTCACTAAATCCAGTAAGTATGTTCCATTACTTGTTTACACTGCTTTTGAATAGTTCCATCTTTAATTGTTAACACTTTATCTTGTGTCTTTGTTATCCTTTTTAATATTTGTTTTTTTTTTGTATATTAAGGAAATCGAACGGAGCGAAATGTTGGATCAATTCCGAAATCTTTCCCATGAAGCAACAATGCTGGAGACGAACAACCACAGTTTGGAAACTCAAGCCACTGAATCTAAATTGCAGCTGTCGGTAGCGTTGGATCATGCTTCAGATCTCGAGACACATATCCAAGACCAAACAGAGATGATAAAAAGCTACGAACGACAAGTAAGTTAATACTAGTGATTTTAGATAATAATTCGTATTAATGGTTATAATTTTGATTACTTACTATCTATGAGGGCATTAGTATTGTAAATAATGATTTTGTAGATCAACGAGTTGACATCGCAAATAGCAAATTTGGAGATGAAACTGAAGATGTCGACGAACCAGCAGGAGCGGATGGAATCTGAACTGGTGAGCGTGAAAGAGATGTACAGCAGAGTGGAGAAGCAAAAGGATGATCTTCTGGAACAGCTGCAAGAGCAGGAAGGATTGAAATCGCAGACGCAGAGAGAGTTGGGGAGATTCAAGAGGGATTCTGAGATTCTGCAGAAAACGCTGAGCAGAGATCAAGATCGAGTCGATAATCTGGAGAAGCTCCTGAACGAGAACAGACAAGAAGCGGTGGATCAACGCTTAATCAACGAGGACCTGCAGAGCGAGATCAGCAGACTGAACAAGGAGCTCGAGGATTTGCACCGGAAGCTGTGAGTGCAATCAAACTATTTGCTAGCAATCTGTTGTGACGACTTTTACTTGATCGCTGTGCTCTAAACATGTTTCAGTTCATCAGCCACAGATCAGCTCGATGCGTACCAGGAGAAGGCGTTGGAGTATAGTCAACTGAACAAGCATCTGCGTCGAAAAATAACTAACGAGCAATTCTATTCCAGCCGCGAGGAGCAGTCCTCGTCCTCAAAACGATATCCCAGTCTCTAAGCAGTACTCAGCTTGTTTCTTCTATTTGTAGAGTTGTGATCCAGGAACTGACAACCGACGTTCCTTTGGATGTGATTTCCAAGAGCAAATCCAAGAGTCTGCCGCACGTTATCTCTCAGAGCAAATCGGTTTCGGAGAATCTGGCTTCGTCGAATGTCCTAAACGTGAGCAGTAGAAGGAACGTTTCCAGTGCGGCCAGAAGCTCCAGATCACACGACCTTAAAGAGGAGAACAAAGAGAACAAACCCCACCGTCCCTTCAGTCCCGTCTACAATCTAAATGTGAGATTCGCCAAGTGCGACTGCGATCGTGGCTCCAACTTCGTCTGCAAAGAACACGAAAAGTACGAATGCAACGCGCACATCAACATCGAGGACTTCTCAGATGTAGAGTGACCTAGCTTTAAAAAACAAAATCTCTCGTGCCTTCACATTCCTTCCTCCCTTAATAAAACTGCGACAATATTTAATTTAATTCGAAAAATATTTATTAAATAAAAAAACAACAATACTATATATTTTAAATTAAAAACCGCTGGTAACATCTTCAATAAACTTCTTGTATAAACACATGAACCTGGCAATGAATGCTTCAAAGTGGAAAATGTGCTTATTGCCATGCTGCATCCTGTGTTCATAGAAAGCAGCATGTTCAACAACTTTGCTCTTCAATTCAACGTCGCAGTTCTTCAACAGTTCATCCAACAATGTTTTGAAAATCAACTGATTTGGAATCCCGTGAATTATTAATTCATATAAATTGGTTCTAACTGTAGCAATCTTTTGAATGCTCTGTTCCTTGACAATTTCCTTGGCCATATCATTGATGAAGACATGCCAATCAGGCAATGGAATCTCTTGATTTATATTGAACGGATACTGCTCGACTTTGCAGGCCTCGCAGATCAGCAACGCTTTACGCAAATTCCTATCAGACTTTTCCGCAATCTTAAGCGCCAATTCTGTCGGTAAATTCAAACCCTCCTTCTTGCATGTGCTTTGCAATATGCTGATGATCTCTTCGTTGGTTGGCGCCGGCACACGTATACTCAAACATCTGCTGCGAATTGCCGCCGTTACTCTGGATGTAGAATTTGCGCACAGGATCAAACGGCAATTACCAATATACTTCTCCATAGTCCTCCTCAGGGCGTGTTGGGCGTCCTTTGATAATTCATCCACATCAGTCAGCACAATGACTTTGAACTCCCTCTGTGTGTTAACATCCAGCTGCTGCGACTGAGCCACAGTCTTGATCAGATCCATGATGACTATCCTATCATAGATGCCTACATCTGCTGGGTTCACCTCAATATGATAATTGCTGTTGACAGTCATAATTTCCACCTTCTTGTTTGAGGGCGTCGTGAAAGTCATCTGCTCCATCCTCAGTCTCTCAACTCCAGGCCCATACAGTTCCTTTAGAAGACACATAACCCTCGTCTTCTTTCCAGCACCCACCGGACCATAAACAAGCAGATGTGGGAAATCTCCTTGCTGCGTTAACTTCTTCAGGTTCTCCGCCTGTTCTTTATGATAATCCACCTTCAGGAGGTCCTTTGGACGGTGCTTATCGGCCCACAAACTCATCTTTGTTTACAACACAATCTCGTTGTTTTTAAACGAATGGTCTGCGTTTTCCCGCTATTTTCACTGTCAAAATCATTTTGACAGTTCTTCAGTAGCACCAATTACATTTAATTCTTTCAATTACTTCTTCTTTAATTGGATTTTAGCATCAAACATAATTTGTTAGTTTATTTAAGATTTAATTATTATATTCCGTTATTTAATAACTTATTCGAGGATACAACTTTTTCTGAAACATAAGCAAAACGAAGTCGAATGTAGAAGCGCATTATAAATTTTAAAAAACATGATTTTCTAATTAACCTTTAGACCTATTGTTCAATTGTTTTTGATAAGTTATTTATTAAAAAAAAACTAGTATTACTAATCATGTCTTATCTAAACACTATTAATTGATTAAGATTGACTAAATAATAAATTACTAATAGGTTTTGTTGAAATTGCGTTTTGTTTTAATTTTCATTAAGTTTTAATAATTTTGATCTAAAGATGTTAATTATACAATTGTTTATCGACGGTAAATTTAAACAGAGTAGAGCTGTAGGTCAATGATATCCAAATAACAACTTCGAAAACCGAAATTTGTTTTCGTTCGAGCGGTATCTGTTTAATTATAGAGATAATGTATTTCGAGTGTAAAAATGGGTTTAATTATAAATAATCTCGTTATCAATATTTAATAAGGATGATTATTTAATCAAGTCCGGACGGCCGTGCCCCTGGAGCTGACGTAACCAAGCCCAGTTTTCAGATAAGTTTAAAAATATTTATGTACAAGCCTCCCATCGCAACGATGTTTGGAATTTGAGTTTTTCTCGATGTTCAAATTCCTTCTCCTCCACCACATCCTTCCTTTTCTAACATCTAGTCTTCACGGCTAACCCGATGTTTTTTACTCTTTCCAACGCGACGACGGCTTCCATCCAATTGGCCGAATGGAATTTGCCGCTGAAATCCGAACGAATGGCAGCTGCCAGTGGAAAGTTCAAAGAACGTCATAATCATACATGTGGATATTGGGTGATTGTAGATAAATCGCCACCTTGAGGAGTTTGTAGGACGAATACATAGGCATATCGTCCATTCTCGTATCAGAGACAGCCGGTTAGCAGAGGGCCGGTCAGACCACAATCAGAGTTCATCAGATCAGTTGTCTTCTTGTAACCAAGGCGTCAAGTACACGGGAATAATGGTGAGGTTAATGTTGCTGTCTATGTGTTTTCAACTGCATTCTTCAAACACACATTATTTTTATTATTTTCGCTGCAATATATTTTAAATATTATAGTTTAATTGAATAAAACAAACTCTTTAAGTTGATAATGCTTTTCTTATATAGTACAAGTCATTGAATGTTAACAAGGTCATAGTTGCATTGCTGTGCTGTTAATTAATCTAATTGGATTTGTAGAGTTGTGCATTTCTTGTCATCATTGGCAGATTTGGTTGCATATATTAAATAGTTTGACCTTTATTATTGCGAAAGTTAAATATCAGATAGTATATCATACGTCTATCATAAAAAAATAAGCATTATGTAATTACTGGAATATTGGATATATAGTATGCAATTGTAACAATTAATTAATAAAATTGTTTGGTTTTGTTGAAAAATATACATTTTAAGTAAATTACAATGTATAAAAAAAAAGTAATAATATGAATTAAATTTGATACTAATTAATCAAAGTTATTACTTTTTAATAACATTGTTGTAAGGAATTAAATGTTAATTTTTTTTAGGCTGAACCAATCAAAGTTGTGGTTACCGGAGCCGCCGGACAAATCGCGTACTCTCTCTTGTACATGATCAGCAAGGGCGATGTCTTTGGCCAAGATCAACCTTTGGTGCTTCACCTGTTGGACATTCCGCCAATGATGGGAGTGTTGGAAGGCGTCGTCATGGAGCTCATGGATTGCGCCCTGCCGCTTTTGAGGTCAGTTGTCCCAACGGCCGACCCAGAGGTGGCGTTCAAGGACGTGTCCGCCGCCTTCCTCGTAGGTGCGATGCCCCGCAAGCAGGGCATGGAAAGGAGGGATCTCCTCGCCGCCAACGTAAAGATCTTCCAGGTCCAGGGTGAAGCCCTTGATAGGAACGCAAAGAAGGACGTCAAGGTCCTGGTCGTAGGCAACCCAGCCAACACCAACGCAATGGTCTGCTCCAGGTTCGCCCCATCCATCCCGAAGGAAAACTTCAGCGCTATGACTCGCCTCGATCAGAACAGGGCTCAAGCTCAGGTCGCCGCCAAGGTCGGAGTCCCAGTGGGTGACATTTCCAATGTGATCATCTGGGGCAACCACTCCTCCACCCAATACCCGGATGCCACTCACGCTCTCGTCAACAAGAACGGAAGCGAGACGAACGCCGCTGCTGAAGTTAAGGATGACTGCTGGTTCAAGAACGTCTTCGTCGAGACCGTCCAGAAACGCGGTGCCTCCGTCATCGCCGCCAGGAAGATGTCATCGGCCATGTCCGCCGCCAAAGCAGCGGCCGACCACATGAAGGACTGGTTCATGGGCACCCCCAAGGGCAAATTCGTCTCAATGGGTGTGATGAGCGACGGCAGCTACGGAGCTCCCAAGGACGTCATCTTCTCGTTCCCAGTGACAATTGAGAACTGCAAATGGAAGATCGTCCAGGGATTAGAAATTGACGATTTCTCCCAGAAGATGATCAACAATACTGGAAAGGAGCTAGAAGAGGAGAGAACTGAAGCCTTCAACATAATTTCCAACAAATTGTAAATTTAAAACACAAACAGAAAACGCATTTTCTCTTCAAAAAGAACAACAAATGAGAAATTAGAAATCTTTTCAAAATCTTGTTATTTAATTACTGTATTTTGTTTTATTTATATTTAACTCTTTTATATTCTCCGCTCTCACTATAACCGGTAGTGGTCCCTAAGTATATGTATACACAATGAAAAAAAAACAACTATTTTATATAGATTACTTTATATTATTTACATGAATTACAAAATAAATGTGTAATAATTAGAATCGAATACCGTTTACTTATTTTTTTTCCTTCAAAATTAAAGCAAACTTGATTATTGCTATTATATTACTACATACCTTATTGAAAATTAATTACATTATGATTAATAATACAATTCATAATCCTACCTAGTTTGTTCAATACACCTAAAATAGAAGAATATAAATCTTTTTTTTTCTTCCTCCTGCTTCTTTCCTCTAGGAAGAGCCTCTACCATTTAGCTACGTCCTGTCGACGCATTACACCAATCGCAATCTGTATTGTAGTGGAAAATCAATATATTATTAATAAGAAGTTAATGGATTTGTATTTTAAATTTAGTTTATTTTTTTTTTTAAAGTTGGGGATGTACATTTATTTTCAGTTGGCATGACTGTAGAACACCATCCATCTTAGGTGCTCCGCGACCGACGGAAATTCATTCTTTCCTACTTGCGTGTTGTTGAGGACCGCATCTCATCATGACGTAAGTACCATATTTTATAACTTTCATCTGAAATCATCAGAATTGTTTGCTATTATACTAGAATTTATTTATTGGAATATAATTCATCAATAGATTCTTCAATTCAATACGATTTTATTTCTTTTCGTACGATTTTCGTTATACTAACATATGGGTTTTTCTATTTTTGTTGGTTAGGTCGAAGGTATCTCGTGATACGTTCTATGAATGTGTCAACGCCGTTATCAGCAACTCTGCTGAGAAGAAGAGGAACTTTTTGGAGACCGTTGAAGTCCAAATCGGTCTGAAGAATTATGATCCACAGAAGGACAAGCGTTTCAGCGGAACCGTAAAGTACGTAAATCTGCCGTGATCCGATTTTTAGGATCATTAAGTTTCAACATTACTTGCAAGATATTAGTGCATCCTAAAGATGGGTCAAATGGTCAGAAGTTTGGGTGGCATAAGGCCCCCAAGGGACCTGTACCCAGGGTCTTTAATAAACTGGGTAGATAATTCCAAACAACCTGTTTGGGATTGTCGAACCATTTCATTAATATATTAATATTAAGAACTGCACTCAGTAAGTTCATTATTGTCGAATATGTTTATAATTGTAGCCAGCAGTTGTCATTAAGTATCACTTTGATTTGTATAGGCTAAAGCACATTCCCCGCCCAAAAATGCAGGTGTGCATCTTGGGAGATCAGCAGCATTGTGACGAGGCCAAAGCTAACGGCGTCCCATGGATGGATGTTGATGCTTTGAAGAAGCTGAACAAGAACAAGAAATTGGTTAAGAAACTGGCCAAGAAATACGACGCTTTCCTTGCCTCTGAGGCTTTGATCAAGCAGATCCCACGTCTCCTGGGTCCAGGTCTTAACAAGGCTGGTAAATTCCCTGGTCTCTTGTCCCACCAAGAATCCATGACCCAAAAGATTGATGAAGTCAAGGCCACCATCAAGTTCCAAATGAAGAAGGTATGCATACATTTCATATATTTTGTTTTTATTCTTCTTTGCATCATAACAAAGCCAGCAGTTTGATGTATGCCAACTCAAAATTGTAAGAAACATGATGCGAAATTAACTTTCTAAATTGCTCAATTCGAAGTGACTATATTATGTTGATTAGATGCAGCTTTTTGGAATACAGCTATTTTTCAAAGATCTAATATAGTGTTAGAGGATACTTTAGTTCATTTACTAAATCTGTTCTTTTTATTTGTTTATAGGTACTTTGCTTGTCTGTCGCCGTTGGACACGTTGACATGACCCCAGATGAGCTCGTACAAAACGTACATTTGTCCGTTAACTTCTTGGTTTCTCTGCTGAAGAAGCATTGGCAAAACGTTAAGTCCCTCCACGTTAAATCGTCCATGGGACCACCACAACGTTTGTATTAAATTAAGGAACACACATTTTTATGCATTTTATGCAGAATAAATTTATAAAACAACAAAACAAATATTTTTCTTGTCTAAACAAAATCCGCTTCCTCATCAATATTCTTCTCAAATTATTACGTATCAAACCAACTCAAATATTTGTCATTATAGTTTTAATATGAAAAAAATATTATTAGATTATAATATTTATTTGACCATAAAAATAATAATTCCGCGGTAGCATTTTTATAAACTAATACAATTATTGAAAATTATTACAAAATGTAATTAAATTCTAGCAAAAAATAACTATTTTTGTGTTGAATATTTTATTGAAATTGTATACAAGAAATGATGGCTCGGTGATTTCATTATCATTAGCAATAAAATTTAACATCTTAAGTCGAATGCAGCAAATTCACGATGGTTGTGTGTAACATTTAGTATATTCTTATCTTAAAATATAATCACGTGACGACACTGCTAGTGTAACAATAAAAGTAAACAGTACGTAGTTTACAATTAATATCCAAGTTTTATATGTTGTGAGGCAGTCATATTTTTTTTTGTTGTAAACTCAGAGGTAAGTAAATAATTATAAAATTACTACATGTACTAGATATGTGTACTCTTGGTTAGTGTTCTTTTGGTTAGTTGATTAAGTGTATTAAAGCGACTTCATAGATTATTTGCTTTGTCGCTAATATGCACAGTAATAAAAATATGGATTTTTATAAATTTATGAGCAAATCTATGTACAGTGGAACCTTGTGTTGTAAGAAAAAAAGTTCCGGACTGCGCATTCTACATCATTTTTAAAAATTATGTACACATATGTGTATTTTTAAATATGTTTCACTATACGAGTAAAAATCCGGAAATTTTGGAACGGATTAAATTCGTTAAACGATGTTCCACTATACATAGATTGGCTCATATCCTTGTTATAGTGGGGACTGGACCAAACAACACACTAGGATAGAACATTACGCAAGAGAATAGGACAAAGATAACAGTACTAAAAGAGAACAGCATTAAAATAGGAGATCGGGAAAAATATTGATTAAAATTCCAATAAAAATACAAATAAAGGATTAAGCTTAATTATAAATTTATTTTATAATATGTCTATTATACGGAAATGGTGGCAGAATAGGGCCAAGAGTTTTATATCAATAATAACTGATATACATATTGTAAAAAATATAATACATGATAGGAAAATTAATTTGTATATTTATTTATATTTCTTCTCGACGTAGGTTATGGATCCTTCAACATTTTATGAAAAAAAGAAATTGTCTGTAAATGGTTCCTTGCAAACTAGACAGATACCAGAGGAAAGTGAAGATAGTTGCTTGAGTGATAGTGATGAAGAGTATGACCCAATCGTTTACAAATGTAAAGCTGCTATAATGAATTTGGAAGAAAATAATGAAGAATCAGAAAATAAGACTAGTGAAGCAGAATCAGAAACGAAAGTGTTAGGAATATGCCAAATTGGTTTGGTAATATTCTGTAGGCGGAAGAACTGAAAACGCCAGTTCGATATTTTCGATTTTTTTTTCAATTATGTGATTTTAGATCCCATTGTTGTACAAAGTAATTTATATTGTAAACAACTAAATCCAAACAAGATACTCAATTTGAATAGATTTGAAATTGAACAATTTTTTGGAACAATTTACATGTCTATTTTTGGTTTTCCAAGATCACGTTGGGCAAAAAAATACTCGCGTATATTAGATTTCAGATATCATAAGTAGAGATCGATGGGAAGAAATAAAAAAGTATTTTCACTTGAATGACAATGCTGAGGAACCATCCAAGACTGACCTTCAAAGAGATAAGCTATAAAAAATCTAACCAATAGTCAATCACCTGCAATCAAAATTTTTAAAAATTCCTCATCAACAGATGCCATTCTAGCTTAAAACAACAGTATGTGCCAAATGGGGCTATAAAATATTTGTCATTTGCGATGCTGATGGGCTTTGTCGAAATATATACAGGAAAAGAATTAAAGTAGAATGTCCACAAATGGTTAAAATCTATAGTGAATTTATGGGAGGTGTGGACTTGCTAGGTGGTCTAATATCATACCACCAAATCCATAAGATCAATTAAATGGTATCACCGTTTCATTTGCCATTTGATTAATCAATTGTTGGATCGTTTGAAATTGGATCCAAATGGATCTTTTGAAATTTTGGACCCAGATATCAGAATCCTTATGTAGAGAAGACAAAAGAACCAATGTTAAGAAAAGTGGACGACGTTTATAATCCCTTCAAGAAGTATATGAGAAAAAGGGCCCAACAACTGTTCTTCCTTCGAAAAATGTGAGATTAGATGGAATCCATCATTGGCCAGTTATCCAAGAAAGTCGACAGCGTTGTAAAAAAAAATCAGGTTGTAAAGGGCAAACAAATGTAATTGTTTTCAAGAATTTCATAAGAATAATTGATTGAATTAAATAAAATTGTTGTTTAAATGATGATTGTGTTAAATTTGATACGTAGCCCAGCTGCGGACAGTAAAAAATAAAGTTTACATAAATCTATTTGTTTTTTATAAAAGAAAATATATTTTTAATTTAAATTACTTAATTCGTGCGTTAACTGGTTAAAAGTATTATTTTGCTGGAAATATCTGATTGTGGTTGGAATAATAACCGCAAAACCAATTTAGAAATGAAGAAATACATTAAAATTTAATTTATATTTATAATTTCAAAATATCAATTTTTCTAAGATTCACTTTATTTAAAACAAATGACTATTTTGTAGATATATTGAAATGTATATATTTTGTTTATTTTACAGAAAAATTAAATTTATTATTTCTTTGTTAACAACTTATGTAAACAGGAGGATGTAAACAGTATAAACTTTACATTTGAAGAAAATCTTAGACTGAAGGTAAAAAAAAAATGATTGAATAAATTCTAGTACAAAGATTTGGAATACGTCTTCGGCTGAAGTTATTTCATAATTATCGAATTTAGCTCGTATCATCAATTGAAATTTGTTGCCGATGGAATTATTATTACGAAAGTCCGCCACATCCTGGAAACGTAAATTCCCTGGTAAAAGTATGGGAATATCGGAAAAATGCTATCGTTTTTGAATGCTTCTTACTCTGTGCAGGTAAAAAAAATGGTAGGCACAAAGGATTCGCCGAGATTTCCAGATGGCCGAGAGGAGGTAACAAAATAAAAACAAAATCGTGGAAGAAGATGGGCCCTTGAGGGCGGCGAGACGAAGAGCAAGAAGAATGAAGTGGTAGCGGGGAAGGAAGAGGGGGAGGAGGAGGTGACGGATGCGAGCCCTTTCCGAAGAAAGCAGGTAGTAGTAGTCTTAGGTAGAAAGAAGTCGGGCCAAAGAAGAAGTGAGGAAGGAGTGCGTCGTTATCGACGGCAGTGGAGCGCTCAACTGGATGCATAATACGGAATTACGACCATGTAATAGATATTATGTGTCGTCCACTAATTAATTTGATAATTGTAACGTTTAAGAGTCGATGTGTGTGTGCGAGTGCGTCTGGTGTGCGGGAGGAATGAATTTACAACACCACATGTTCCAATTGAAACTTGGGCATCTGAGTTATTTTTAGAAGCCGTATCGCTCCCGAGGGCGCGACTGAAGAGTGAAGAGCAACACGAACATATCTTTGCTTATTACCATCACCAGAAGTATCAACATCATCAACTACCGTTGTCAGGAACGAAAGGGGGAAAAAATAAGGAAGCGCGCTGCTCCAATTTTGACGGTCCATCTAGCAGCTATGAGCTTCATCAACAATCATCAGCATCAACAATCGAACATCATAGATAAATATTAGTAGTAGTACCTGATAGTGTAGATAGTGAAATATCAAGGAAAGTGCTTTTGTGCGAAGTTTCCGTGGCCCTTTCCCACTCTCTCGTTATTCCCCAATCGCCCAAATCTATCGCTGCAAGAGTGTGTGTGTGTCCCTCTCCCCCACACAAACCGATCAACTTGCGGGGACAATTGGATTATCCACATGAGGATGTGAGAGATTGCATATATATATATATTTGTGTGTGAGTGTGCGTGCGTATGGCGAAAAGTTTCAAATAAATACAAAGACCGCGATTATACGCGAATGTATATTATGCTGTTTTATCGTAGTCGCACATCCTGCTGTAATCAATGCGCGTTTCCTCGGAATGCCTTTTCCAATCCGTGACTGATTCCAAAATAATACGAGTTTAATAAAAGTGCTGGTCCCGTCGCCAACAGACAATAATGCTCTGCCGCCTTTTTTTCGCGATATTCTTCGTGTGCGCCGCCTCCGACATCGTCGACATCGTTAAAACCGATACCAGCACAAGTACAAGCACGAGCACCGACGTCTACACCTCTTCCACCTCCGAGACTGCTGCCTCATCAACTGCTGACCCAATCACAAAGAACAACTGCAAGTGCAACAAGTGTAAGCGCTCCATTTCACAGCAACAACAAACTATTTAACTAATTTGCGATATAATGAAATAGGTCATCCGGAATTCGAAGACTTCGCCATCGAATACCCCGAGAACACATCCCAACAAATCCATTTCAAATGGAAACCCTTCGATGAAAATGAAAAAGATTGCATCTATTCGTGTAATTTAGATTTTTCCAGCAATTCTTCAATTATATACAGGCACATCGGAAATAGCAATAAGGGTTACAACAGCAGCGAAGAGTTCAAGAACTGCGTTGAATATGATGGAAAATTTGAATGTTTCAACGTTCATTCCAACTTCAAAACGATCCAAAAATTTTTAGTAGGTACGTCCATTAATTGAAATTGATCAGTCCATATTAATATTTGTTTATCCTTCTGATAAATAAGCATAACTAGATTAGATAAAACGATGATTACGAAAAATATTACCGAAAAAAATAGAAATAATACAATGAACGCGCAAGGTGTCCTCAGCTGTAAAGCAATTCCACATTATTTGCACGTCCATTCCATTTTTTTTTATTTCATCCAATTCGTTATCAAGTTATTGTTGTTATTTGCTATTTTCACCTGCAATCTATGATCCACATTTATCCATTGTCTCGGTTCTTATCAAACAAATAAATCTTCTGCATCCAAGGAAAATCTTTACCAATTAATTTCAATAATCAGTATTTACAAATTATTTTAAATTATAGGAAATATAAAACTTTAAGTGATAAATCCATTTTACATATTTATGATTAGATTATCACATTTATATTCATTTTCAAATGTTATTTGATAGTTATTATTGTTTTCATTTTTTACCCATATTTCATCTGCCAGAGTATATCTTAATGGGAACATCCTCAATTACAATTCTGACTCACTTTTCACAGTCCCGACTTTTTTTTTTATCTCGACCACATTTTCTTGATTGCTCGAATGTTTTCAGTTCTATAAAATTCATGTGTTTCCATTGCATATTTCTAATATCGTCATTCTTGATATTCTTTTCTTGAAATGATTAGATTTCAACGAACCGCGCAATTTGACGTTGGACGTGCAGGACGATTCCAGGATACTGATATCGTGGGACTTATCTGGAAGATGCAACAACTTCAATTTGCACGTGGGTGGAAGCGTTGAGAACGTTTCCGGCAAATCTTTTGTAATTCCTGATGGCTTCTGCAAGGATATCGGATTGGCAGCACCTCGGAAGGGCGCCGTACCGCGCCTCTTCTTCTCAGGTGCGCTGCTCAATAATTTTCACCAACAGCAAACTATTAACTGGTTATGTTTCAGTACCGGGAATGGTTCAAAATGCATCTGCAATACTCTCCTACGATTTGGCCTCTTTGACTTGGATTCCACCGGAGATGGGCGATTGCATAGTTGGTTATGTGATTAGAATAGGTGATCTTGAAGAAGTGGTAGTTGAAAATGTTACCAGTGTAGAGTTGAAGGTACATTTGGAGTCTTGCACTGAATACAACGTGAAGATTGCGGCTAAATCAGATACACACATTGGTCAATTTTTTGAAATCCAAGCTACAACAATCGGAAAAGGTAAGTCTAGATAAATGATTTAAACTCAAATAATTCTAAAAAAGTACACATGCTAACGAAGGACCGATTGTCAGTTGGAAGGAAAACCTACTAACCTGCTATAATCATTCTGATAAGTAAGATAGCAAAGTGATTAATGTATTTTTTTGCGCTAGATATCGATAGAAACTTAACTCTGGAAGTTTTGGATGAAATGAAGATCAAGGTATCATGGGATCTGCTTGATAATTGCAGAGATTTCAGTTTGCACGTAGACGATAAAGTTATTGATATTTTCAACAACGAAACGATTATAGAAAACGCCTTCTGCCAAACAATAGGTCTTTCACCTCGGAATGTCGAAAAATTTGAACATTATCGTTCAGTTCCTAACATTATCCAAAAACTAGATATTATCCCATCGAACAATTTTTTGAAAGCAAAATGGAAAGCGCCCATAAAAAATGATTGCGTCATTGGATACACCCTTCAAATTAATCAGAAGGCAACTATTGATGTAGATAATATTTTAACATATACTTTCGAAAATTTAGAACCGTGTACTAGTTACACAATAAAAGTAGCTGCAAAATCCAAAACTGATTTTGGAAATTTTGTGATTCAAGACAGAATGACTTTGGAAGAGGGTAAGTTTATCTTATTGGCAACCGCAAAAAAAATATGAAATTATCGCTTAATCTATGTAGATGCACCAAAACCCACATGCGAAGTTATTGAAGTGAGAAAAACGGAAGTTGATGTTCAATGCAATATTGTGCAAAGTCATAGCCCAAGATGTTCTTTTAACAAAGTGAAAATTTACTGCGAAGCTAATGAAAAATTGGAATGGACCATATGGAATACAACTAATATCTTCGACTTGAAAGATCTCATGACAATTGGAAATTTATCCGAATTTACCAATTACTCTTGCAAAGCGTACGTGTTAAACTCCGAAGATCTTGAAGGAAAAGAATATGACAAATTCGAGTTCACCACACTCCAAGAAGGTAATATGCGTTAAATAAGATATTTAGTTATTTTATGTTTATTAACAGTACACTTTTATTAGTTCCAAGTAAGCCTCGGGATTTTGAGTTACAGGATGTACATTCTTATAACTTTACGTTAACTTGGAAAGAACCCGAGAAAATGCCTTCGATTCCTACGGGATACGACTTATTTTTGGAAAATTTCCCGAATTACTTCATTCCCGATGAATGTAAAAGATCTGCAAATAAGTCGAACGAGCAAATTGAGTACAAGATTCAGAGCAAGACAATACCCAGTAATCCGTATCATTCATACACAGCAAAGATTCGCGCTCTTAGTTCAATAGGACCAGGCGATTATTCGGAGCAGAAGTTCTCAACTAACATTTTTAGTGAGTTTAATTCATGAAATTTTTTGTTCGAAGTTAATTTTTATTTTGTTTTCCTAGAACCCGAACAGCCGAGAAATTTTGAACATGTTCTGTCGAACGATTTTGGGAGAATCTACAATGTGTCGATTGATGCTCGTTGGAAGTATCCCTGCAATACTTTTGGGACTTTCTCGCATTTTCAAATCTACATTTCGTGGTCGATTGAGGGCAACAGTAAAGTTGAGATGGTTTCAGACGAAGTGCTTGCGAACGAAGATATGAGCAATATCGATTACAGTTATGTTTATGAAGATGTGCAGCCCCAAAAGAACTATATTGTCAGTGTTAGGACAGTGTTGAAAGAAAATAGTTATGTCAGTGAAGAAGTGCAAATTTCGTTCCCCTCACCAGATGGATGTAAGTAAATGAAATTAGATTCACAGTAAGAAATTGATGTTTGTTTTCGCAGATCCCAGCGAACCGATTTTGAAGCCGTTCGTTGATTTGAGCAACACTAGTTTTTCAGTTGATTGGAATCCACCTTTACACATGAATGGGGAATTCCAAAATTACAACGTATCCATTGGATATTTGGGTGCTATACATGACACGTCCACAGATTGCGAGGTTGAAGCGCAAGTGTTATACATATACTCGACGACGGATCAGAGCTACGAGTTCGTAGATACAAACCCCAATCATCGTTACAATGTTAGCGTTGTAGCAAGTACAAGAGCTGGAGGAAAGTTCGCAGCGTCCAAAATTCACGAAACGGCTAAGACGCAAGCAGGCCCGGTGCAGGATTTGAATACGGAAATAATGTTATCCAAAGATCAGGAGAAATACATCTGTCATGTGCAGATCACATTCAAGCCGCCTTGCTCAATGAATAGCCAGTTCCGATCGTATCGAGTTCAGCTTTTAGAAGATGGTATTGTAAACGCTACAAGTGATGAAAATGAATTAAGCTACTCGTTTCCACTGGAACCATCGAAGGATTACGTTGTTGTGGTGCATACTATTACTGAGTACGGGGATGGTGTCAAGGAAGAATATGCTTTTCAATCTCCGGCCGGTGGTATTTTAAATTCAATCTATTTATATTGCATATTAATTGATTCATTCATTGATTTTAGTACCGAAGGTGAAGAGCAATCAATTCATACTTCAAAATGTGAATTACACTACGGCTTCTATTGTGATGCATAAGGAACTTTTCGATGATGATAATGGAGATATCTTGTACTACTCAATCTTGGTAACGGGACATGATCAAATTGATAATACCACTAATTCCTACGGTTATTGGAATGGCGAAGTTTTACCCAATTTTCCCCATTGGAGCGAAAAGACGGAGGCCATAGAAAAGTACCAAGCAACACCCCAAAAATGGAATCCTTTTTCAGGTGCAATTGACTTATTCCTTATAGCAATCGATTACTAAATTTTACGTTTTAGGCAATAAAACATACGTGTTATATGAGTTAGGTACGGAAAATTGCTCAGATGATGATGGATTTTGTAATGGTCCTCTCGTGCCTGCAACCGCTTATTTCGTGGAAATCAGAGGATACACAGCTAACGCATATAAAACTACTAAAGCCATGTACTTCGAAACAGGTAAGTGATGTTATTTAGTTACTAAAATTTAGATTATAATTAAATTTGATTTTAGATTATGAACGAGCGTTGGGCGTTGCGGCAATATTGGGAATTGTACTTGCTGTACTGGCTGTTGTTATTTTGGCGGGAGGCGGCGGGTTTTACGTGTGGCGCAAGAGGAGGGTGGAACTGCACGTGGAGACGGAGATTGGCGATGAATCTATAGTGCATATACCTGTGGTGAGCAATAAATTCCCAGACTACTACGTTGAGCTCCAGAGGAACCCCAACATACTTAAGCAGGAATTCCTAACCCTCAACACCACCAGCGCCGAACTCGTTCTACTCACAAATGTGGCTTCACTGCCAGAGAACAAGAAGAAAAATCGATATACCAACATACTACCTTGTAATACTTTTCCATCATCTATAGAGTTAACATTTAACAAATTTTGGTTTACTTTTCCAGTTGACGATACTAGAGTTATTCTGAGATGCACGGATAGCGACTACATAAACGCTTCATTTGTCAAAGTAAGCTTTTCTTACAAGATTTAACTTTTATATCCAAACCTTAAATTGGTATTCAATGAAAATGTGTTTCTAGGGTATATCGGATACACCAGAGTACATAGCAACGCAAGGTCCTTTGGAGGGCACTTTGTATGATTTCTGGAAGATGGTTCTTGAGCAGAACGCAACGGTAATCGTGATGTTGGCGCAATTCTATGAACAGAAACGGGTAAAAAACAACATCAATTTAATACCAAATTTATGCAATTATCGATTTTCAGGAGAAATGTTACAAATATTTCCCGAACGATCACGAGCAAATGGAAATCGAAGATATCCAAATCCGGTGCTCCACCGAGCTGAATTACGGCTTCTACCGCGAGCGTCACATACTAGTGCAAACTGTAAATTATCCTAATTATTTATTCTAATCGTTTTGTCATCTTTGTATTCTAATTTTGCAGGATTCAAAGAAGCTGAACGTGATACATCTGCAATTCATGAACTGGCCAGATTTCGGATGTCCGAGCGGCACCGAAAACATGCTCAACTTCTGTCTGTTAGTCAGGAAGTTCATCGACGAATATAACACAAAAGCTATCATGCATTGCAGGTATTTCATTTCGAGATTAATTGAAAACCTTCGTTGCTCAATTCCATTTTTTTTTTTAAATTTTTTTATAGCGCCGGAGTTGGACGGACCGGAACGTTGATTGCCATCGACATACTATTACAAACTATTGCATGTAACGGCGATTTGGACATCTTCAACACAGTTTTGAATTTAAGAAAACAGAGGAAAAATATGGTCCAAACTGAAGTAAAATATTTACGTAACACTTATAACATTATTATTAACAAATTAATTATTTTTAGGCTCAATATATGTATATACATACCTGCATAAACGATGCCATTTTAAATCCGCCACAATTGAAAGGTAAAAATCAACAAATATTTAAGTATGAAAATTATCTCATTTTTTTGTTTTTGTTTCTTTAATTAGAGATTAAAGCGACGGAGCCGATCTACGAAAATGTCAAAGACAATTTAATTCAGCTGAAAGGTAATAATTCCTGGTGAATTATATTATATCGGATGATAACTGAATTTTATATTTGCAGTGCTCAAGAGTGACAGTAACGAGAACATTGAAATGGAGGCATAACAAGACTCTTCCACACTTCGACCAATCTAGTCAGACAACGATGATTATAATTATAAGAGACTGAATAACTCTTGCCTTAAATCAAATCCAAATAATAATATTATAAATATGTATATAAAATATGTAAAAAATATTGTACCATTCCAATAAATTATTTAATTTACACGTTTACCATTTCTTTTACATTTTAGTTTAAAAAAAACAGTATTTATTATATTATACTGATCGCATACAAAATAAATAATTTTCAGACTTAAATATAATAAAATCGGAATTGAAATCACAGCACGCTTGCGGTAATACTGACGTCGGCTTTTGTTCATTTTTATGTTTTTCCGTGGTTACGTTATTAATTGGAGACGCCGATTTGGTGCTGGACCCAAGCATTCGGCATCTCGTAATTGTTGTTGATCATCATGGAAACATTATAGGTGGAATATGTGGGTCTATTCAGTTCATTGGTTGGGGGATGGAAGCTCGGTTGGCCTTCGTAATGGAAGGGTATCGGGTTATCATCAACTTGCAACCTCTTCTCTTCCAGTTTCTTATTATCATCGCTCAGTTTCTTTTCGTTCTCACCTCTCTCCACCAAAATCGATTTGTTACCGTTCTTCTCGTAATAGAAACCCATGTCGAACAACAGCCTCCTCAGAGTCATCAACGAGAAATTCGGTAAAGAGCTGCTGGAATTCACTTGCTTGAGGATAGTGTTCAGAGATGGAATGACGTTTTTGTACTTTAGATCGTAGATGATGACGCGGATGGCCTCTCGCACCGATGCATCATATTTTATGTCTCTACTATTTATATTCAGATGTTTCCTGATCTTCGTCCGCGAAGGTTCCTTGAAACCCTCGACGCTTTCCTCTTCCTTACGGAACTGAAATATGCTCTTCTCGCTGCAACCGGTTGCCTTCGACGTCTTCCTCACAAGCTCAGTAACACACTTCTCTGGATACTCTATCCTGAAATACTTGAACACGTTCAGTATAATAGTTTTCTCCTTCTTCGAGTACGACATGCCCTGCTTCATCTTCGTCTGCGGCCTCATCCCGCTACAAAACAATTACTATGCGTTAACGAACAACTTGTGTAGCGAACTTACAATTTTTGAATTTAAATATTTTATTCGTAGTTCAAATAATTTAATATGAATATTAAAAACAATTGTTTATACACGAACGATTTGAACTAATTCAACTTGTAACTGTCAGTGGTTTAACCCAGTTTAACCTCCAAAAGAAGTGCGACATCTAACCGATTTGATTGGTGCCGCCCTCTGATGATATTTTCATTTCCATTCCAGGGTTTCTTAAACTTTTATATAATACTATATTGTAAAATTAATATCGTTAAACTATTATTAATAAGGTCGCCGTATCACGAAAATCTGATACGAAAGGTCGTTAGTTCAATTCCGAAAAATCAACAAAAAAATTGTGGTGGCTGTTAAACCCGAAAGGGTTAGAAATAGGGTCGGAGAGATTTATATCAATAAATAAATTGATATAAATCTCTTTTTGTATTAAAAAAAAATATTATTAATAAAAATTCAAAATATTTAAACCATTTTAATCAATATATTTGAAATGCTGTTTAAATTGTATTATAAAACTTAAAATCAAATAAATGAATTATTAACATAAAGCAATTGGATTCAATCATGCGGTTTTGTTACATTTAAAGCTGATATACTCTCAGATAAAATGTCAGGCAACCAAGCGAACTTGCTTACGTAGCAATTTTCCCATTTGTTTTTAAAATATATATTCGTTATACAGTAAAACGCCAATTATCTGGGTCTTAATTTGCAGTGGTTTTTACTTATTTTATAAGCTAAACAATAAAATGGCCTCTGCATATCTGCCGTTTTGTAAATCAAGTTAAATAAAGAAACAACAATTTTAAAAGGAAAACAATAAAAAATTACAGATTACTTTTTAAAGTGATTAACCGTGTTTATCAATTATCCGTGCTTTAACGTTCCCGAATTACCACGGATAATCGGGGTTTTTCAGCAGTTTTAAAGTAATTTATTACACTTTAATATTTAAATATCATCAAAATAATAAGTGATGATTCGTTCTATATATTCGCAATGAAAATGTAATTTGAAATCTGTTTTATTTTAATTTGTACTATCTTCCTCGTTGTTAACATAATCCTCCAACACTTCGGGAGGCGGACACTTCGGACATGGTCCATCCACGCAAACGGTGGTCATCGAAGGATCGGCCGAAATATAAGAGATATCAAATTCCTCTTTGGAAATCCGCGATCTGTCGACTACCACCGATCTGATGGACATCAGATTGCTGTGCGAGTAGGTCGAGTAGCGCATATTTTCGGGCTTGATTTCATTATCATCCTCACCGCCGATCCTTTCCATGAACAGTGCTGCAAATCTGGGATCGGTCGAGGCGACGACCTTCTGCCGATCACCGAGCTGATAGAATATAGAAATATCCGAGTCCAGGTAATGATGCACGTTCTGCAGGTCGTGTTCGTAGTTGAGCCACCGCATGCCCCTCTTTATCGAATCGTATTTGGCAACATTCTCATCCGCGAAGAAGATGACCTCGTGCTGCTTTATAACATCTATTATCCGTCTACCCACAACGTCCATCTCCAACGACAAATTGAATAGGAGATTCCTGATGTCGCAGGTGAAGATCGTGCGGCCCCTCATCTCCACCGTCAAACGATTCAGGTGCGGCGATGCTACCATCTCCACGAAGTATTTCTCCTTCGTCAATTCCTCTTCCAAAACCAAGTTCAATATCACATCAAATTACAACTGTCTCTTACCGACAAGTCCCTTCAGCCTCTGTATCTTATGCCTGATGACTCCGTGCGATTCGTACGGTCCGTAATGCAGAATCAGCGACATTTCTTATGCAAAAACAGATCAATATTATAACAACAACAGAATATTCAAAAACATTTTGATATTACAATTTATTTTCAACGTTACCAACTGTTAATTCAAAATGTCTCTATGAAATAGACATGAAAATTTAAATTTCGTTTTTCAATTTTTTGAAATTATTTAAAATTTGAAATCATAATTGTTTTAGTAACAAAAAAATAATATATATAAGTTCAACTGTTGCAACTTGCGTTAATTTTCCAAACAAATGTACTGCCGCAATCCGGCGTATCGAATTGGCTTGGCATCTTGTCCCGGTTATGCAATGCTGCCAACTTCGTAATTCAAATACTTGCGATGCATCGGTTATTGTGTTTATGCAACTTTTAATTTGTATATTGCTTCGTTTTCTATAATTATTTCTACAAATCGGTGGTAAATATTTATGAAATGATATTTCGCCTCGGATCTATCAAAAAAAATACACACACATACAAATTCGAAAGAAAAAAATCCATTTCATGTGCCAAACACAGCTGGGCCGGACAATAAAAAGCAAACGGTCTAAAATTAAACCGAAGCCTGGGCTTCTGGTCTGAATTGAACATCCTCTCTCGCATCATACACACACACAAACCCACAAACTCCCCCACTTTTTCAGCAGACGAAGATACGAAAAATAATGTATATATAGACCGTCCCCTATGTATGTATGTGCATTGCAAGAGAGACGAGAAATAGAAAAAAAGAAGAGAAAACAAAAAAGAAGAAGAAAAATATTTCGGACGAAAAAATTCGCGGATTCCGTTTTGTCGGGTTTGCTTCTTCGTCCGCGCACAGCACACCTCCATTCCTTCAGTGCTAGACGATGTCCTACCAAAGGCCCTCTTTCTGGTCCTACAGGTCCAACCAAAGCAAAAAGAATGTAAGTCTGCACCTAATAATTTCTGAAATTGAGCCTCAAATCGCTGCAAATAAGAACAATTAAGCTTTTCCTATAATTTCAGAGCTTCGAGAGTCTGCTTAACGCACAGCAATAGTTTAAAAATACAAATTAACGTACATATAAATTAAAACCAAAAACAAAACTGTAAATTATTGAACTGTCCAATTTAAATAAAGTATCATAAATGTTTATATAACAAAGTGATTGTTAAAATAATTTGCGAATCTCAAGTTTTTGTAATAATTATAAATTGAGTCGATTGTTAAAAAAATATAGATTTTTACTGTCAAACTAACGAATATCATAATTTAATGTTGATATTACAGTATTTTTTGTAAATATAATAAATGGTTTTAGAATCCAAAGTTTACCTATTTATATCACGATAAACGAGCACATATTTTGACAACTAGAAACATTTTATTTTGCTTTTTTTACGTTTGAATGCGTTAAACCAATGTCAAATTGCTCGTCCCTTTTGGCATGCACGTAACATTTTGTCCATAATGTGTAACAAATACATAATAAGTATATTTGATTCACCGATCTGAATCACTTTCGCGTCGGTTATTCATGCGACTTATAAATAAGTGTTCGACCATCGTACGGGATTCTGGGGGAGTAAACAGGAACGGGGAACGTCGATTCTCGTAAGTATTCATAAAACATTTGCACATTCAGATCGGGCCTCTCTCTTTCTCTTCACGTTCGTATTAATAACTTCACGGATTCGGGCTTTATTTTATATACTACTCGACGAATTACATCTTGATTGAATACATATTATGGTTAAAACACTAAAAATAGAGCATTCCAATTGGGTCAGGGAGCGAAGCGGCCGCACGATTTCAGTTGTTTTTCTTTTTGACAACCTTCGCAAAATAAACTTCACTTTTTAGGGTTATAATTCACGAAAGCAAATTCAATTTTATTTTTTTTTGTTATGGATTTTTCGGATCTAAGAAATGAACGGAAATGGGAGATGCTGTTGGAAATGAATGTTATTTTTAAATATATATAAAATGGGAGCTGTCACTGATGCATAGCATTTGGCAGCCATCAATGATTCTTTAATCTAACGATTTTTCACTCTCATTCACTCTCCGGTATTTTTGTAATAAACAAACTCTTTGTGCCTTTAACGAATTTCTAAATATATTTTTGTATAAATAAATAAAAACAAAAAAAAGAAGTTCATTCGAATTTACTTGATTTAACAGCACACAGAAGTTAAATGTTTTCAAATTCCTTATTTTCAAATATCAAACTCTAAATTAGACTAAAATATTACTATCAAAAGTAAAACCTCTAAACAAACATCACTAATATCTATCTACAAGTATTCTGAAGGTGGCAGAAATAGAACCATAACAATTAGAAAACAGTAAATACAAATATTTTATCAGTTGTTACGTAATTGAATTGACGTTTTCTGTTTGAATTATCAGACAATAGCTTAATCAAGCTTTATTTTATTGATAATTAAATACTAATAATATTTTTGTTTATTTGTTTAATGTAAAAAAAATTGTAAAATAATAAATAGTCTTATTATCTTTGCTTTTTTGTAATATGAATTTTCATCTGTGGTGTTTCGTAAATTGATGCGCTGTGTAACATTTGGCAATGAGAGATGTAGGCGACAAGTGTCCTAGTAACGAGCGTTCGTAACCCAAATAACGACCTTCCTTTCCGCCGCACGCGTTTCGCTCGAAATCTGTTTTTGCGGTGGTAACCATGACGCCCTTGCAGAACGAATTGGCAAATAAGTAAATAAATAAGCTACGATCGGATCGCTCCCAAACAATGGAACTGTAAACAAATGGTGGCCAGCTTTTATTGCCAAACAAACAAGGATTGCGCTGCTATTTATAGCACTTCAAACTGCGACGCTTCTTTAATATTTTCTATTCGCGCGAAATCTACACCAATTTCATACTGTTTCAATTTCACTACATTGTCAATGTATTTGAAATACTTAAGTATGGTGGAAGCGCCGGGAAAGATGATAGTGAATATAATATTTGTGTTTTTATGTAAATGATTTTTAATAAATTTAAATTACTATATGATCAAACATACATAACATTCCACATTTCATCGAAAAAGAAGGTTCGAAAATTGACAGGAATGTCAATAAATGACGTAGTGTTGTAAATGAATGTAATTGAATACAAATTTATTGAAACACATTTTAGCAAATAGCAAAAATTAATGATTTCTCAGTAGAAAGTGAAACATATCTTAACTGAAAATGGATAATGAAATCGTTAAATGATTAAATAATTAAATCTTTTTATTTTAAGTGGCAGAACTTCAAATCTTTGTTCGCCATACAAAATATTATGTAGGCTCCAAAATCGCTCGAAATTATTTTAAGTATCGAGATACTCAGACAATTTTGATTTATTTTGAAATAGAGCCCTAAACTTTAATAACGGAGGGCTAGAATGTCGGTTCTAGGAGGACCACATTAAGTAAATCGAGGGTCCTAAACACCAGTTAGTTATACTAATTGAGGGCCCTAAACAAATTTTTATTTGTGTCCCCTATACATACATTGCGAAGCTCGGCGGCATTGTAATTTTGCTACTGATTTTAAGTTAATATTTTGAAAATATGATTTCAATATCGGTGGAAGCGCCGGGTTTCTTTAATTTAAATTGCGTAGAATGTATATAACGGCGTTAATTAAAAAAAATATATTGCAAAGTGATTGTAGATTTATTATATAACTTTTTGAATTATTTATATTACGAGTATAATAAATGTTATGACAGGTATCAATTTGTCAATGTCTGATTGCAGCGTTTGCTTTGATCTTTACAAGATGTATAATATCAGATAAACTTTAACAGTTGTCCGAATACGTTTTTAAAATTTACAGATTCTAAAGATCATCTCCGTGTTCTAGAATCGCGCATTTACAGATACATCTATATTTTTTCTATTTCTGTATGCATTCGGTTCTAAAGTGCATCAAAATGGATTGTAAGTGGGGAGGCGGCGGCGGCAGCGGCCAACGGATTTTGTCTTTCAGAGAGACCGCGCGCGATCAACTGAAAAATCGACTAAAACTCGCGAGTGTACCGACCCTATCGACCATCAGAATACAGAGAGCGTCAAGATAAAAAATGTAATTCTCAACTCCATCAAATTCCGTTCGCCTATATTTTTTATTTCCAATTCCTGCATTTTTTTTTAAATTTATTGTTCCGGTCTAAATTTAATTGTGGGTGGTATTCCGTTCACGAGGATTTTAAATATACGCATCTCTCGACTGGGGGTCCTCACGTCGCTCCGGCCTATTAATGTAGTACAACCTAAAACAATCATCTCTACAAATATCATCGCATCCACGACTGGCCAGTCTCTACAAAGAAATCGCAAACACACACAAAAAATAAATAATCTATAATTGTTGGATCGTAAATCAACTTGCAACGAGACAACTTGCGTAATTATTCAAATTGTAACTAATGTAATACTTGTCACATTATCATAGTAACTAATTTCGTTTGATTTCCAAATACTATAAGTAGTTACGTCTTCTAATAACGCGCATACGTTATGAAATACGAATTTGCTTAATGATCATAAATCAAATTTTAATAGTAAAAATGATGTGTTTTCTACGTTTTGTTATAAACTCAATCTGCAATGAATCAAGTTTACTTAATGTTACATTATTATAATAATTAACGTTGTACAATTTTAAAATTGTATACATTATTTATTTTTCGAATTGTTCCGTGATAATCGTAAATCTAAAATACTATTATTTTTATATTTAAAACACGACATTGTTATAACAATTGTTTATTCATTTTCAAGTTGACTATTGCGTTTCATGGCCATTCACATATAAAATATGAAGGAATAAAATTCACTATTCATTCAACTTTAAAAGTTCGACAGGTGTCACACTTAATGTGAGGTTTCTTGGTGAAATTTGACACTGTTAATAAACCACAATGTATTATGTCACCTGACGAAATTGTGTTTATCTTTAATTGTGTTGATTATCTATTTTAATCGTTGGTAAAGAAATGAGAATCTCTTTCGGTCTCATTTAAGCAGGTGACAACAAACAACGACGAGAGGTTGACAGGTGTCACCCTTAATGCGATGCCGCGCGTCAAACTTTGGCGTGTGTCAAATTCGACAAAGACGGAGCGGGGTGGGGCGGACGTCCATTGTTGTGCGGTTTTGTAAAATAGCGATGCGATTGGGGAACGGCCGTTCTCGTAGTTGGTCTAATTTAAAAGTTTTAAAAATAAATCCCCCCCTCGGTATTTAAATGCGGCAGAATGCACACACATACATTTTGCTGTTCGTTTTTGTACGTGCATGTACACGGTTTGTGCGTTCATCCGTCTCTCTCTTACTCTTTCAATCTACTCCTCTCATTTTGTATGTGTCGGTGTGTTTGAGTGTGTTTGCCTTCTGCTTTATGTAATTGCAGTGTGTTTTTCTTCTCTGCATCCATTCGCTCGCCCATCGATTTTAGTGCTTGGTGGTTTTCGGTGAGCGTAAAGTGTTCTCTCGGTCTTCCGGTATTTAACACTTCTTTGCCTGCGACTTGGCCTCGCAGGAATGGGAGGTAAACTGCATGAGATGCTGGTCACCCTGAAAAGGGATTCCCCGACGGAGCAATGGGGTTTCAGCTTGGTGGGTGGGTCCGATGTTAACGCCCCTTTGATCGTGACAAGAGTGAGTTTTTTTTAAAACAAACCCTCAACAAACCCAGTGTCGTAGTAGGCTGCCATCGCCTAACCAAATTCCCAGGCACACGTTAAAAAAACATCACCTTCGATTCTGATCTTCATCTTCCTGTTCCAGGTTGGATTCCATTCGCCTGCTGATGGCGTCCTTCAGAGGGGCGACATAATCACCAAAGTCGGCAATTACGATTCCAGGGACATCAGGCACGAGGATGCTCAAAACCTCTTCAGCAACGCCGGAAACACCGTGCGTGTTGTAGTTCAGAGGTGAGTTTAGACCATTCGTACTTCTTTCAACAAAATTATCAATTTCACCTGCCTTCTAAACGCTTTCGCACTTCCGCAGGAAGCGTGCTCTGCCCGACTACTTCCGGAAGATCCCGCTACCACCTGCTTAACGCAATCTAGTTATGTAATAAAAATTAAGTGATACAATTTAATCTCGCTTTGAATAAAATTTCAACTTTGCGACAAACTTCTGCCAATTATCTTTAATCCCCTTTTATTTTTTCTCTATCTCACACACAAATTCGTTTCTCCTGTCTTCTATAAATAAAGCGCAGCCGGGTTCAACACTCGGATATCGTCCAAAAAATTTTCAACATCTTTTTTTTCATTTCTATGTTATTCTTTATTTTTGCATTTTCCGTTCCGATAACTTTTCTTGGCGCTTACCCAAAATCATCCCAAAACCTGCTAATTACGTTTCCAACATTACCCGCGGTCAGTTTATCCAGAACTTCCGGTTTTCTTTGACGTTATTTTTTTTTCTTTTCCGTAATTCCTGTAAAAAAAATACAATAAAATTACCACAACTTTTGTTCTTTTGATTATATCCAACATTCCGATTTTGCTTGGCGTTTGTCTTTCTTTTTTTTGCTTCTTTCAGTGGATAATATTTCCCATTTTTCCGTTTGAAATTTGTCAGTGTCAGATTTTCATTTCTTTTTTGCAAATTTGCAAAATATATTTGTGGCGTTGATTATTTGATTTATGTCACTGACATTTCTATTTCCGACATTGTCGGATACAATCACTACTTCCGGATCTGTCTGACATTTGTCGTTGCAGGGACGCTTCGGCGGCAAGGAACAGGGCGGCTCCCGGAAGTGCCGGCTCCTCCCATCACACTTACAGCCCTCTGTCGGTGTCACCGCACCTATCGCCGAGGGGCACCACCGGTGCCAGTCCCTACAGCCCGGGGGCGCCGGCCCTGCAGCCTTATTACTCCCTGCCCTTCACTCCGCTGGACCACTTCCATTACAGTGTTGATGAGCAGTTCCCGACGCCCAAGAAGGACACCGACGGTGACATCCACGTCGTCAATCAGGTAAGGTCGTCTCGACATCGAATCGCCTTGGCGAAGCGCCAAAGAGGAATGAAGCGACGTGCAAGAGAAGCGCGGTTCTTTCTTAACGGCGATTTCCCGAGGAAAGCATTAGGCAATTAGCCGGAAAATCCTCGTCGTATCGGCGGTAATGGCTGAACGCCAGCGACGCTCGTGAAAGGCTATTAATAAATTTTGCACTTTAATCGATCACACGAAACGTCGCAAATCAAACTCGACTGCGACTCAAATGCAATTCATAAACATACTCTGTTTTTAGCGTTTCGGTCATAGCTGGCCCATTTGTTGCAAACGTCGATACCCTCTTTTTCTCTTCCTCCATTTTACCCAAACTGACAGCTATCGTTTATGTTTACTTCAATCATCAATCAACTATCAATTTGACATTAAGAATTGCAATGTTGGCTTTGCATTTAAGCCAACATTGCAATTCTAAAATTGTGCAAATAAAACAATGATCCAATAACATCTATATTCACACATTCATTAAATTTATCATCATATATTAATTGTTATTTAACTCTTTAAAGGGCGGTGGGACAAGCATTGTACCACCTTTTTAACATGCCTAGTGGGGCTGTGGGACACGCATTGCATCACCTAGAAGTACATACTCAATCAATTTTTAAATTATAATTAATCTATTCGTAAGAAATATTAAATCACGTGTTAAATAATAAACCAATTAGATTAATTTGTGTTCACAAGTAAATTGGTTCATTTGTGTTTACGGTGTGTTTTTCCGAACGTAACATTTTATAATTAAAGCAACATTTACAATGTCTTTGCTGATAATTTGCTAAAATAATATTCAGCAGCGCGATATACAATCTTTGATTCAAATAAGCTGACACAAATGTTGTAATCAACTTAGTTTAAGATCTTAGTTTTAATTTTTGTATAACAAATACAAGTTAAAACTCTTAAATTCTTGCATTCGAATCATCATAAACAATAGTTAATTATAGACTATTTGAATGTAATTCTAGTTTCTTATTCGATAGCTGTCAACTGCAGTATAATATTAGCGACGTTAAAGTCTTTCATCGCTGCTATAAGCATCTTGTTTAGAATATAAATTGATGGTACTTAAGCTCCGAAAATAGGTCAATAAATGTGGGTAACTGCCGAGTTTTACTAAATTAATTCAAGTTTTACTTATGAGGTTTTCGCAACAGACGATTTTTTTTGTTTAGAAAAAAATATTTAAAAATTCACATAATTATCCTAGAAACAAGTGGTCATAAATTTAATTTTAAACCATATTGTGACAGTGTACGAACAGATAGTTCAGTTTTTTAATCGTAAATGTGTAAACGTTTGAAATTTACATTCATGATGTCGTAATGATGAAAATGGGTTAAATAAAGTTTATAATTTGAACAATGTTTGAACAAAAATTCTTGTTGATAATTTGCTAAAGATATTTTTAGAAAAACGATCAGCTGCCTCAAAAAATCATAAACAAAAGTTAACCTACTTAATTTTGATATTGTATCTGATAGCTGTCAAATAAGAGGCTATTATGATGTCTTTCATTTAAACAAAATTTAAACTAATTAATCTTTCTTTTATTTGACAGCTGTCAAATATAAACCGATTAAGAATCATTTGAAGCTGACAAGCACCGACATTGGTCAGAAACATACAATTGAAGTAAACCTCAACATTTTGTATAAATTAATGATGCTGTAATACTGAAAATGTGTTAATTAAAGAGAGGTTTTCACGGATCGCAACAAAATAGCAGAGGTTGTTAAATCACCGCTGAACGATACACACATTTTTTGCCTGTTTTTCGAGTAGGCGATGAAAACTGTGTGACGTTGGTCTCGTTTTTTTTTTGCGTAATAAAAATATGAGATGAAAGAGAGGCGCGCGAGTTACGTTCTGCGAGGGACATATTTTCGTGCAAAAATACGAATTTTTGGAGGTGGAGAGGTGGCAGCCGTTTCGAAAAGATTTTCCCCGACAGCAGTCGGTGTCAGTCAGGTAAACGGCGCGGCGGAAAGTCCTTTTGGAAATATTTAAGAAAAAATAGAGAAATCCTCGTTTCAAGGATTTCCAAAAGAGAAGAAAACCATCGAGGATGCTTCTTTCACGCAGCAGATCAGATTGTCATTTCGGCGCACAAAATGAGTCTGCTATTATGTGGGTAAGAGACGAAGAAAGATAAATGGTTTGTTAGAAGTTTTTCTTCATTATCGTCCAACGATTACGAGCTTTCCAATTTCAAAATAATTCGAAAAATATATATAGTAGTGGGCTTGCAAAAATCACCATAGTTACGTGTATATTTATATTTTCCTTTTTTCCCACGCTCTTTGCGTCTTTTAAATCACGAATGCATATTAAGGCGTTTTATGTCGCAAAAATCGATATATTTTTTTTGCGTCACTTCTAGAAGCTGACTTCTTTATTTTTAAACCCGTTTCATTCTTCACCTTCACATGCGCTGCACCTTACTCAATGAAAAACGGATTTAGAACGGACACTTCCCAATTATTTTTAGCGTCCAAAATACTAATTGATAATATGCCATCCACTAGCACTTCGTCATTGCAAGAAAAAAAAAGAACTCATCACTCGCATGACGTAACTTTGAGAATATACACAAACTTAGTACAAAAGTTATGAAAAATTAAAACGCTTCAGAGTATATATTTTGGGACGGCGCTTAAAAATAGTTTTTTTTTTAAACTTGAAACTGTTATATTATTTTTTCTTTCTAATTTCGAAAGTCTTTTCGCAACCGAAGAATGTTAAGGTCAGATCGATGCTGCAACGCTTCGCGTCTGTTTTCTTTGCGACGTTATTTTGCTGAAAATAAGTGAATGCCAAAAACAGAAGAGAAGCGTTTATTTCGGGCCAAGGAAACGGGAAGACAATGTTCATCCTATGTTCTTTCTGTAATTTTATTTTTTTTATTTTATGGATTTTTTTTTCGACGGTCGCGTCAATCGGAACATGAAGATATTTAGGCTCACATAGATTTTATTTGGGTTAAGTTCCACTTGCGTCAGAATCGGATTTAGTACACTAAAAATAAAAGCATCGGCCGGCCTCAAAATGTTGTTTTACACGCATAAACGTGTCGCTCTGGGGCTTCCCTCATCTGTTGCCAACTGTTGTTCGTAACGTTAAATGTGTCATGTCGTCAAGTCAACCTGTGTGTCAAATGTCGAATGTGTTGTTTTGTAGCCGTACCGCACCACACCCCTTGTGTTGCCCGGGGCGAAGGTGAAAAAGGACGTTGGCCACACCGAAAGCTACCTCCGTCACCACCCCAATCCCAACGTGAGGGCGCCACCATCGCACCATATCATCGATCATGACCAATATTTCAGGCATAAGGTATATGAGGAAAACGCGCAATATATAAATCCAAATCTCGAGCTTTGTTTATTTATGACCGCAAACGCTTCAATCCCATACAGCTGTTTAGTTGTAGTAATATAGTACGGTATTCGTAGTTTGTGGCTAAAACAAATTAATGTTTTCCCTAGGTTGCCAAATCTGTTTTGGAAAGAATACAGAACGAGGATCCCAACAAGCAGGTTATTATTATACAACTTGTTTTTTTCCTGACACTGTGAACGTTTATCACATACTATATACAACACAACTGTCCGTAGTTTTATTTTCTTTATTTTTATTTTCTTCCAAGGACAGACTAACCTGAAGACTGAAAACACAACAAAACAATAACCTTTCATGTACCACAAACATCTACAAGTAGAACTCTCATGCTGATCGTTCTTTTCGTTTTCATAATTTTAGATCGTCCACAAGCAATTCAACTCGCCCATAAATCTATACAGCGAACCGAACATCGCGGACACCGTTTACAAACAGGCTGGAATTCCTGCGTAATTATTTTGATAATAGTATAACCAAAAAAACACTATTTTTACCATTTCTGTACATTTTTAGCGCTCGCAAAATTCCAACGAAATACAATCCCGAGGATAGCGAAACCTACAAAGCCGTCCGCGAAGAATCCTACGGAGGCGTCATGCAGGAGGTCTCCTCCCCTGCACAAACCAGGATTTTCGCTCCAAACAGGGTTCCACCAGCAAAGGTAAAACATTTCATCAAACTCAACCTCAAAAACTAACAAGTGTCAAAATTGACATTCACATAAAAAATCACTGTTGTCAAGTAGATTAATAACTCTAATGATATAAATGTCAAAATTGACAAATTGCTGTTGCCAAGTTGTTTAGTAAGTTTATATAACTGTAAATTTTAACAGCGAAACAAATTCGTACTGGAAAAAAACAGAAAACTTCAAATTAATAAATCTCAAATCAGTCAATTTTTTGAAGATTTGAGTAACTTTTTTTGTTTTAAGACTGAATGGAATGAAAGTAATCTGATATAAATTTAGAGGTTGTGGGTGAAAAAAAGTGGCAAAGATTTATTGCGCTTGGCGCGAGTCGCGTCAACATGAAACCGAACCATTATTTCAGGAGTTGAAAATCTGCTGCAATCGTTTATATTTAATCCGGGATTACCCCAGAAAATGTACTCCAGATAAGTCAAATTGATAGTTACATTCCATCGATGACGTTCGTTTTGGATGTAAATCGAAATTGATTTTTTTTTATATATATATTCAAAAATGAGTTATGTCTTATTGATGTGTTTTTTTTTTCAGAAACCTGGCCCAGTATACTCTCTGCCACAAAAGCAGACAAATCCATTGGGTGAATCCGAGGAGATCCATCAAAGCGGTTCCTTCAAGAGGCTCATGTGGAGCGTCATGGATGAGAGCAATTTCTAAGCACCGCTTTGAGCAAAAACGCAACAAAAACATACAAAAAAAAACAAAAAAAAACTAAAACCACGCACACTTTTCAAAATCAATAATGTTAAGTTAAACTAATAATTGAAACGACTAACATTTTAAAAATGTTCGAACAAAAAAAAATGTTAATATGACAATAATTATCTACCCAAATTTTTGATAAAGCTGAATGTACATCCGTTTTGTATACACGTAGAGGATTTCGAACAACAACATAAAATTTTGGTAGGTAGAAAATGAAAACAAAAATATATATATATACGAAATGCATATTATATTTGTCTGTCTTCAAACAAAAAACTAATATCGTGAACGATTTCTTGCAATCGAGAAGAGATGAAAACAAAGGTATATGCGGAAGGTTGAGAAAAGAAAAGTAAATGCTAGCTGTAATATACGATTAATTTTCGTGATTTTGGTATAATATTAAGCGTCTAATTTATTTTTAAACAAATATTAAGTCTTAATTTGTTTCGTGTCTATTATTTATTCTACATATATTTATAAAATATATATATATATTAATTTTATTTATTTTTTTAACTTTGAGAAATCAGAAATAGATTTCCTGGTTTCCGAAAGTTTTGAGTGTAATCTAGTCACGTAAAGTTAAATTCCTGTTAAAATTAAATTCGGCTCTCGGTCAATAATTTTTCATATTCATATATTTTCGCGTTTTTATCGTAATCACACGTTTCGTTCCTGGTTTTTGTTTCCTGTCGATTTCTTTTTACTTCTTCTTCCTCTTTTTCTTCTCGTTCCAACGACTGTCCGTGGAGGGGGAAAAGGAAACGTGAAAAACTTTTGCTGCTTATTGAGCCAATTGAAAGAGCTTACTGTTTCTCTTACTCTTTTAGGATTTATCGTATGTCTTAAAGGATTGTTAACCGTATTGTGTAAAAAATAATAAATTTTTAAAAGTACACTACTATTGAATAAACTTTATCTTTATTTAAAACTGTTTGTATTTTCTTTATTTTATGTTTTGGTTTTTCACATTACTGTAAATAGTTAATTAAATCAAAATAATCAACTGCATTTCGATTGAAAGGAAAACAATCAATCCACTAACAGGCTCCTCCCACTCTTGACAGTCCAATCGCGTTCTTGTTACTGGTTTTACTTAGCATTATAACTTGTGTTGCTTGCCTTAAAATTGTCGGATTGGTGAAGGAACTATTTATTTTTCATCCAATTCACTTTGATCTGACATTTGAAGTTGTTAAATTTAATTGCTTTTGGATCGATGAGTTTACGTATAATACATTTCATACGTTCGTTTGGATTTTTTTTAATAAGTCTATTAAATTGATTTTAAATATATGTGTACTAACAAATACACATGATACTAATATACAAGATTACCTAAGCGCATATTGGTTACCGTCAAGACCGTAAATGAGAGAAGTGGGATGTAAACAATGTTTGTCAAAAATGACGAAGTTAACCGTCAGCTGTTAAATTTTCGCCATTACACCTTGTGGACCATCTATGATGATGGAGTTTGTGCACAAGGACCATCTATGATGTAATATTGTTAAATAAAAACATTTTTTAGTTAAATTTTGTTTTATTTATTTATATTTTAATATATTATATATATATATATATATATAAAAAAAGTTTTATACTTTATTTATTTAAGGTTGGTATTGACGGATTACTATTTTCTAGTTCCCCCCAAGGACGAGTTTTTTAACTAGCAACTGACGGTACCCTGTAAAGCAAAGCAAGTGTAACCAAGCAACCAAATATACATAAATTTAAAAAATTCTTTATTCTAATGTTTTATTAACTATTAATGTAACTAAATTATATATATTAATTCATATTTTTTATTTGTCTGTCCAAATTTATTTTTATTTTTATTCACTATCATAATTTATTTAAATTATTAGAACTAAGTTTATTTACAGGTAGAAATGTTGGGTTAGTCCCACTTTGATTTCTTTTTCAGGTACTCTTCATGACCATCCTCTTTTATAGCAGGGTAATAACCTAAACCATCAAATTTGGATCTCATGTAAGCAATGTACCCTGTGCATCCCAGGAAGGCTACCAATCCAAAACCCATAATGAAAAGATTCTGAAAATTTTAAGCAATTAAATGGAAATTTGCAAACAAGTTTACGAAGGGTAGACGGGCAGGTACATACAGGTTTTACGTAGAGTTCGTAATTTACAGTTCTAAATAACATCGTCGATTTCAGGGATCTAATACCATCGCCGGGTTGGGCTTGAGGGGCTTCCTTTTTAAGGCACATCGCAAACCCAAAGATCTTCAGTTGAGCTCCAACAGCAACGACAACATAACCTGCAAAATTAGTGAACGTGAAGTTGGTAGCGAATTTTAAAAATGAATAACAGTGAAGTTGCCGCCATCGCCGAAGCCGTTTTCGATGAGGAAGAAGTTCTGATATCAGGCGATACGACTATGGAAAATGCTGACGAGATAATGGATGTATCAAAACTGAAGGTGAGTTTTTTCGTATGTTTATTCTCGATTAGCTGTCTACGATTGTTTGATGTGGCAGCAGAAAGTACAGGGGGTAGAAAAAAGCGAGGTTATGTTTTGATGTCAATGGTGCTTTTTGTTGATATTTAATGTTTGTTTTTCGTCACTAGGTGTCCGAACTGCGGAAGGAGTTGAAGGCACGTAATTTGTCGACGACCGGCAACAAACAGGAACTAATGGAGAGGTTGCAGACAGTGATGAAGACAAGCAGCAAGTCAGAGTTGGAGGCGGAAGATTTGGACGAGGCATTGCTCAACGAAGATGACGACGAGCATATCGAGGAAAACGATTCGGTGCTGAGCGAGTTGGATTCTCAGCTCGACGTTTCAACGTCGTCCATCAAGCTGAAGAGAAAATCCACGGAGCTGGAGCAGTCACCGAAGCAGCCGAAGAAGATCGTGCTGAATAGGAGTTCCTCCAATTGCGAGGAGAAACCAGAACCAGAAGGCGTTGTATCATCTCCTAGCGCCGAGAAGGAGGACGGCGATAAGGGAGAGGAAAAGAAGATTATTAAATTATCGCAGCTGACGGCCAAGGAACGTCTTGAGATGAGGGCCAAAAAGTTTGGAGTTCCATTACCAGCGGACGCGCAGAAATTGGCTAGAGCTGAGCGATTCGGAGCGGGCAACAACACAATTAGTAGCAGCACCAATGGCAGTAGCAAGAACAACAGGATATCTGCTTCACCCGCGGCCAACGTTGATGTACTGAAACAGCGCGCTGAACGTTTTGGTGTGTCCGTTTCGACGGCTTTGACCAAGTTGGAGAACGAGGAGAAGCTGCAGAAGAGGAAGGCACGTTTCGCTACTTCTTCCGTATCGACGACGACGGCTGAACCGACGGCGAGTGCTGAGCCAACACCAAGCAACGACCAAGACGCAAAAGCCCTCCAGAGATTGCAGAGGTTCAGTCAGACTCCAGCCTAAAGTATGTAACTTGTACATAACTTATTATTTTCATTGTTCATTTTCGGACTCGTCTATTCTTCAACCATACATTTCAAGGAATTTTCTAGTTATTTTTACTTATAACTAAGCGCAATGTTTATGTTCTTTATTTTTTTCTCTTTTTAGTTTAATCTTTTTTTATATATTTAAATTTTTAACGAGAGCTAGTTTAAGAATTGAATAAAGTAATCACCTCTTAAAAGCTATTGTTTCAAACTCTTCAACACTTCTTGTCCATACTAATTTCTTTTATTAAATTATATCAGCGCCAATGCGATCTTCAATGAAAGAGATCTATTTAAAATGTACTGTTTATTTGATGCAAGTAGCATACACTTAACATATGTTCAACATCGAAAGAAATCAATCATTAGTGGAACCCTCCTAATAAATGCCAGTTGTAGTTTGTAAAAAAATACTGTTCATAATTCACAAGTGGAAGCAAACATAACAAAGCCTAAAACCTACATAAAAATTGGTGGATTAATATAATAGTATTTATATAAAAAATTGATCTATTAAAAAAATATAGAATATATTCTTTCCATCAACGTGATACGCTAAATTTAGTTCATCCAGCCACCTTTGACATGGCTGGAGGAATCTTCTCCACCGTTTTGGAAACGGGACAGTAACCCAGAAGTTCGGGGCAAGCGATCATCCCGGATTGGATACCCTTGACGGTCTTCAGCAGATCAAAATTGATACGGTCACTAACTTTTGAGTCCATCTTATAGTCTTCGTGACCGGTCACAAAGTTTCTGATCCACGAGGCCGTGGTTAGAATCTCGCCACTCGCTCTTCTCTGGATAAACTTTAAGTACCTTTGAATGGTGCAGTGCGTGTCAGCGTCAACCTCCATTCCGCTCAGATAATTATTGATCAACGGGATCAGACCAGGAAATTCTCCATTCTGTAAGTATAAATAATCACATCATGATATTGAAGATTTTTTTTTTAATTATTACCTTTCCGTTAATTATTTCGTTGACCGTCATTTTAGTAAAAACGTCGCAATTGGATCCGTTCGAAGCGCCTTTGCAACATTCGTTCGCCTCGGGCGGACTAATCTGCGTTGTGATATCCTTGCGGAACCAGAACTTCTCGTTCAAACAAGCGCCTTTCTTTTGGGCCGTCCTCATGTTCTCATCCACCTGCAGAAATCAAACATCTTCTTATCATGAAATATTGATATAAAGATTGTGCACGTACTTTGCTGATGGGTATCAGGAAGTTGAGCTTGAAGCTCAGGATGACCCTGGTCATAAGTACAACGAAACAAACGATGGCCGCATTCTCGAAATCGGTGATCTGGATCTCGCACGGCCTAAACTCCACACGCCAACCAATCGTCGAGTTCGGGGGAGGCGGTTTAAAGCGCAGCGTCTGCCAATTGGTCGATTGAATGTTCTAAAGCAAAGGCAATTCGTTCGAATTATTAAAATTTAACTACAATTCGGTGGAATCGATTACCTCGAAATGATCTGTGTCTTGCTCATCGTCCTGATTGACCTTCTCCGTGAACAAAGAGACTGAATCCCGGATGAACAAATGCGCGACGTGTTCCGCCAAAAGATGATCTATGTCGTTTTCTCTCAGCTGATTGTAGATTTCCTTGTCGTACGTCAACGGTACATCGTTGTACTTCTCGCCCTGCGGCGACAGGTAGGAATCGATAGAATCAAAGCGCGATTTGCCGATCACGAACTTATTGTTGTTCAGCGGTTTCAAACCTCGTTCCTCTGGCGTCCTATCATCCACGGAACCAGAAATGATGTACCAGCGACAATCGATGTCCGCCAGGAAACCCCGGAAGATTGGGGCGGCCGCGGTTAATGCCAACTGCAAATAGAAAATTCACAATCTCGGAAAGGTTAGCGATTTCAAAGATACCATGATTGGGGAGAGCGGCGTCAATTGATCGTACAGGATCCTGGCCTCGTTTATGTTGCACGCTTGGAAAGTCAACTGCAGACAGCAGCAGCCCATCCCAAAACCCATAGCATCCAGGTAGATGTGATCTGGTAAGGCCGCTTTGCTTCGCAGATGCGAATCGTCCACGGGGATCACCGTCTTCTCATCCTTAAAAACTGCAAACTCGTTTGTTAACAACATTGTTTATTGTTATTAACAATTCTGGAAGTCACCGATCTACCTGGAATATTGATTGCGACCTTCTCTCCTCGCCGCTCACGAATGTTCTGTGAAAGTGTCTTGAATCTAGGATGACCAGGATAGATCACCTCGTCCGGGAAGAACAAAGACCTGGTCGCACCTTGATCCGGAGTAGGTTTCGCAATTGGAAACGAAAAGTCTTCGCAGCCCAATCTTCAAACACATATTAATTTTTATACGACCTATTTTAAAAATAATAACGCACTGTATGTATCGATAGTAGCTTTTCTACTATCGATTTTCATTATATCATAATTAGATTCCTTCAGTTATTTGTATAGAAGCCACCTGCTTTATATTCTGCATCTTTTATTCAACCTGCTACAAGTAACAGTTTAGTGGGGGACATGTATACTTAACAGCATAAAATGTTAGTAAATACGTTACTGTATGTTTAACGTAAATTAGATAAGGAGTTTGCGTTGCGCACGAAAACGATTTAGAAAAGCTACTTTTATTTTCTCATTACTCTCGCACTATCTGCGTTCTCTTACATATTTTTGCATGGGATTAATTGAGATTTATTTTGCGTCGCCCGTGTCCTTGAACCGCATCCACTTTATGTAATAATACAGAAACGACGAACAGGAAAATGAATAAACAATGATTAGCGGAAAAAATAAAATAGCACATTACTGTGTATACGATTAGCAGCAATTGCAGATCGGAGTAAATATACAGAAACGCACACTGCTCGTTACACGCGCCATGCGAGAAATATCGCACTCATTATAAATAGTCTTGCGGTAATAAATCAAAAAGGCGACAATGACTCATTACGTTATTGTTATCGATACCTTCTTCTTTTAGTTTATATAAGATGGTCTAATCGCTGATGCAACGTTTAATTGCCCTGATGCAAGCAGAAGTGGGAATCTGCTGATCATTTAATAATAGCGTTTTACTTAAGTGGATGGCTTGTTGAGATTGTAAACTGCAGATATGATATTGATTGATTTTAAATGATTACCTTGGGAAATTGGTGATACTCATTAGGGCCTCCCCATCCAACAGTAGCTCCTCAACTTCTTCACGTCTGTATTTCATGTTCGCCTCAACGATGTTGAAATGGGCTAAAAGGCCGCCATACGGTTTACCTGGAGTCCCTTCTACCATGTACGCTCCGTATTCAGGGCGCCACAGTGATTTCACTCCAGTTGGGTTAGCCTCTTCACGTTCTTGTAGGATATTTAGAATATCAACTGCTCTCAGGCTCACCTTGGCTGTCTTGGCTTCCTCATCAAATTTAACAAGGATGTATTCAACTTCATCACCCCATTTCAGGATGTCCCCTTGCCTGTCCTTCAGCCTCTTGTACAGGTTGATGAACTGAATGATGCCATGCTTGCGTACATGGTCAGAGAGCTTCTTAGTTTCCTCCCAGGATAAGGGGTTGCCGATGGTGAGGAGTCCCATGTCTTCAGTGCAGTGTATTGATCAGTACAATACAAACACAATGCTATGTCATAAATGGGACGCTGTTTTGGATCTTCGAAGTCCACAGCAGAGGCTAATTTTCTGTGTGTATGTGTATTTATTTGAACGTCGTCGTCGTCAGATGACAAAACGACCTGCACGCACTGTTGCCAAATACCGACTGGACTGAATTGAATTCATTACCAGCACCACGATTACGCCAACAACAACAATTTAGTCACGTTACGTAACCACCATCCCCACATTTCCCACGAGCCATCAATCAATCAATCATAATGTAAACAATAGTGCAGATCACTAATAATTTATAGGTTAGACAACTCTCAGCTTTGTCTAATTTTTGAAGAATATATCATTGCACTTTCATCTAGATTCTAATTTTAAAATATCAATTCATTAATGAAAGACTCGTTCATTCCAACATCTTCGAATATAAATCATCTCATATATAGATGACCAACATTGCAAAGTCATCACGTCCATAAATTTGGTAGCCCTGTACAATTGCTGTCATCCTTCATTCCATTCAATTTTTCTTTTCTTCTCAACAACAAACAATATCGTGTTTTTCTCTAGTATTGATTGAGGTATATAAATATTGGATTACGATGATTTTAGAAGGGAGCGTGGTGAAGGACGAAGTCATGGAAGTGGAGTCCGCCTCAGGTGCGGGCGCTTCAGGAGCTGCCTCTTCATCTGCAGTTAACTCTCTTGATAAGAGCTGCATCTCCATGGACACCTCGGAGGGTGGCGAGGAGAAGAGCGTCATGGCAATGGGAACTGCAGGATCAGTAATTTGTTCTCTGCATCCTTTGGTCATCATGAATGTGTCCGAGCACTGGACCAGATCTCGAGCCCAGAATGCAAAGACTTTGAGAGGTGAACATCTTCATTATCTACATTAATAACAAATATATAATGTATGTTTTTTTTGTTAGTTCTTGGTGCTTTGATTGGAAAACAGAAGGGCAGGAACATTGAGATCATGAATTCATTTGAATTGGTTTTCAGCGAGATTGATGAAGATGTTGTGATTGATAGGGAATATTACAAAATGAAAGAAGAGCAATGTGAGTTTTGGTTTGACTAGTTTAATATTTTGTATTGATTGTTATTTGGTTGGTTTTAGTTAAACAAGTTTTTCAAGAAATGGATTTTATTGGATGGTATATAACTGGAGATAGTGCAAACACCATGGATATCAAAATCCATAAGCAGATATGCGATATTAACGAGTCGCCGATCATGATGAAGCTGAATCCGTTCGACAAAAACATCGATCATCTTCCGGTTACTCTTTACGAGTCTGTGATTGATTTGGTTGGAGGAGATGCAACTATGTTGTTTGTACCTTTAACTTACACCCTGGCCACTGAAGAGGCTGAGCGAATTGGTGTAGATCACGTAGCTAGGATGACGTCCACGGATTCCGGCGAGAGCAGTTTGGTTGCCGAACATCTAACCGCTCAGCATAGCGCCATAAAGATGCTGCATTCTCGAGTGAAATTGGTGTTGGAATACATGAAAGCGGTACAGAGTGGGCAGCTGCCCAAGAATCATGAAATCTTAAGGGAGGCGTACTCTTTGTGCCATCGATTGCCCGTGTCACAGTCGTTGAGATTCCGACAGGACTTCTACAACGTAAGTTACCTAACAATTCGATTTGGAAGTGAATGTATATTAATAATCCCGTTTAAATTTATAGCAAAGCAACGACGTAGCTCTAATGACTTATCTGGGAACGCTGACAAAGGGTTGCAACGATCTGAACCAATTCGTCAACAAGTTTATAATTTTATATGATAGGCAGGGAGCAGGGCGTAGGATGAGGGGAATCTTCTTTTAGCCAAATTAATTATATGTAATATACATTATTTTCGGTAATTTATTTTCTAAATGTAATAATAATAATTATAGTATAATGTAATAATAAACAATCCTTTAATACAACCTGTCTTTCAAAGAACCGCTTGTATACTCGGCAAGTATCAAAAATTTGTAAACATTTATGTTTTTCTTTTGTTTGGGAAGACTTTCTATAATTATAATTTGTATGTGTATTTTGATTCGATTTGTTTTAATTACGTGTATATAATATATGTACAGTGTTATTGGTTTCTTTTGTCGTTCGTTGAATTTCGATCTACGCCGATCAGCTCCTCGAAGAGGGTCGAGTTTTCGTTGCGGCCTTCGATCATACGGGCGGAGTATTTTAGCGTTGCGTCCGCCAAATCCTTGACAGTCCATTTCCTATCCCTCAGGATCCTATAGACGGTGTCTAGGGATGCCAATTCCCCATGCCCGGAGGTGTAGTAGATGATGGAGGGAACGCCCGAGACGCTCGCTGCCAGCCATTGGATGATCACTTTTAGTTGCACTTCCCCTTTTTTACTTGAACCACACCCCCAGTTACCCGTGGAGATGGACCGTAACCCATTTTTAGGTTTCTGCGCTATCTGCGACAACTAAACAAAGAACACAATTATTAAATATTGGATTAGCTAAATTATTTTGATTTAGTTGCAAGCGAATACCGTTAGATACTTAATGCTAGAAGAAAAAAACAACAGAAATACACCCAAACCATCACACATGTTTATTTTTACCTTCTTATTAGTAATTCTAACCGGTGGGGGTAATGTTACGTTAACGCAAATATCTTCTAATGTCTGAACTACAGTAGCTACCCAATTCAAACGCTTTTTAGGGGCTCGAGTATCCTCAACAACAGGAGCGATAGTCTCGTTCTGTTTGCGAAAACAACAACACAGCCTGATTGATGATAACTAAAGGGATTGTGTTTAAATGCACTCACCAGTTGGGCTGCAAGTAGATGCTTGTGTTTGGCCAGCTCCAAACTCAACGATTTGGCGCTCAAAACCATCTTATTCTTCTTCGTCACGTTGGAGTATTCACCCACATTTGTGCTGGGTGCGCTATCTCCGTCGACCAATGGAACTCCGGCAAAGGATTCACTTAACGTTCTTTTAAGAATTGAACCAGCAAACTGAACTACCGCCAAATCGCGTCCATCCAGATGCTTCTTAGCTCCTTTATCCGTCTGCAGAATAGGATCTTCCAGCCATCTCGAGAATTGCTCGTACACTTCTTCCAATTCGGAACTGTAAATTATAAATACGTTTCGTTTTGCTTTATTATTTTACCATGTAGTGACTGAATAATATTAATTTATTTTATAGATGTTTACCTGTAATCTGTACTAAAACTATACTCGCTGGACTTGTTGGATTCCTTTCTGGAAAGAACGGCCGACTGCTTATTACGGAACTTGTCGATCCACTGTTTCTCCTGTTTCAACGAGTCTACCAAGAACTCCTCATCAAGGGAGTCCTCTTGTAGCATAAAACCAGTCGAGCCTTTCCTTTTCACTCTATAATTCCAAGATGTAATTGATAATAAATGTAATGTTCTGAGTAACTTACTTAATGTCTGGATCGGCAACGCCACTTCCGGTTACGTTGATGCCAACTGCGTAACTAGATTCTGTGGATGTGCTCATACTCGAGGCTTCTTTTCGCAGCGCATCCTTTAATCTTTCAGCAAACGTATGTCTTCGTTCTGGTGTCTGTAAATCTAAGCTGTATCTCTTGTGGAACTCCTCTTCTTCGCTCTCTGAATAGAATAATAATTAAGTGTGAGTAACGTTTTACCGGTGGTTGATATTACCATCTTCGACGCTCGTTTTGGCGCTGTGGAATTCCTCGTCGCTCGAGCTGCAGCTCGAATATCGACTCGCCGCTCTCAACATTGGATTTCTTTTCACCGGAAGACATTCTCCGGATGAACCTAGTACTATGAATCTGCCTCTTCGGTTATTGACGACGTCGGTATTCGCTTTGTTCTGCAGTCCTCGCTCGAATTCCAACTGTACCCGAAGCTTGTTGTTGTTGGTGTAGTTGTTGTTATCGAATCGAGGTGATGCAGAACCGCTTCTCGTTGTGCTGCAGGATTCTTGCGTGATGATGGGAAGGTTGGAAGGTGGTTGGTCGCTGTTGGAACCGAGCGAGATGGATTCTCCGATCGGCGATAGCCTTCTGGTCTTGTTGTGTTGCTGCTGTTGTTGCAGAATTGGCGATTGCTCCCTCACCGATTGCTTCTGCTGGTATGCCAATAAGCATTTGTTCAGCTCCCTGAGGACGTTGTCTTCTTCGTACTGACTCAGAGGGAGCTTCGAATAGTCTTCCGCATCTACACAACACATTGTAATCTAAAGAATATTGGTGGTGTATACGGGATAGTGTCGGGCAGTTCGTTTAATACCTCTTCGGCTTCCCTCAACTTCTCCAGGGTGGCGCGGTTCTTCGGATCGACAATCCGCGACACGCGTCGCACCTTCTCGACCGTCACCACCTCATTGTCCTCCAACGACTCCACGTGCAGCATGATCGCCAGAAGCTCAGGCACGCAAGCCATGCACATAGATTCCTACAATAATAAAAATAGCACATATATTAATGAGATCAATAAATTATGTTGTATACATTACCTGAGTATTTCCATTCTCCAGAATACGTCCCCCGGGTTTCGTGCTCGAAAAGCACACGCTCAGTGACTCTTTGTCCGTCCTCTCCAGCTTTCCTTCGTGCTTAATCAGGATGGGGCAAAGCGGAAGATTGCACTCCAACCAATCCTCGATAGTTAACCACTCTTTACTAGACATCACCTAATTATGCAATGAAAGGTCGTTTAGACTAATCCCATAAATAATCATGAAAAGAGAGACACACCTGTCTGGAAAGTTTCATTTTTCCTTTGGCGTTCTCACCGAGACTCAACCAATCAAAGTAGTGTAATATGCTTTTTAGTTTGGCTTTCTGCGAATTTGTAACCAAATTCTTGAAGAAGTAGCTGAAATTAAAGTTCTGCAGCGTGGGATGCGTTTTGTTCGTCCGTTTTGGGTACGTTGAAAAGAAGGCGTTTGCTACTAGAGAGGCCGCAAGTTCGTACTCCAGTTCGGTGCAGTCGGCTGCAAAGCTGCAAATGTTTAATACAACGTCGATGGCGCTTGTTTCGTCTTTAACGTACGTTGCTGTTGGAGGCTGAAGTGAAGACCAGACTTGGGTTTGTGCTGTCGCAGGTTGGAAGCCCTGGTTGCCATCGACGGAAGAGTTTGGTTGAGGAAGTTGCTGCGCTCCTCGCTGGTCAGATCATTGTCCAGGAAGTTTAGCAGACCGACGAACTGATGAGGGTCCGGAGTATCCTCGTCAGGATCCAAACTTATGCTGAACAAGAAAAAAATCATAATTAACAAATAATAATTAACCAGACACATTTGGCGACCAACGTAGGGCAATTCGCACATAATGACAGATGTCATTTTTCAAATATATTACAAATTTGCAATACTAACTTGCACATATCGTGTATCTTCTGCATTCCATCGATAAGTTCTAGCGTGTTCTTCGTGTTGGCTAACTTCTTGAGTTGTTTCTGAACGGAACCCCACCACGGCAGATCGCATGGCAGCATGACCAACGCCATTTTTCACCTGCAAAATTCATAACAAAAACCAACCAAATAAGTCAGTCAAAAAGGCTTTGAATTTAAATACTTTGCATCATAATGTCATCATCTTGACATTAATGTTGTCAAGGTAATTAAATATTTTACGTTGGTGATAAGAAAAAAAAATGCTGCTATCAAAAGCAATACATTCCCAGAAATGGATAATATTTTTTGATAAAATCGCTTGACTGCAAGCACGTAAATAGTTTTCATGAGAAAACCCAGAGATTAAAAAACACGTTCAAGTTTAAACGATGCAATTTCGCAGCTGGATGGATAAGTTCATTAGTTTTTTGCCTTCGGATATTCCCACATCACCTAATCCAGACAATAAACTTTATAATGCATTGGACAGTTCTGTCCTGTACGCAGATTAGCAAGAATTGCATTTGACCTCGGGTATTTTTAAAAGAATAAAACTCATGGGAAATCCAATTACGATATTTTAATAAACGATCGCTTTAATAGACAATAGTGAAAATGTTTAACCTTTTAAGCTACCATTTGCTTCAGATGCAATATCGCAATATGATGAAAATGATCACATTTTTTACTTAAATAAAAGATAATTGTAGTTGATAATCGCCGCTGCGTTAATCGAAAATTAAATAATTGATTTGTTTTTGTTATTTGCGGATGAGGTTTGATGTAATATTAATTGCTTCCATGGGAATTCCAATGCCCTTTTATTTTGAAAACTGGTTTCGAACATATTTTTAGATTCAAAATATTTCTAATATGAAATATTGGAAACACTAAAAATAAAATATTTTATTTTGAAGCACAATGAATATAATTTTGACAACTATCAATAATTTAAGAAAGGGTCGTAATCACTAAAAACAAAACAAAATATTGTAGTACGTTTAAATTAGTTGCTTATTATTAATTTTATTTAATCTTATACAGTGAACCTCGAGTTTAATCTGTTCCAAAATTTCCGGATTTTTACTCGTATAGTGAAACATATTCAAAAATACACATATGTTACACAAGTTTTACAAATGATATAGCAGGCGCGCAATCCGGAACTTTTCCTCTCACCGTCACTCGTTATGCGAAACGTCGCTTGTTAAGCGAGTCATTTCTCTTGCAATTCATTTTGCTTGTTAAGCGAAATACTTGTTATGCGACGTGCTCGTTAAGCGAGTACACAATACATCAGTATAAACTAAATAATTAAGAATTTAAATAAACAAATTGTATAATTGTCAAAGGTTGACAGTTTTTTATTCTAATCATTAATGTAATATGATCTCAACATTCAAGTACTTTAAGATTGTTAAGTATATTTTGTAAATCTTATGCAACATTATTAATGATAATTAAGAGATTGATAACTAAAATCTGTGTATACATGATTATCTCTGTTTCTAACTCGTTAATCCTTGAATAAACAGGGGCATCAGAATGAAAAGAATACAATTAGGAAAAAAAACTGAGCATCTGCGGAACAATTACCCTTTTGTTTCAGCTAAAAAAAAAATAACGATAAAAGTGTGAACAAACGTTTTACAACAATAAATAATTCGTTTAATTGCACCATTTTTTTACGGATTTGCGCGAGACAATGACCCGAGCGTTAAAAAATATTAATAACTGTCGCGTCTACCGTGCATTTTTGTTAATATATTTTATAATGTATTTTTTACTATGAAAATATCATCTTCGTTGCATTCTACTGTCATTTTTATTTAATTGCATAATCATAAGCGCTTGTATAAAAGGTAGCTGCGGTCGGTTGTTCGGTATCAGTCAGAACCGAATCGTCGCGACGCAGACAACGCGAGTGCGATATTCAAACCAATCAGACGGTGATTTACTTGACGTTCTCCTCCAATCAGACGACGACGTACAACGAGACAATGGGTGTCATACGCACAGGTAAAAGAACGTTCGCTGTCAAATATGATTTGCTTTGTTTTCGCTTCCGTTTCCAATATACAAACGAGATGTGAAAGTTTTATATTTTTATTTCTGCAATTTACAATTACGCGGTTTCTATATATATTTTTTTTATTTAATTCACTCGATGCTATCAAAACTCGTGAACTCATTTTCTGCGACAAAGGAAATCCTTGCTGGTCCATTGATTCGATTCGCAACAGAACAGAAGAAAATCGAACAAACAACAATAACATTGCATAAAATTACAAAATTCAATCTACTTTGGATTACTTTATATAACCATGGTAACAAATGTGATATTTTCGTTTTAAACATTATTATAAAATATAATTAATTCATTTATATAACCATAGCAACAAATATTTTCGAGACTAATTTGATAATGTTAAAAACGATAAATTTTGTTTTATCGTGAATGTTGTTTCTATCATTTTAAAGCCATAGACGACGATTCACTTAAAGATGTTGGTCCTTGAACTTGGTGATTTCTCTAAACAAGTTTTGGGTTTTCGAAACAACTTCTACTCAACACCAAATTTCCAAATTAAACAACGTCAGAAACTCAGAAATTATAATTCAAAACAAACTTAATACAATACAAAATATATTAGTTAAAAGTATTAGTACAAGACTGTTATTTTTTGATTATTTTAATATCTCACAAATGAGATGTTGTTAGTCCTTGAACCTCGTCGGATTATTTCTGATGCACCGCCCATCTTATCTATAAAAAACATATTTAATTTCTGACTATTCCGATTATGTAAATTTTAAGATTCTTGTTATTTAACGATACGTCATGCAACAATAAAAACAAACACGTCGATAAACAATGAAAAAGCAATTCGTTTGTGACTCCGAAACAGTACATGAAAAAAACTCAATAGTTTATTGTTTGTTGAATGGTTTCCAATTTTTCGTATTATTTTCATCATATTGAATATTTTTCCTATTTATAATATTTTGTTTGAAATTTTTAAAATTATTTATTTATTCTATAAACAAGAAAAGATATTTCTATATTCGGAATTTATAAATCTTTGTTTGAAATGAAAAAAATGCAAGTCCAATTTTTGAAATGCTTAAACTGGAGCATGTCGATTATCGCGCATTCTTAAATGTATCGACTTATCGCGGTTTACTCTTATTTCATTTCGTTATTTTCTTTTTGCGATAAATAGGAATACGAATTATCCACTAATTGGTTTAAAACGATCTGCGACTGGGTTATTTGCGCAACGACCAGATTTTCAGGTTTACATCTGACGACGTTAAAAAAAACTAGCCGGTTCGATAATTTACCTTGAATATTTCTTCGACTGCGACAGTCGTTAATACTAAATTTACGTATTCGTTTAGCAAATCCAATTGCTAGTTAACTAAATTTCTTAATCAATATTATGTATTAATTAATTTTTAAATACCTTGCTTATATCCAAATTTAAGTGATTTAGTTTACTAAAAAATGGTTAACTCATTAAACACTGTTGGTTAATAAATAAAACAAAATTAATTGAAAGAAATACGAAATAAGTTTAATGCATTACGCCTAAACATTTAAATATTCAAATCCAGTTCTTAATGAGAATTAAAATATGCGCACATTAGTCCACTTGCATCTAAATCACTCAAACTTGTTCAAAGAATAATTTTAGTAATGGCAGATTAATTCAACTGAACTAAATTATAAATATCTAAACTAAATTCCAGAGGATTGTGCTCAAATTGTACAAAAAATTGACAATGAAAAGTTTGTGAGTCGATACTTAAAATTAATTATAATTTTCTGCTTAGAGAAGTATTATAAAATTATAGATTTATAGGTAATATCAGCATTAAATAATGTAAAATCAGTTGCAATTATAGCTTCAACACCCAATTGTTTAGGTAGCAATGTAGATAGTATCATTTTAATAATATTATTCATATTATTATTATCATATGATTTTTGGTAAAATTGCTTAACACCTACGAGTTTCCACTGTACATTTTTTTGTTTTTTTTTAAACGTATGTAAATCCATAGCTTTAATGGTTATTTATCATATATTATTTTTTTAATTGAATGCAATTATTTATTTAAGTCAAATGCGCTGATTATCACGTGTTGCTCGAATATTTGCAATTAGTTGCATTGTTTCGTATGTGTCAACGCACTTGATGAGGTTTAAGTTTGTGGTTACAACCTGTCACACTTGATACATATAAAAGATGATGCGATTTATATATAAACAATGATTAAATTATTTAAAAAATTGTAAATCGAAGTTCAGATTTAAAATAAGTTTATAGTTAAGAATAATATGTATTGCAACAATAACAAATACAAAATAAAAAACTCAATACAATACAAAAATTAAAATAAAAAGTCAACTGCTGCAACTAATTGCAATAAATTAAGTAATCTAAATATGCAATTTTAGTAAATATCAAGTTTTTATAACCTGATTTTTTAAACATATATAAAGTACGATGCTTAAAATAAGTAGTTTGAGGTTAGAACATGTTGCTGTACTAGTAGATATGACGTAACTTTTATTGCGTATGTATAAATTGAAGTAAACTTTTATAAGTTTTTTTAAAACCTATTTTACAATGCAATTTTCAATCATAAAAATGCAAATATATTAGAAAGAAACTTATATTTTGAGAAAATTATCATCATTTAAAATTTTGTTTCTGCAAACAATTACCTAGCAACGATGCTAATTGCAAGGTATTGAATCGTTGCAGGATGCGCGCTTTCATACCACGCGCTTTGTCAACTGTTTTTTTATTCGGTGTCAATAGAAAGAGAGAGAGAAAAAAAGAAAAAAATATAAGCTAAACAAAGTGATGTATGCGCGAAAATAATAATGGTGGCAGAAAAAGTGCAGTTCAACGGTTTGTTTCCTTCTATTTTTAAGTTTCCTGCTTCCTGCTAATATATATTTTTTATATCTGCGTATGTGAATCTCTCGACCTATCGATTTTACGATGTGAAAATTATTTTCTCTTGTTTATTATTATTGTTATTATGGTAATGACAATTATGTTAAGACTTACGGTGCTACGGAAGATTTTCGGATCATCCACCGGGTTTTCGGTTTGGTATTTTTTTGGTGGCGTTTGGAAAGAAAAAAGCTGCTTTTTCTCAGCACGCGGCGCAAAACTAATAAGCCTCTTCTGCTGTGTACGCTATATACTAAATTTAATCACTTATTTTTAGAACTATTATGTGGTGTGTATTGCATATTTGTTCCTTGCTCCGTGCTCGGCGGGCGCGACTCTCTCATATGATGAGTATGAGGATGATGATGTCGATTGCGATTGAGATCGACTTGCGACGAGCAGAATCTTTTTTTGATAATCGACGTCGATATGCTGGTGTATTGTTGTTGTCACCGTTACGTAATTAAATCTCTTTTGCTCGCTAACTCACTTAATCACTCACTCTCTCACTCATTCTCCCGCACATCGTGCTAGCGTCCGCTATAAATATATGTGTAAATATATTGTGTGCGGTTGCACGTTGTAAGTATGGCAGACGGCGGTGTCCCGACGCCATTCCGCACCGAGACTATTAAAGGGGAAAGTTCGGGTTCTTCCTGAAACCGACGCCGACGCCGTTGCAATCCTGCTGCAGCGGCGTCGCCTCCTATCATCGCCCCAGAAAACTATAGAGACGAAAAGAGATTGCAGGGATACAGTTTTTCCGCCGGAAACGTCTTCGGGTCACGGGAGACGCGGTGGCCTCAATCGAGGCCTCCGGCTCGATCTAAAATTAAAAAAAACCCCGGAAAAATATGATACGATGATCTCGTCACCCCATAATAACCACTTGATCGCACGGTATTTTCATATTCCGCTTGTTAGGAACCAAATTAATACATTTCCATAATTAACTGCCATTTTTAGATGACGTTTCATCATTTCAGATGACATAAACAATTTGAAACATATTTACACCGACGCAAATGCATTTCTTAAAATCCTTATTCATTCGAGTTTATTTCAGTAATTATTAACTTTATTAAGTTTAAAATATTTATTAAAAACAATTCCAATTATAATCATAAACAATTCTGTAGAAATAGAGTTAAAAGTTTTGATTGAATAAAGTTTGAATATGTAAATATTGATAATTTTATAATATAAGACCTGATACATTGCCCAGTGGAACAGCAACATAAGAGTTAAAAATCAAAGTTTATGCAATTGAAACAAGTAACAATTTATATTATAAATGAATCAGTGGTTTCGTAAATAATATTTGCTTTATTTTTATTTTATTACATAATATAACATAATAATAGAAGTGTTTATTGCTAAATAAACTAGAATAAATGTTGAGTATTAGAAAAACCGCAGATGATTAATAGACGTGCATTCATGATTTACATTTCTCAACTAACGATATTTATATAATACATACATACAATATATTTAAATTAGATTGAATCAATATTTCAGTTGAAAGTATTTCATATTTTTGATAGCTGATGATTTAAGTTATATTCATTAAGATAGATATTTTCTAAATTTTGTTTTAGTTCGATGAAATAATAAATGCAATTGTTAATTCTTGTTAATTTGTTATTTTTTTTTAAATTTATTTTACAATACGTTTACTTATAAAATATACAATAGGATTAAAAAATATATAACAATTTGTAAAATATAAACCTAAGCCTAAATTCATGTGTGATTCATTTTATGATTCAAAATGACAAATTTACACTGGGGATTTTTGTTGTTGAGATTTTGCTCTCTTTGAAATTTTACGCGACTATAAATTGTTTTTTTTTTTAACAATTGATGATCGTATAAATAACGACTGTTATGGTTTTATGTTAATACTCGATCAATTAATGACGCCAATAAATAAGTAAATTGTGTGATGAATAATAAATAACCGCACTTTAGATGCTTGTCCTTTCATGAATATTTATTATCCGGTATAATTAATGCATCATCGCGTGGGATTCTCCACTTTTTATATCTCTCTCTTCGTTCCTTCGATCGGATTTGGATTGTCTCTTTCTTTAATGTTCTCCATCGGATAATAATTAACTTTGAGGTCGCGTATACGCAAATTTAGCAGAACCGGCTTAGGAAGAGCATTGCAAAAACGCCGATCGCAGACGAGGCGTAAGTGCTGGATGCGCCGCTGTACGTGCACACCTTCCTTATGGAATTCGTGCTCAATCCTCGACGGTTCAACAGGCCATGGACACCGTGCACGTCATGCTTACTCAAGGTCTGCACTCTGCTCAATAAAACAGTGTAAAGTTTAGGATCTGGTAATCTGTGGCAGAACACGAGAACCATGTGATTACCGACGGCCTTGAGCACCTGAACTACCCCGGCGAATCCATCGAATTTTGTCGCCAATTGAGAGCCTTGTAAGAGAGAAAGGAAATTAATCACAAAAATAAATAACATCATCAATTTGTATTACCGTTCTGAGGACCCGAGCTGATCCAGAATCCGGCCCTGGTCGCGTTGTACCTCAAATTATACTCAACGTTCGAACCCATCTCGTCCCACAGTAATCGCAACCTCTTGCTCTCCTCCTGGTACTTCCTCCTTCGGTACTCCTCCGAGTTACCATAGCCACGGTAGTCATAGTTACCGTTCGTCGACGGATACGTATATGCGTCTAATGAAAATAATTGAATGAATGACAGTGCACAGAGAGCGACATCAAACAATTGAAGCTAATTAATATTTCAGGAATTGCGCAGCCTTCTATTTTTAAGTGCACGTATTTTTTTTTCTATATCTTCCATCCGTTTCATTCAATTGGTCATTAACGGATCGAATCGAATTAATCATCGCCAATTTACATGAAATTCAATTAGGATAATTGTAATTAATCTTAATTGACCATATTCAGACGTTATAGCGTTTTTCATTCGGTTTGGCAGTCATTAAATTAATATTTAAGACAATTGAATTATAATATTTTAGTGACCGTTAGCGTAAAGAGCAGACTAACATTTAATGGTCAAGCTTCCTGTTTACAAAATAAAATTGACGGATTTTGAAATTTTACAGAAAAATACAATACTAAAATTTAGTGAAATTAAAAAATATATATATAAAATACTATTAATTAGTTAAGTTATTTAAATGTTATTTTCTTAGATGTAAACATCTATTTTACTGTAATTGTGGTTTCGTAGAAAATCAATTAAATTTAGCAAAACTATTATAGAAAACAATGACTGAAAGGTGATTTCGGATTAAGTTCTCGGAATATGAAACTGCGAACTATTGGAAAGTAAGACGTATAATATATAAATAAGTTGTTTAGCGGTGAGAGAAAAACAACAAAGATGATCGTTGGTCCTTGGGGATTTCCCGGTGCGGCCTCGCGAAAACCCGTTTCCAAAGCATCGCGAATGCACTTCGATTGCGGTTACCATGGATATAACTCATCAACACTTACAGTCATTTTTTGGGGTGGTTTCTTGGTGACCGGGGATTCCCTTGGCGTAGTCACCGAACGCGAAGCTCGGATGGTCTTGGTTGAAACGCGGGGTGCGGTCCTCGGAGAAGTACAGAACCGGACAGGCTTCGTCTTTGATGATCTCGTGCTTTGCGTCCGATCGATGCGATATGATCTCGACGCCGTACCACATCCCCAGGAGCTGCAGAAAAAAAGATCAAATCAATCTTCTAGTTTCTTTCAATGTCTTCACTTTGAACTCACCTGTTCGATGTCGACATGCGGTTGAGGCGTCAAATCCAGGCAATAATCGTGACTGCCGCCTCCTTCGACCGCGTAAAGTACGAACCCCAACATCACGAAAATCTTAAGCATAGTTGCGAATACGTGCCTATCTATACGAGACTCGTTAATGTGTGCCAGGTCTAAGAAACCGTGGCCTATTTTGTAGGAGTTACATAGATTACGTGTTTCATTTAGCTAATTTGTTACAATTAAGACCCACATGTTGCCTTTACTACTACGCTCATTGACGATCTTATTTACATTGGATTCTAATTGCAACTTTTCAACTAAATCGTATCATCCAATGCCTTCCATAGATAATCAATCAACAATCTTCTATATTTGTTTTTAAGTAAAATTACAATAAGTATAATTTACGTTTATTAAATAATCAACTTAGGAGATGACTTTATTTTTATCGCCAACCCACGATAAAAGTTCAAAAGTTGCATCATATCCAAACGAAGATAAACCTTGAACTGTTTATAAACATCTGCTGCAAGCGGACCAATAACAATTAGCTTGTTTACAGACATGAGACAATCGCAAACTCGAATCAAAATGCATTTCAGAAACTTAATTCCAGAAATTAAAATTTTATTATTTATAAACTTTTATTATAATTTTAGACTCGAAAACAGTTTTAGATGAATTAAATGAATCTTGTTTCTTTTATCTCCATTTTTTTTTGTGAGAAAATTTCAACAATGAATCTGAAATGTTATGCAAGATGAAATTAACATTTATCTCAAGATTATATTATATTGTTATATTTAATCAAAATTTGAAGGTTACGTGTTTGGATGCTGTTTTGGTTGCATGGATTTACTTTTCGTTTTTAACGTGCTCTTTAGTTTGTTGTTGCTGTGACAACCGTTGACATCATCAATGTTTACTTAGTGAGTAATGCGAATTATACTATTATTGCCGAACGTATGGGAAAATTTATTAATTTGTCGTGAATAAATATTTGTTGCCTTTATTTCTGCTTGTGATTACATTGAACATAATGATGTATGAAAGTGCGGCCTCTTCTAAAGGTTTAGGTATATATCTAAGCCGTATGCGTTCCATTCATTCATATGATAGTGTTACTTATTTGTTTCACTTTTGTTTTTCAGCACTTGCACTTTTCGCAGTGGTGACTCTCGCCATGGCCCACGATAACCTAAAGATCGTTACTAAGGGCAACAATGATTTCACCATGAAGGTTTTCAACGAGATCTCGAAGAAGCATCCAGGAAATCTGATCTATTCGCCGATCAGCGTGCATACGATCCTGTCGCTGCTCCAGCAGGGTGCTGAAGGACAGACCGCTAAGGTCATGAGCGACGTGTTGCAGATCCCTGAATTGAAGACCCTCTCCGCCGACGGTTTCCAATCTTTGATGAGCTACTTGAATGGAATCCAGAACGTGACCCTCGAGATCGCCAACAAAGTATACGTGAAGAACGACGTTACCCTGAAACCATCCTTCTCTCAGATCGCCACCAACTCTTTCTACTCGGAAGCTCAGGCTTTGGACTTCTCCCAGAGCGAAGCAGCTGCAAAGGCTATTAATGATTGGGTATCACTTAAGACCCACGATAAGATTAAGGACCTCATCTCGCCCGATTCTTTGAACGACCTTACTCGCATGGTCCTCGTGAACGCCATCTACTTCAAGGGTGACTGGGCCAATCAGTTCGACAAGAAATTCACCACCAAGGACAAATTCTATACCTCCAAGGACAATTTTGTCGAAGTCGACATGATGCACAAGACCGACAACTACAAATACGGAAACAACAAGCAACTAGACGCCAAGATCATCCAATTGCCGTACAAGAACGAGGACGTTAACATGGTCGTCATCCTTCCCAATAAGATCGACGGCATCGACGAGCTCCAACAGAAACTCACGAACTACGACCTCAGCAAGCTCACCGAAGGATTGTACAACACCGACGTTATCCTCAGCCTCCCCAAGTTCAAGATCGAGTCCACGATTGATCTCAACGATCCCCTGAAAATGGTAACGAATTGAAATTAAGTTAATGAAACAGATAATATATATATATATTTTCTATTATACTCATTTAGGTCGGACTTGAATCTCTGTTCTTGCACCCAAACCTCACCGGACTGCTCGAAGGAAATGAGAATCTCAAAGTCAGCGACGTCATCCAAAAGGCTTTTATCGAAGTCAACGAAGAAGGTGCCGAAGCTGCCGCCGCCACTGGTAAGTCAGAGCATGGGTTAACCAGATCATATTTATCACCAACAATGGTGACGGTTCTTACATTTACTAACATACACTGTGCTTCGTTGTGAACGGTTTCTTTTATTTTGTAGGGGTGAAAGTACGCAGGAAGAGGGATTTGAGTCGGGCTTATTTCAATGTAAACTGTCCATTCATTTTTCACATATTTACCGGAAAAACTATCCTATTCTCTGGGAAACTGCTCACGTTCACCAGGCTCGAACTTCGTGACGAGCTGTGAATCATACTCTACATTTATTTACCTGTACAGAAACATTAAAAACAAACAAAAACTATATAATTATATTTGTTTGCTTAACTTTCGCTTTTCACGTTTACAATTTATTTATTGCAAATTCAATTACTTGCAGTATCACATACATGTTGAGCACCCTCGTGTAAGCCAAAATATTTTGAAATTTATACAGTTGGCAACCATGTTTACAAGCAACTATAGTAGCAGTTCTTTCTAAAAAAAAAATTGTTTGAATTTTTCTTACGCTCATTCCCGTTTTAGGTATAGCTATTCAAACCGATTCTTTGGTGTATCCCGAAGACTTCAACGTAGATCATCCCTTCATCTCTGCCATCGTACATTCAGGAACAGTCCTATTCATGGCTAAATATACATGAAAAGAAAGACAAGCAATCAATAAAACTAAATTCCCCTAGCTAACCGAATAATTGGAAATTAATGGTTGGTACTTGAAAAATTGTTACCTACTCGCACTTTATCTAAATGCACATTATTTAAAAAATATTTCTTGTAGTCTTTCTTTACTTGCTAAATTTTCTTAAACACATATATTATTTCGAAGTGATATAACTTATCAATCCCACAATTGCTCATCTGGTTGCATTTTTCTCTGATCTTTTTTATTCAAACTATAATATTTATTGAAATCATCAAAAATGCATGCATATATATATGAGAAACAAGTAAATCTGGGTGTGACCATACTAGAATAAACATTATTACTAAATCAAAATCATTAAATGTATCGTCGGATTCAAGAAAATATGTGTATGTGTTTCCAGACGTGATTTTCGATAGAATTGTGCCGAAAGGCATTCAAATAAACCGTCCTTTTCTTGCTCTGCTTCAAAGAGGGAAATCGCATTCCACGCAGATCCTGTTCATTGCCAAAGTGACATCGCCTTAATTTATTTATATGTTTGTCTCTGCATTGTGTTCATTGTTCTGAAGCAACAGCCTATATTTTGTTTGCTTCAAACTTTGACGCTTTTGAATGTTAGTATAGTTCCTATTTATAATTATATATTTTTTTGTAATAAATTATATATTTTATTGTTTGTGTTGGTTTTCGGAGGTTATATGTTTTTTAATCTTCTTTTATGCTCCATTTAAACATATTCAATTTAGTTATTTTAGTCATCGGCACTACATCAGTCGGTAACCATCCTGAGTTACCTAGATTCTATGCTGACCATCCGTTCTTGTACTATATCAACGTCAAAATCAATGATACTGCAAACTCTGTCACTTTCTTCGGACGTTTTTCTGGCTTCATCAAACCATAATCTGAAAAAGTCTTTATTGGATCACTGTAAAATCAATGAATAAAACTAAATTTAAAATTTATCTTTCTCTCTCTCATTGTACTCTTCGTTGTTCTGTTCCATTGTAATCTCGTATTTTGTTTTTGTATTGTTATGCCTCTCTTGGTTGTTGTTGAAACATTAGCATTGCTGTTTCTTGTACTGTGAGTTTTAACGGAAGTCCTTCATATATTTTTCATGCATACAGAAGATACTGGTATTTAGTGTTGCAACTTCCATTTGTATCTGGAATACAGTAGTCGTTTGCAGCTTTCTTGTTTGCTATATTAGCACCATGACAACCAAATTACATTATTTCGTTGTAATGGATTTAGTTGGACTTTAATATGAGTCTAATTTGTTTTATCTTTTAGGAATTATTATTGATCTCAGAACACCCAGTTTACATTATCAAGAGATCTTCAATGTCAATCATCCTTTCTTGCATTTGATCCAAACCAAAGCGAACGGCGATAACAAATTCGTGCTGTTCTTCGGCAAAGTCTATAAATTTTAATTTATCATTTGTAACTATACGAATCGAATAAATCGCAATATATCAATGAATTAGGTTATTTTTGTTTATTATTGTAAAGAGATTTATATCAATTTATTATATAAATCTCTGTGGCCCTATTTCTACACCATTTCGGGTTTATCTGCCCCCATCGAATAGCCACAAACCTACGGCCGCCCTGAATATGGTTATATTTTGGCAAATGCTTTGTTTTAGAAATACTGGTTCCGCCACCGAGCATTGCAGAAAACTTCCAAACGGACCATCCCTTCATGGTTGTCATAAAAACGTCAACAGATGGCGTCCTTTTCATGGGAAAAATCACTTCTTTTCCTTAACCATTCTCGCGATCTTTTAATCAAGTTTCACTGTTTTCACTACACATTGTCAATAAGATATTATCAGGGATACCGTTATTCCACGTTCGCTATCCATTCTTGTACTTGATTATAATTGATGCTCCTGGTAACACTGTTATGGTTCCATTCTTAGGAAGATATTCCGGTCATGAAATTTGATCTCACTCGCGGTTTTCGTATTTGTCCATGGATGACAATAATCAAAGTTATCAATTATACATTAGTTAATTTGTAGCTATTTCAAAATAAAATTTCAATATTCTCTTTGTATTCTTTTCTTTTTAAAATAGTTTCTACATAGAATCATCTTCCAAGGTGCGTATATTTTCTTGGGCTTGTACTGTTATCTTATCACCTCATTTTTGATGTGATGTGATTTGTGATCTGTTAACACATATAGCGTACACGTTTACAAAAATATTTGTTGTCGTTTTGGCACCTTTCAGTGTGATCGTTTGTATCTGTAAAACAGTTTTTGATGTGTGTTACATCAAATGCTGTTTGTTTTAAATTTTATAGACTTTTCGTATTTATTTTAGCGATTATCATTGAGCTAGTATCCACAAGCACTGGTCAACCAAGAAAACCGAGATTTAATGCCGACCATCCGTTCCTTTACGGCATCACGGCCAAAGTGAATGGTTCCAGAAACACCTTCATGTTTTTAGGACGTTACTCTTCACCTTAAATGTTTTGATCCAGCAAAGATTGTTATAAATAAGACGAATTAAATAATTGAAATATCTGAAACGAACGGATCGAGTATCACTTATGAAAACCTTTGTCTGAATTGATTGCCATTGCATAGGCAACACACGTTTTATCATAAATTGCAGCTTCTTCAAAATACAACTTATATTATATTTTTTTATCTTGTTGGACTTCAATTTGAGTATAATTTCTTTTGAAATATGTTTTATCTTTTTTGGAGGTATTGTTAATCACAGAACACCAAGTTTATATTATAAAAAGAGATCTTCAACGCCAATCATCCGTTCTTGCATTTAATCCAAACAAATTCGTGCTGTTCTTCGGAAAAGTCTATAACTTTTAAATTAACACCTGTAACTGCACGAATTTCAAAATCCTAACGTTTTTGTAAGGATGGATTTTTTTTTAATTCTGTTTCACCATTTAGTTTGATTGCTTGGATCTGCATATAAGTCATTGATGTGTGTTGATTTTTCGTATTTATTTGAGCGGTTATCCGTAAATGGATCCCCTAAAACTTCCAAAAGGGATTATCCCTTTATGGTTACCATAAAAGCGTAAATAGATGGCATTCTTTTCATGGGCAAAATCACTGCTTTTCCTTAACCATCCACGCAATCTTTCAATATCAGGTCGTTTAGATTTTGAGGCCCCGGGTATAAATATGAAATGCATGAATGGGGGGAAACTTAAAAAAAAATATGGAGGGTAACATTTGAGAAAAATATGTATGATCTGAGGAGGATGTAACTAACACCGTTTGGGGTCCCCGAGCATTCGCCCGATTGTCCGGTCATAGCCTCTGTTCTATATCCATACGTTTTCGTAACCATGGGATTTTTTAATCTTGTTTCACTTCTAGGCGTTGTCATCAAGACAGCATCAGCAATGCCAATCTTCCACGTTGGCCATCCATTCTTGTACTTGATTGAAATTGATGCTCCCGGTAACACCGTTATTGTTCCATTTATAGGAAGATACTGCAGTCATGAAATTTAATCTCACTCTACTTAATTTGTAGCCTTTCAAAATAAAATTTCTATTTGAATACACTCTTTGTATTCTTTTCTTCTTAAAATCGTTTCTATATAGAATCACTATCTATTCATGGGCTTGTACTGTTATCCTATCATTTCATTTAATTTGTTTAAATTATTCTGGTTGGATGTGACTTAACAGATAGCGCACACGTTTAGAAAAATGTTTGTTGTTGTTTTTGCACCTTTCAATGTGATCGCTTGTATCTGCAAATAAGTCCTTGATGTGTGTTGCAGCAAATGCTACTGAGTTTTTTTTTTTAATTTTTATAGACGTTTTGTATTTATTTTAGCGGTTATCATTACGAAATTAAGCGCAGGCACTGGTCATCCAAGGAAACCGAGGTTTAATGCTGACCATCCGTTCTTTTACGTCATCACGACCAGAGTGAATTGTTCCATAAATACCTTCATGTTCTTAGGACGTTACTCTTTGCCTTAAATGTTTTCATCTACCAAAGAATGTTATCAAAAAGATGCATTAAATATTTGAAATATCTGAAACGAAGGGATCGTGTATCATTTATGAAAACCTTTGTCTGATTTTATTGCCATTTCTGATTGTATAGGCAAGTTATATTGCGTTTTTTTGTTACTTTAAATGATTTATTGAATGCAATTAAACTCTGCAAGTAGAATTCATTATTTTTGGCTTCTATCATCCTATAAGCTCATCTTATTTATTATAATTATTTTAATTGGATATGATAGATCGCGCTCACTAATACTGATGGACTTATTTTAATTGATTTTAAATTTGTATCCTTCCGACATTATCCGTAAATTTGTATCTAAGGATTTATTGCCGTCTATCCGTACCTTTACGGCATAAGAAGAAAAGTTAATGATTCCATAATAACCTTTATGTTCTTAGAGTGTTTATATTCCCCCTTAAGATCTTCAATGCCAATTATCCGTTCTTGTATTCAATCCAAAACAAGTCGAACGGCGATAAGCTGTAAGTTAACATCTGTAACTACACGAATCGGTTCGGCCACCGAGCATAACTGAAAACTTCCAAACGGATCATCCCTTCATGGTTGTCATAAAAGAGTCAACAGATAGCGTCCTTTTCATGGGCAAAATAACTGTCTTTCCTTAAACATTCTCGCGTTCTTTCCATATCCTAACGTTTTTGTAATTATGGAAAGTTTTTAATCCTGTTTCACTTCTAGCCGTTGTCAATAAGATATTATCAGCAATACCATTCTTCCACGTTGACCATCCATTCTTGTACTTGATTCAAATTGATGCACCCGGTAACATCGTTATGGTTCCATTCTTAGGAAGATATTCTGGTCAAGAAATTTGATCTTACTCGCGGTTTCCACATTTGCCCATGGATGGTAATAATGAAAGTTATCAGTTATACTTTAGTAAAATTTATAGCTCTTTCAAAATAAACTTTCAATTTCAATATACTCTATGCATTATTTTCTATGCCAACATCTTTTATATCAAAATGTATCATACAGGCGACTATAACAACAGGGCAATGAGCCGCCCATCATCTCACTTAATTTGTTTAAATTATTCTGGTTGGATGTGAGCTGACAGTTTGCAAAAATGTTTTTCTTTTGCCACCTTTCAATTTGATCGTTTGCGTCTGCAAATATGTGTATTACTGCAAATGCCTCTACAACTTAATAGATTTTTCGTATTTATTTTATTTTCATTAGGCAGTCATCCAAGAAAACTGAGGTTTAATGCCGACCATCAGTTCTTTTACGGAATCAAGACTGAATTGAATGGTTTCAGAAAGACCTTCATGTTCTTAGGACGTTATTCTTCACCTTAAATATTTTATTTACCAAATAATGTTATTAATAAGATGCATTAAATATTTGAAATAAAAGAAACGAAAGGATTGAGTGATATTTATGAAAATCTTTGTCTGATAGGCTGAGCACTTTCACATCACCGTCACCGACCACCTTACGTAACTTAAATATTTCGCTTAGATTAATTAGATGGCGCTTTCACATCAACGCTGCATGTTTCATTATAAAGTCGTAGATTTTCTTTTTAAATCACATATTCACAAGTCTAATTTTGCGTTTGTGCATATGTTTCTTTTAGAATTAATATTATATGATAAAATATTGGGAAGCTTACATGAATTTGTGATAAATCATCCCTTCCTTTTCGCCATCATCGAAAACATCAGAGGGCGCCGAGAATTCCTCATGTTTTTTGGACGCGTCATCAACATTAAACAAAGCACATCAAAATACACCTCGACGAAGCTTCCACCGTCGGATCCCATTGATTGGATTTGGAATTAGACTATTTTTTTCATAATAGGAAAATTTAAATAAGTAAACATTGACTGGTACTGAAATAAATTATTATGTTTAATTATTATCAAAGTCGAATTCACATTTTTTCATGACCATTTTCCGTATGTTTGTTGCCCTGTTCTAGGATTCATCTAAGAGGAGTTGCTATAGTAACTGATCTAAGAGCATTACACTTGAAAATCTAGTTGCTTTCTTGCTAGATTGAAATGCTTAATAAAACATTGCAAATTGCATCAGTGAAACATCAATATTCTTCGCACGATTTACTAGAGTTCTGTTTATTGTTGCAGCAATAGGAATTATGGCTGTAAGTGCATTCGTGTCCCCGATTAAACCTAATCAATTTAAAGCTGATCACGCCTTTATCGTCGCAATTCTAAACGAAACTGAAGGAACTAAGAACATCCTCTTTGTTGGAAGGCTTAGCGAGCCTTAAATATCATATTTTTTTGTGGAAATTTTGTATTTGCAACGACCTTCATTATTTCTCTAATTCAATAAACCATTTAACGTAACAATATATTTATCTTTATTTTTACATCCTTTTAGTTATTTTCAATATTAGTTCTACAATTTGAGCCTTTTATAACCTAACCTTATGTTTTTGCTTGGAAATCATGGGAATCGTGAGTTTGATTATTGGGATACGAACTTTGCCTTTCGTGTCTGTTTCAGAAGTTCTCGTATTCCTAATTAGTGGTGGCCTCCCAGGACCAGTACCCTTCAAAGCAAATCACGCCTTTCTGGTTGCTATAGTAACAGAAGCTTCGACTACTGCTAACGTTCTGTTTATGGGAAAGATCTGCAAATTTTAGTTGCTTCATACGTAATGTAAAAATATATATCATTATTCATTTCTTTTCGTTACCATTCTAACATAATTCCATTTTTGCGACGTTACGCATCCGCCCAAAATATTTGATGTTTCAAATTTGGTGAAGTGATTTGACACCTGTCTTTAATTTCCTAATCAATCCTCGTGGTTTAATTCATTTGTCAATTTTCGGTATTATCCAATAATATGAGTTTATATTGAAAATTTTCAACGATTCAAAAGTTCCTTGCTTTTCTTTCTTTACTTTGTCACTTAACTGCTACGAAACGTCACAATTTACAACAATCTGATAAATTGAATTGAAACATTATTTAGCAGAGTTGTTATAAAAATTGCAATTATTTGGATAAATTCTAACAAAACTCACTTGTACTTTCACTTCTTTTTTCTTCTTATTTTAACTACAAAGCGTGCACAGCGTTGACAGAAATTAATTATCGATCGAAGATTACTATTTCTTTCTTTTTTTTGTAGGTATTAAAATTGTTCCGTTCAGTGTCCCCCCTCGTAAACCAGAATTCGTTGCGAATCATCCATTAATATTCGCGTTATTCGCAAAATGTAAAGTTATATTTTTGGGAAAGATCCACAAATTGTAAAATAAATAAATAAACAATAATTCAACATAAAAGTTTTACAGATATTATTTTTTTTATTATTAAAAATCTATTTTTTTTAAATATTAAAGTTGCATTCCATCATTTTGTGTCATTACAGGAGTTTTGGTTGGTCTCGGAAGTTCTCTGCCGAAGCCAATAAAAGATATGTTCAGAGCTGATCATCCATTTGTTGTTACCATCACAACCACAACTGATGGAGCAAAACATACTTTGTTCATCGGACGCGTCATCAAGTTTTAAGTGCTTTTGTGTTTGTATTTTGCAATAACTTATACTCTATATGTCTACATCAACTTCTTTTTCAAAATAAAAAGCTTTTACATGTATACATCTGCATATTTATTTCAGAGATTTTAGTTACTTAAAAATGAACTTAATTTTAGTAAATCACATTTAAAATGCACAAACCTAAACAAATTTGGAGGAGCTGGGATTTGAACCCAGGACTTTCAGCATGCGAAGCAGACACTCTACCACTGAGTTACACCCCCTCTATTATTTTTTTTATCCAAAAAGTGCAAATAAAACGAAAATAATAATTTACCTTCTATTTAAAACAATTAAACGATAAGTTACATCAGAATCAAGAGCTTTCAATGTTTAACTGTTTTTTTTTGTGTATATATATATTTAGTAAAAACTCTTCTTGTGACGTGATCTATGTGCAAAGTCCATTACATGTATTGCTTCGTAATGTCAAAGTTTGTGTCTTCGTGACATTTGTACTGTCAAATTGGTTTCGTTATGGCAATAAAATGTCAAAAAGTTTTATTCTTCAAATTTCAGACATTGCGGTCAATTATTCATTGATGGATATTAGTTTAACTGCTAATTACAACTTCCTGTACTTTATCCAAGCTGCAGTTCCGGATAATTCTACATCGATTTTGTTCTTCGGCAGATTTTCATCTTAAAGACTTTGACATTTGAATGGAAATAAATATGAATTAACATTATCCATGTTTTATTTTGTTGAGTCTTCTTAGCACCATTGTATGTACACAAATCTGCACCTAAGATAATATAGTTGTACTTGTTCAATTGCATTTCTTCATGACAAATATTTTTAATTCTCTTTTCAAATTTCAGGCGTTGTGGCGACCTTAACTTCAGTGTCACAAAAACATACACTAGTCCTCAATCGTCCGTTCTTCTACTTCATTCAAACTTCAAAGAAGCACAAAGACGCGACCATTCTCTTCTGCGGAAAACTAACTATACACTAAATGAAAATAAATTTATTGCACAGTATATGGAAACAGAACACGAATTAAATAGACAAAGTTATTGTAGTCAATAAAAATATATTCAAAGCATAATTATAAGGACTTTGTCAATATCTCATCTTAACAAGTTTTACGTATCTTACAATATTCATCTGTAAAAAAAACAAATCTGAATCGAAAAAATTGTTATTAATTCTGCATTACTCTTTAATAATCAACAATTTTCTATGTTTTATGTTCCATTATCACAATGGCAAAAATAATTTCTCAATTCAATACATTACTTCCATCTTGTTTTCCTTGTGTTTCATCTGTTAATTCTCAAAATCTTATTTTGTTTCAAATAACGTTTTTAAACAATTGATATTATTCATCTAATCGTCGTAGTAAAACTTAAAAAAAAACAAGAACTCATTGTAATAAATTTGTGTTGGTAAAGTCAAATTCATGTCATCTGTTGATAATAACGATTTACTTGCACTCGCAGCATCTGGCACCATTTAAATGTACCACAATTTAAATAACTAAGATTTCTTAAAATCGAAACCTGTTTGCAATTTCAGACGGCTCAATAGTCCTTCTATCCGCTCCAGATGAACTGGTTATCTCTCATCCGTTTTTATACATTATTCAAGTTAAGATCAAGGAAGAATACCCGTTGACGGTATTCTTGGGAAGATTTTCGGCAAACAAATAACAATGTTTAGAAATGTTTAAAACGTCAAGAAACAATATTTCAGATACAACTCTTTATTGACATTATATTATATATGTATATATATAGCATATGCCAGTGTTTGTAAATGACAGTCACCACTTGACATTATTTTTTCTTCTTCTAGTTGTTATCCTAGCGGAGCTTGCGAAAATAGATCCAGCTTTCACAGCGGATCAACCGTTCTTTGTTGCGCTGCAACTGCAACGATCCGATAAAACTACACAACTTTTGTTCATCGGGAGAGTTTCAAAACCCTGATGGAAATTTTACTCACACCTCGAATGTCAAATGCTAATGTCAAACCTGACGATCTTTAGTCTAAGATTTAAAATTTAATTTGCACCATTGTCAACTCGAAATCATTGGGAATGCATGATCAACACGAATTTGTCCATAATAATGCTTTTGGGTTAATTTAATTGTGGTTGTTCATTTCTAGGTATAATATTTGAGGCATATTCATTCAAGATGCCTTTGCAAGAAAACGAATTCAAAGCGGATAGACCCTTCATTTATATGATATTAATGGAACCCACGACCGTCATGTTTATTGGAACTTTGAAAACCGTATAATTAGTATATTTGTAATAACATTTACTAACTGCAGATGTTTAATAAAAGTTCAAAATTAAAGTTTTAATGTTCATTTCATAATCTCTGGTTAAGGAATAAAAAAGCAGGCTTGGTTTGTTGTGCCTCCCACAGGAGAGGCGAGGCTTGTTAGAGGTTAGTTATTATTAGTTTTAGATTCTAGCGAAAATTTATTTCTTGTAGGATCGTTGATCGATGTCAGGATTGGAAGGATTGTGCCGCACATAATTATTTTTACCGTCGATCGGCCATTCCTATTCAGGATTCTTGTGCGCGATGTTTGCCTGTTTTTTGGGAAAATGGTGTCGGTTTGAAACAGTGTAGCTAGACAACTGTTATCTAGGGAAAAGGGTTGGTACTACTGAAATAGAATTGCGGTTGTGCGGCTCTACCACTAAATTACACCCCCTATATCACATATATTCTTCAAAAAGTGCAAATTAGACAAAAATAATAATTTACTTTCCATCTTAAAGAAATGATAATTTATAAATGCATATCAAAACAAAAGAGCTTTCAATAGTTATTTGTTTTTTATGATATATTCTTGTTACGTGATCTATGCGCCAAAGTCTATTACGTGTATAGCTTCTTAATGTCAAAGTGACAGTTTGTTTATTCTGTTCAAGGAAGGTGTCATAGAATGTGTAGCGTCAAATTGGTTTCACTGTGGCAACAAAATGTCAAAAATCTAAAAGTCTTATTCTTCGAATTTCAGACATTGCGATCAATTATTCATTGATGGAAAATATTACCTAGTTTTAATTACAACTTCCAATACTTTTAAAAATGTTCAAAATATCAAAAACAATATTTCGGACACATTTCTTAATTAACATTATAAAATAGATATAGCACATGTCAGTCCTTGGAAATGACAGCCATCACTTGACGTTATTTTTTTTCTTCTTATAGTTGTTATCCTAGCTGAGCTTGCGAAAATAGATCTAAAACTCACAGCTGCACTACTACACAACTTTTGTTCATCGTGAGGGTTTCAAAACTTTGATGGAAATTTCACTAACACCTTGAACGTCAAATGGTGTTCCTTAGTCTAAGATTCAAAATTTAATTCGCACCATTGTCATCTCGAAATCATTAACACTGCATGATCAACACGAATGTGTCCATAATATTACTTTTGGGTTAATTCCATTGCGGTCGTTCTGTTCCAGGTATACTGCTTGCGGGAGCATCATATTTTGAAAAAATACAAGAAAAAGAGTTTAAAGCGGATAGACCCTTCATGTATATTATATTTATGGAACCCACAACCGTCATGTTTATTGGAACTTTGATAACTGTATAATTAAATGATTTGTAATAACATTTAATTGCAGATGTTTAATAAAAGTTTTAATGTTCATTACACATTTTCTAATTAAAGAACAAAAAAGTAGGCTTGGTTTGTTGTGCCTCCACTAGGAGAGGCGTGGTTTGTAGTGGTTAGTTAACATAAGTTATCAGATTCTAGCAAAAAAATATTTCTTATAGGAGTGCTGTTTGTCAGAACTGGAAGGATTATCCCGGAAAAAAAATTATTTACTGTAGATCGGCCGTTCCTATTCAAGATTCTTCTGCGCAATGTTTGCTTGTTTTCTGGGAAAATGGTGTCGGTTTGAAAGAGTGTAGTTAGAAAATTGTTATCTAGGGAAAAGGGTTGGTACTATTGAAATGGAATTGGGGTTGTTATTTTTTTCATTTGTTCTTACTTCTTCTCTGTTTCTAGCCGTGTCTGTTGTAAATCGCATAAAACTGATACCACCGACTGTCTTGCTCAGCGTCGATCACCCATTCATCTTCTTCTTGCGACGCGATTCGGCGATCATGTTTTTGGGCGCACTTGAAAACCCCTAGAGATTCATTGTGTGACTCCTCCATCTTTTCCGCCAATAATTTCTATTTCCTCTCTTGTCATTGGTTCGCTTGACGGTGGGCGTTACAACCACCAAAAGTGAGCAAAGCATTTAAGATTCACTATTATTTTACTCATTATATTTTATGTATGTACAATAAATCTATTTACAATAAAGATCTTTTGTCTTAGCATTTTCCTTTTTTATTCTGGGATTAATTTAACTTAATTATATTTGCTACCAAAATTGGAAAACATTAATCTATGCTTTGTGCTTTTTATTTCAGATTCAGATTAAAGTTTTAAACATCGTCAATGTATTTGCCACTATGGTGTTTATTGTTTCACACAATAATATATTATTTCGTAATATGTGTACATTTTGTAAATTAATATTACTAAACTTTGATGTTTCTCATCTTTAAGAGCGTCAATTATTCAAATAACCTGTTTTTAACATGTAGTCTTCCTGGTGGTGGTATGTACTTAATGTTATTGTAATCTATATTACTTGTTACAATAATACGTAAACACGGGAAAATTAACTAATTCTCGTTTAATTTACGTTTTATGTTTGTGTATAAAATGCCAAGAATCGTTAGCAGAATTTTTAAAGAATGCTAAAAATCTAAAAATGTTTTGAAATCTTAATGTTTTTCAGTATTAATAATGTCACCATTGTCATATCGAAATCATTAACACTGCATGATCAACACGAATGTGTCCATAATATTGCTTTTGGGTTAATTCCATTGCGGTCGTTCTGTTCTAGGTATACTGCTTGCGGGAGCATCATATTTTGAAAAAATACAAGAAAAAGAGTTTAAAGCGGATAGACCCTTCATGTATATTATATTTATGGAACCCACAACCGTCATGTTTATTGGAACTTTGATAACTGTATAATTAAATGATTTGTAATAACATTTAATTGCAGATGTTTAATAAAAGTTTTAATGTTCATTCCACATTTTCTAATTAAAGAATAAAAAAGTAGGCTTGGTTTGTTGTGCCTCCACTAGGAGAGGCGTGGTTTGTAGTGGTTAGTTAACACAAGTTATCAGATTCTAGCAAAAAAATATTTTTTATAGGATGGGTGCTGTATGCCAGAATTGGAAGGATTATCCCGGAAAAAAAAATATTTACTGTAGATCGGCCGTTCCTATTCAAGATTCTTGTGCGCAATGTTTGCTTGTTTTCTGGGAAAATGGTGTCGGTTTGAAAGAGTGTAGTTAGAAAATTGTTATCTAGGGAAAAGGGTTGGTACTATTGAAATGGAATTGGGGTTGTTATTTTTTTCATTTGTTCTTACTTCTTCTCTGTTTCTAGCCGTGTCTGTTGTAAATCGCATAAAACTGATACCACCGACTGTCTTGCTCAGCGTCGATCACCCATTCATCTTCTTCTTGCGACGCGATTCGGCGATCATGTTTTTGGGCGCACTTGAAAACCCCTAGAGATTCATTGTGTGACTCCTCCATCTTTTCCGCCAATAATTTCTATTTCCTCTCTTGTCATTGGTTCGCTTGACGGTGGGCGTTACAACCACCAAAAGTGAGCAAAGCATTTAAGATTCACTATTATTTTACTCATTATATTTTATGTATGTACAATAAATCTATTTACAATAAAGATCTTTTGTCTTAGCATTTTCCTTTTTTATTCTGGGATTAATTTAACTTAATTATATTTGCTACCAAAATTGGAAAATATTAATCTATGCTTTGTGCTTTTTATTTCAGATTCAGATTAAAGTTTTAAACATCGCCAATGTATTTGCCACTATGGTGTTTATTGTTTCACATAATAATATATGATTTCGTAATATGTGTACATTTTGTAAATTAATATTACTAATCTTTGATGTTTGTCATCTTTAGGAGCTTCAATTATTCAAATAACCTGTTTTTAACATGTAGTCTTCCTGGTGGTGTTATGTACTTAATATTATTGTATGCAAATTATTTTATTTTATAATACGTAAACACGGGAAAATTAACTAATTCTCGTTTAATTTACGTTTGTGTATAAAATGCCAAGAATCGTTACCAGAATTTTTAAAGAATGCTAAAAATCATCAGCGGTTGTTTTGAAATGTTAATGTTTTTCAGTATTAATAATGAGGAAGACCCTGGAAATGGATTTTGAATGCAACCATCCGTTCGTATTCTACATAAATGTCAAGAGCGTAACGTTATTTACAGGAAAATACGACAACAATTAGATGACAGTAAATTTATTATTAGAGGTACACGAGATGACGTGTAATTAGTTAATTAATTATATTCTTGATTCAAACCAAAGATATGGTAAAATTGTGGAAAAATAGTATTAGTTCAATAAAATATTTATTACCTTGTAATTATTTCTTCATCCATAATATACATTTCCAGTGAACTAAATTGTCTATAATTAATACAGTTCGTCCTTAGCTGCTGTAAAACGTAAATGTATTAAAACAGATTTTGTAAACAATATATTTGTATTTATTCAATTTAATAATATTGTAATAAAATAAGTCACATCTATTATGAAGAATCTTTATCATCATCGTCATCTTTTTCATCATCTTCATTATCACTAAAGTCACTATAATCGAAATCAGAATCGTTCTCTTCGTCATCAACTTTGAGCGCGTTAAGCTTCTTCACGAGTTCCTCCTTCTTCATTGGTGCAGTTTCGTTCGTGTCCTGAGTATCGTCAGATTTCTTTTTATTCATATATCGGATGAATGTTCTACGTTTGCGCTCAGACAGCGTCTGGAGCATTTGTTTGAGCTCCAGGTCCATCTTCAGTTCTTCATTCTTGCTTGGTGCCCTCGGCACGATTTCCTTTGACTCCAGACACTTGGTGCAAATTTTATGTTTCTTACCGCAATCCGAGCACAGAACGGTGTACGCCTTTTTCACCTTCTTCTCCTCACATTTGACGCATTTCTTAGCCTGCGTTAGAGGTTTGTACTTCTTGTATTTGATCTTCCACTCGATGACTGCCCTGCACTTCTCGCACACCTCCGACACCTGAATTGCATTTAACTTCTTCGTCTTGTGGCTCGTGTCATGCAGATTGTTCTTGTAAGCTACGCGGTTTTGGTACTTCTGTGGTCTCGTCCGCGATCCGTTACCAGACTGCGTACTCATCTATAGAAAATACAAAGAAATACAGACAAAGAAAACGATTAAAAATAACATTATGCAAATAATTTTATTTTATAATTAAAATAAACGACGACTACAATCAATAAACTCCGGTAAGTATGCTCTTCGCATTGACATCCAACAATTTGCTATCCCAAAACCGATTTTCCTCGTTCTTCTGTTCCACGAGGTTCTTTAAACTCTCGTAATCGGAGGTAACCACGTCCGAAGCCTCGCTACCCGCAATCACCGAGCTGAACGTCTGGTTGTATATGATCTGACCGATCCTCTCCACCAGCATCCTGTACTTCTCGAACTCCAATTTCAAATCGTTCGCCTCTACTCTGTACTTGGTCAAATCGTCCCAATGCTTTCCAATTGGATCCACGTTCATGCCAGTCACTGTGATCTCGATCTGCTTCGCCACGCAATGCTGGTACTGCTCACAAATTTCCTCAATGCAAGCATTCAGTGTCTGAATCAGTTCCCTAATAGCTTCATCACTCTTTGAACAGGCAGACTTTACCTCACTCGAGAACCTCAAGTTGCTCAAATCTAAATCCTGCACAAAGTCTTCCTTTACATCCGGCAAATCAATATTCAGCAGCTGGGCCGAGCTCAAAGTCAGAAAAGTCTTCTTGACAACCCTGAAGCTGGGCGCTCGGACCAGAGGCAGTTTAAGCAGGAGTTGCTTCCACATGTTAATTTACAAATGTCCACATATAAAACCTGAAATCCTTTCATTTGAGTTTCAAGGGGCAAAGGAAATTTAGACACACTTCCATCAAACAATTTTGACACAGCTGACAAACGAAATATCATCAATCCCAAAATTGCAATGTTTTTATCATTATTGTTTATGCTGTCATCTGGAAAACATAACCTTAAAGAGGCACGTTTTTTAACTGTTCTTCTACTTGTAGATTAAATAACCTCTGTTGCTGTGATTCCAGTTGTTTTATCTTTCGGTATATTAGTTTAAGATGAGCGTCAGCAAGATTTATCAAACTTTCCTGAGGAAGTTCCCAATCTTGTCTCAGGCCGTCCAGGCGGGAGCTTTGATGGGAGCGGGCGATTTCATAGCGCAGACGGTCGTTGAGAAGCGCCCCATGAAAGATTATAGCCTGCAGAGGACGGCACAGTTCACGTCCATTGGGTTTTTCATTGCGGTAAATAAATAAAATGATACGAATAATCAACTCACCTTTGAGAAATTGGTAAACAATCGTTAAATAACCATGGATTCAGTTATATTTTTTGAAGAACTGATACAATCAGAGCAGTTCTTTTAACGTGGATACGTTTTGTGTATTTATTTCAAATTGTAGGTTAAACTTGAGATGAGTTATGCAACCAGATGTGCTTTATTTTGAAGGGACCAACACTGACGGTCTGGTACGGGTTTCTGGCTAAGCGCTTCGGATCCGTTGGTGGTGGATCCGTGGCTCTGAAGAAGATGGCCTGCGATCAGCTGCTTTTCGCTCCTTGTTTCATAGTGGTCTTCTTGACTGCTCTAGGTCTCGTCCAGCGCAAACCCCTGGATTCAATTCAGAAGGACATCACAAGAGATTACAAGGATATCTTGATAACAAACTACAAGCTTTGGCCTCCCGTTCAACTCGTGAACTTTTGTTTCGTTCCGCTCCAATATCAAGTCCTCCTCGTACAGTTTGTCGCTTTGGTCTGGAACACCTACCTCTCTTGGAAAACTCAATCGTCGCATTAGATTATTTTAGTTTAGATTTAAGTTTAAATTAAATATAAAATAAACAATAATCATTACTTACCCTCCCTCTTGAATAATTACTTAGATATGCAATGAGAATAAAGTATTTATGTTCGAAATTAAAACAGACATCTTTGTAGACTTTTCGAACTTTCATAATATTTATTTTAATTTATACCATATATATTTTTTTTTGTACATACATTTTTCTCTGGAATACACGAAGATAGAGGAAATCGGAACATACAATAAATAAATAAATTTACCCGTTGAAATAAAAACGAATTGAAGATTAACCATTGGACATAAAATTCGTTGTCTTATGTCCGCCTTTCTCTCGTTTCCACGAAAAAAAAGGGGAACGAAGATGCAATAAGTAAAAAAACTGGAGTAGTTTTAACTTGTTTCTGTAATACTGAAATAGGCCACAGTGTAAAAGTCATTATATAAATAGTTAGATATTCGGGGAACAACTAAATTAGGAACGGAAATTATAAAAGATGCTTTTCGCCCTACTTGACTAGATTTTCCTTTCGCTGAGAATATCTTGATATTTTCTTTTTTTTCTACTGACTTTTTCCAACTACTGATATTTGGGTACACTACTAAATACATATACGTTATTATTAGATAGTTAGGATAGGTTTGTTTTGAGGATAGAGGGAGTTTGGGGAATAATCCTATTGGACGTAAGGCGTGTCGTCCAATGGAATTCTTCTAGTAATGTTTTTTGTTTGGACTTCAATCTAGTTGTGTGTGTGTTGTGTGTTTGTGTTGGCGCTAATTTTGGTTGGCGGATCGAAGGTAGGCGTTCTTTAGACCATAAATCTATCCTCGACGTACTTCTCGGAGTCTTCACAGCGGCGTTTGTTGTTCTCAAAGCGCTTTCCGATCCTGCAGAGCATGTTGCGGTTATAGTTGGCGCCGAGAAGAGCCTTCTTCCTGGAGATCTCTAGGAGCAGACGGTTCCTGAGCACATCCAGAGAGTTGCTGATCGACAAGGAAGGACCGTCAATAAGGCCTGCCCTCTTGTTGCGCGCCTCCTGTCCAAAGTCCAGCTGCAAGATAAATATGATCAAACAGAGTTAACAGCTGAAGACAAAATGTTACCTCGTTGTTGTTGTTGGAGTCGGCGTAGTACGGGGCCATCCATTGTTTATTGGAAATCGCGCGGTATCTGGGCATCAGCTTAGGCAGAATATAACCCATTGCTTCCCGGTCCATAGGTTCGTTCTCCCTTCCGAAGAGAGGGTTTTCCTCGCTGTTAACGGCGACGATCAACGCCGCGCATACGATGTACACGGGCACATTCATCTTATTAATCTGCAAATAAATTATACATTCGTTAACTAGGTAAGAGTTACCTTTGTTACAAGCTCAAGTTATGAGTTACTATTGTAATAAATCTTATTAGTTATTTAGTTCTTTATGAAAATAGCAGTGTGTCATATTTACATTGTGACTGGGTATTCTATAAACTATAATGAGTCAAATTTTAAATAATATGATTACAAAAATTCGATTGAAGATATTTGAACATGCAAAATGCAGTTGTCCTTGTTACTAATATCTTGTTAAATGACTCTTTAAGTAATTATTATATGTTTGTATAATTTACTTTTTTTTTTTGCAGATCATTGAAAGGTAAATTTCGTTTGCTTTCCGTGTGTCACGATTTACAAAATGATAACGATGTAATTTCGGTTAATCTCCAGATAATTCGGGATGTTAATGAGAAACTTTGTTAAAAAGCGATTTGCATACATACATCAATGTTTTGTATTGAGGACAATTCTTTCAATTATCCTCACACCGTGCACGCGCGAATTTAAGGGAATCTGCAATTGGTGTCAAGATTGGTGTCCCCTTTTAAAGAATGATTTCTTTAACAACAAAAAACGTCACTGAAAACAGGGACAAACTGTTAACTTTGGGGGCCCTGGCCAAACGCTAATTGCGGACCTTACACTAAAACCGTTAATCCTATCCAATTAATCCAAGTTTGGGTTAGTTTTCTTTTATTTTGAGAATGCCTTCCTCTCCATCAATGTTATTGTTTTCTTTCGTCACCTTCGAGATTCTAAAAATATACGCGGAACGATAACGTCGCTGATAATTGCGATATTTTTAACACGCGCCGCCGTTCGTAAATAGAGATGCGGTCCACATTTTTTTCTTCCTTTTATTATCTCGGCAAGGATTTTCAATTTTCGCGTCTAGGAATTTCCGTACGACCTTAGAAACTACATTTTATAGATATGGAAACATTATAATCATTAAATTTTAAAGAAAGTCCAATAACTAATAACAAAAGTTATGTTTTTCAATTTCAATTGCAGCAGTTTACTCTTTGCTTTTCCACATAAATCAACAAATATAACATAGCAATTTTCATAGTAATTGAACAAAAGTAAATATATTAAATATCTATTCAGCTTTATCCAAGAAGAAACTTACGACTAATTAAAACTAATTACAATTAAATTGCAATGATTTTGGTGTGATAACTGAGAATAAAATTGAAATGTTTAATTTAAATTTGTAAAAATAAATTTGTGACAGTTCAAAGTTAAATTTTTAAAGTTAGAAATTATTTTTTTTTTTTTGTGCGAGTTTATTCCAACCAAATAAAACAAATGCTAGATTTCTATTTAATTAAATATCATCGTGATTCTTCATACAAATGTTGATTTAGTATTTTTATTTAACTAGATTTATTTATTTGTCATTTTCTTTTCTTATGTCATAATTTGAATTTGAATTCTCGTGGTTCGATTGCTTCTCTTTATTCCAATTAGATTTAACACTATTATATTAAGTTTTGGAATTATCGTTGAAGTGTTAGTGAATGCGTACCAATAATAGATCGTAATAAATACCTGGTTGATGGCTGTTAAAATACAGGACACGTATTGCATCATTGCAGGCGTTTGGTATAAATATAAGTAGGCCTTTATCTGCGTGCTTTGGGGGGATAAAAAATACACCGATTTAATCTGTATGTTTGTAGTAAGTGCGTGCAAACGATGATTCACTCGTTGATCGACTGGCGCTTCGGTGGTTTTTGGAGATCTTCGCTAATCCTTTGCAGAACGGACCAGATATAATCAGTTTAAACCGCCTTCCAAGAATACAACAATCCATCCTCCGCAGACATCTCAACGTTTTAACGCGAGTTTTTTGAATCGCAAATTCCTTCACTTGAAATTCCAACAATGTTTTCTTATTCCCCATTCCCTTGAGATTCTCCCTTTGATCCCGTTTTACCTCATCACCGCGTCTCGCGCTCCTCTTTCCAACAATTTAACAATTTAAACTTCGCCCCATACTTATATAGATGTATATGTGTGTGTATATTGTTAAGCTCCCGGAGGATGTAAACTTACGGTGAAAGAGCTACCCAATAATCGAGCGACGGTCCACTTTAATCCGAGTTAATTCACGGTGATGGAAAATCGGGGTCTTGGTCACGTAATTCGTAATTTGCGACGCAGATTGGGCAAGTTCTGTGCTTCGGTGTCTCGGCTCGGCGGATGCAATTTGTCGTGTTCATAACTCCATAAGGTACAGATCACACGTACCATTACTGACCTACGACAAAGCTATGTCCAGTCCGGCCTTTGACCAGACACAAGTTGCATTTCCCTGTAATTGCCCGATGTAGCAAACGGCTGTTCACCATTTCCATCTCAAATAGCATTAATCTCACTTGCATTTGTACAAAAATATAAATTATAAGACCTAGTCAGATCCTTAATATTAGATATTTTAATATTTGTTTTTTTTACTAAATTGTAAATTTTAATAATTCTTAAGAATATTGCCAAAGTTTTAAACTTTTTTTTTATATTAAAAGAAATTTATATCAATTTATTTATTGGCCCTTTATGTGGTTTTTGAGAATCGAACCAACTTATTTTTATCGGATTTTCGTGATACAAATTCAAATATAACTTTATTTATATATTTCGTGATACAGGCGACTATAGCTACACGGTTACGACCGCCCTCCAAATAATTTGTTTATTTAATAACTTCCATATAAAAAAAAAGTAGTAACGAGTAGCAACTGTATTTAGTTTATAGGAAATGTTTGGATATTAATGAAAACAATTTACTTTGTGAATAGTATAATAATAACAATGAAATTATTTTTTTTTGTAAGTTATCTACTTCCAGGCGGGGTGGAGAGTATGATGAAATCATGGATATAAGAATCGATTAACTGTCGTTAAAAAAGAATCTCACTGTATATAAGGATGCTTGTTCAGTTGCCTATGTCTAGTTTGTTTACGTTTACATGTACATAACCTAAAAAATTCTCTGATTTTTGTCGGATATCAGGAAGTAAATTGCGGTGGTTCGGCACTTCCGAAATGTTTCTCACCGAGAAAATGTGCCTGACGTGCCTGCAAATCGATCCCAAAGAATTGGTGAGTCTGACTGCTCTGGATTCAGATAAAATCAGTTACAGAGAGAAACTCAAATTGTGTTACCCCGAGGAGCTGGTAAATTCTCAAAAAAATTAATACATTTTCGATTTGTATTTTTATTTAATACTTTTGCAGCATCAATGCGAGCTTCAGAGGATTTGCCACTCGTGCATCCAGCAGCTGTGCACAGCATACAGATTTATTGAAATGGTGAGGCTGTCACAGACCTCTTTGCAGACTCTGATTGAGGAAAAGAAGGAAGCAGAGAGTGTGATGGATGACGAAGAAGAGGAGGAGGAGGTTGAGGTTCATGAAGTGGAAGGAAAGGAGGAAGAGATGAAAGAGAATGATGGAGAGAAGGACGAGGAAGGGTTAGAATTGCGTTGCGATTATTGCGAGACGTTGTTCGAGAAGAGGTGGCAATTGAAGAGGCATTTGGAGAGGATGCACATGTTGGATAGGAAGTACGTGTGCGATTATTGCAACAAGTCTTATAAGAGGTCGTACCATTTGGCGGAGCACGTGAGATCGCACACCGGTGAGAAGATATACGATTGCACGTTCTGCGACAAGAAGTTTCACAGAATTTCTTCGCAACGACGTCACATTCGTTCGCACGAGACCGCACCGGGTCAGAAGACTAAGAGGACGCCGTTTCTGTGTACCATCTGTGGCAAGAACTTCCCATACAGCAACAGCATGCAGAGACACATGAGAATACATCTGGGTATAAAGACGCACGAGTGCAACGTGTGTCAGAGGAAATTCAATCAAAGCACGCATTTGCATGTGCACATGCGAACGCACACCGGGGAGAAGCCATACATTTGCGATATCTGCGGCGAGGCTTTCTCTTTGAACGCCACACTGCAGAAGCACCTGACCGTGCACAGATGAGGGAATTGAAGAAGATGAAAAGCGCATCTTAGTACAACGAAATACCAAAGTAACTTAAGCCTAAGACCTAAGGTTCCGGGATTTCCACTTCTCTTTCTATATATTAGCATTATAAGCGGAAACATTACGAGTAGACGTCTCGTCTCGTCTGTTTACGACATCATCGGACCAAGCGGAGAATACGTGTATCTGCCTCGTGAAATATTGGACGCATAAAACGGGGATTCCTCTTAAATCATCATCAACGATGATCATAACGTAACAATAATAATGTGGGGATTAGATTTTATTTCCATCCGTTTCCTTTCCAGGAAATGAGCTGGAGGTTTGATTACTTAATAAATAAAACGGTAAAATAATATTTGTTTCATTTAATTACTAAATCCGGTAATCCTCTTTTTACTATATTACTACATATTTCACTCCGCAGTTTTAATGGCGCAAAGAATTGAACCAAACTTAATTTGAGTTTTGAATTATACTTAACGAGCAAAGAGTTTAAGAAGAGTCGACCCCACGTATAAAATATCACCTTGGAAATATTAGAAGCTTGCGATGATTGGAGGAGAAACTCGAAATAAAAATAAACAGACGAAACAAAGAGTGGATTGAGGTTGGAGGGCGTTTGTTGGGTCCCTTTGAAACTGGCAACTCTTTGACGGCGGTTTTATTGCAGCGCACATTTTCTATTGATCATTATTATTGAATTTCGCCGTAAATTAGGAACCCCGTTTTTTTCAGCTAAATTGAAGCTTTTCAAAGTAGAGAAAACATACAAACATCGAGCGAGAAAAAGGAGACAAAGTAGAGTGAGAGAGAATTCATTGTTTATAATACGGATTCTCGACACTGGATTTACAGAGGAATACAGAAAAATGGGCAAGAGGGAAATTGTGGAATGGGACGGGTTTCGAGGGTGTTTTACATAATTTTCCTGCTACACCTGGCTCAGCAGTTTAATAAGGCAATCTATTTGCGCTTCGGATTTATACCGAATCTTGTATTTTCATATGCATTGGACTTTTAATATAAAGATAGAAATATGTACATGAGTTCAGACAGCAAACAGTTACCTAACGTCACGTTTATAGTATTTTATTGATAGAAATAATATTTTCGTATAATGACATTTTCCAACTATATTATTCACGACATTCTTTGATTTGTAAAACGTCAAGTATTTTTCTGTATTCAAAATTTCACAAATTGACAATTAAAAACTTCAGCTAAATACGACGAGGATCATTAGATCAATGAGTAATCAATAATATTTACCAATACATGATTTAATATTATTACTAATACTACTTATAATATTAAACTGTATCGATATAGTAATTAATTAACTTTTGTAAACTATCAAACGTAAAGTACCGTACATAAAGTTTAAATAATAATATTACTAATACAGTGGCTTAACGAGCAAAATGAATTGTAAGAAAAAATGACTCGCGACGTTTTGCAAAACGAGTAACGATAAGAAGAGAAGTCCCGGATGCGCGCCTTCTACATCATTTATAAAACTTGTGTACACATGTGTATTTTTGAATATGTTTCACTATACGAGTAAAAATCCGGAAATTTTGGAACGGAGTAAACTCGTTAAGCGAGGTTCCACTGTATACAGATATTGCATCTAATATTAACAACAGTGCATATATTGGGAATAACAAATGGAATCATATACAAATAGGAATGAAATTGAGAAAAAGTAGATACAGATAGAAATGGCGAATGGGAGTGATGATCAAAATGAAATTATTCATTTCGTCGACGCGAATTGACGCGAATTCAATTTACAATGGAAACCCAGAAAATGCAAGTCGCGAATGCAGAAATTGAGCCCGAGGGATAAGCAAATAAATACAAATCGCTTGTAGAGACAGACGTCCCTTCAGCCAATTTCGATCGGAGACACCGAAACTCTTAACGTAAACTGATATTTAGATCGATGTAATTTGAGAATCTTTTGTCCTCAAATAACACTAAATTGAAGTCTGTTTTTTTATAATAAAGTTTTCACTATAATAAATGTACTTATATTTGTCAATATAGATTTAGTTTTTTGTTATTATGCAGAAACGAATCATGTCAAAAAATAAGTATTTTGATAATACTAACGATTTTCCGGGTCTCGACTTATTTTATAAGTTTATTCGATGAGGGGCCAGAAATGCCTAAATTTATAGACAACTGAATAAACATCGACACCATTCGATGATTCTGTGCTAAATACAAAAATATTCTCATATATATTGGAGGGGCGACTAATTGATGAACAGATTGTGAATAAAATAATACGACATAAAAAAATTAAATAAATTGGAATACATTTGTAAATAATAGTTTGAAATAAATATTGGTGGATGCGTCAGGAATCTCAAACTGCGAACAAAATCAAATAAAACTAAAATTAAATATAAAAAAATATTAAATTCATTTTATCATAATATAACCAAATACAAATAATTTTAGTGTAATCCAAATTTAGTTAAAGTGAGATTTAGCTTAGTTTCTTTTGAACATGTTTTCAGTTAATAAACCCTCACGACGAAATTGAATATTCCAACCATCAGTAGAACCGTGTTCTAATTTTTAAAATTACAGCGGTGACTAGTATATTTTTCTTAAAAAAACTAATTTTTGGTATTCAAATTCCAACTTAACTCAAAAGTAACGACTGTCAAATATGTTTGGTTATTTAGCTATCAATATGAATTATAATGAGTATAATATAATGAGTATTGACAGTTGTTTTGAAAACTCTAAATAATCTAAGATTTTCTTTCAAATATATACCATATTTTCGGACACAGTGAGTAATATTTTAAAACAATACTTTTCGAGAAGACTTTACTAGAAGAATATAGATGAATATAATAGTATAATATAAGAATTTATTATAAGATATTCCCGAATATTCGGTTAAAACCGAATGCACTTGTTGAAATGAATAATACATTTAAATGGAAACTAAAGCATTGATTCGCAAATAATATTCATTTGAAATATTCGTATTTGAATTATTACTGTTCCGGGAGAAGAAACTAGGTCTCGTTTGACGATTTTACCTATCAAATTACAATCTTGAATGCTGACTATTGTAACGTACGGAATAACAGATCAAAGGTGGCGGAATTATGTAGGAAATCTCCTTTGGAAACGTACGACTTCATGACCCGATACAATTATTATTGCCCTAGGTCACAAAATAATAACACACACTATACTCCAGCGTTTTCCATCCTATGAGTCGCGACCGAAGAAAAAGTTGCGACAATATTTTTAATGACAGCTGTCACCTTGCGTCAAAGCGAGCAAAATTGGTTAAAAACTTAGTATTGGGTACAACTACAAGCAAATATGTTGGGTTGCGCGACAATAAGGCTAAGAAACGCTGCTATACACTATACAGTGAAGAGCACGAGCATCAAGTGCGAAATTTGCTATTCCCTGTGTCTGAGGCAATGCGTTTTGATAATTGATCAGGATTATACTGTAATTAACGGTCGTCATCCGGGCTAATGCCACACTCTACTAATGCCCCTATCCAATTACGCAACCTCGAACGCATTTTACCAAAAACACATATTAAAAAACATGCGGCATTTACGAGAATTTTCGAACAAAAAGGAAAATTCCTGGAAATAAACAACAACAAAAAGTGGGTCCCTCTCCGTATAACGCTAACATAACGTGAAAATATTTTTATATTCAAACTACGTTTAATTGCGCTCCAAGATTCATTCGTTTTCAGCGTGTATTTTACCTGTCTTTCGCTTCCTATTTCTTTTCGTATTTATTTTAACTTTCCTCCAGTTCCTGAGAAACCCGATTCGCGCTCCGTAACAAAATCTCCTCCGGCAAATGTTTACTTGCGCTGTTGATCCTCCCTCACTCGACTCTTAATATTATTAAGATAATAATAGTATTAAGGGAAAATAAAAGCAACCGCTCTTCGGGTGAAGTTTCAAATATTAATCAAATGAAAACATCGTGACGTTTCCACAATGAAAAACATAAAATTTATAAAAAAAACACATAATTTACATTAGGTCTTAAAGATTTATTTGCATGTTTGAAGTGTGAAGATTTGGAGCGTAATATTAATATACAGGTATCACCCGACTTACGAACAAAATAGTAAAAGCTCGTTACAAACTTATTACAAGAATAAACAGTGATAAAAAAAATAACTGTCCAAACAAAAATTGATAATTTCTTTAATAAAATATAATATTTTTGTTAGATGTACTATCTGTTTTTTTGCATTTGTTTCTTTTGTCGTTTTCTGTATTAAATAATTGTGATGTCTACATTGAAAAGTATTTGTAAGTACGTATTTTGTTTATTTTAATCTATTTTTTCAAATTTATGCAGAATCACTTAGATCGCTTTAATGAATTCCTAAAAAACATATAGTAAATATAATTCAATCTGTAATAAATTTTACCTATTTTTCCCTATTTCTTAATTTAAAAAAACAATTAAATACATATAATAAGAAACCAACATTAAAATAACTACAACTACTTATATATTGGATCAGGTTATATTAAGACTCGGATTGAGGGGTATTAATTGAAATATTTGTAAAATTAAACTAAATAAATAGAAACTACATTTCTAGAGTTCATTTGAAAATTTTAATAAAAATTTACCAGTTTTGTTGCTACTATTTATTATTAAATAATAATAGTAAACAAAATATGAAAGCGTTAGTTGGACAATTTAAGAATATATATTGCACTAAATCAGCAATTCTTAACTGCAAAAATATTTCAAAATCATAAAAAATGAAATTTAACCATTTATTTCGACGAATCGAATGTTTTTGAAATCTTTCGAAATTGTAAAATAATTGTGAATTTGATAAAGAAAAACATATTTAATATAATGTTATTTTCCAAATAAAGATACTTAATAATACCAATTTATTATAAACCAACGAAGACACTCTATTTGAATTGACATTCTACCACTTACACTCCTTGTGTGTTTGAATTAACAAAGGATTTAAGTTTGAATTCACTTTTCAAGAAACAAAAAGTTGATACAATTGGAAGGAATATTCGCACCTGTTCACCATCGCCATACAAAATTTGTTGCTCTTTGCTTCCACATACGAGGAGTCTAACAAAAGTTCGCTAAGTTGGCTGGGAAAAAAAATAAAAACAATTTTAATATTCATCTTTTTGTAATTTCTCTAAATTATTCCATTTATTTCAATACATTTCTTAAATCAGTAGAGCCACCTTTCAAAACATTCCTCAAAATCTTTTTGGAGCTTTTCAAGTTTTACATTAAGTGTAATAACGATCTCTTCACTGGATCTGAAGACTCTTTCCTTCATTTTTTTTAATTTTTGGAAACGGCCAAAAATCATAAGGCGCTCGAGTGAGATAGCAGCTAGCACTTTACACTTTGTTATATTTCTGTTACTGAGGTGATATGAACCTTCTGCGCTCCATACTTGGTTTCCGGGTCGTACTTATAGAATCATCACCTGTTACGATTTTCCTATAGGTGATAGAATCTTCATTTTTAAAATTTTCCAAAAAATATTCGTCAAAACCAACACGTGCTTTTATTTGGTCGTCTTTTAAAAATCGTGGAACCCATCTAGCGAGTTTCTTCGTGTAGCCCAAGTGAAGATTTAATATTTGCGAAAAAGCCATGGCATTCAAGCCCAGTTTATCAACTACCTTTTCCTGTATCACTCACTCCATATACATTTTGGCATTCCTGGAAAATTTACATAGGCTTGAGACGTCGAAATCCATAGAGAATGTCAAATCAAATTTTTGCTGTGTTTGTTGCATTTTCTCCTATCCATTCCTACCGATCTTCTTGAAATTTGACATGAAAAATCGTTAGACTTTAACAAATTGAGAAACAACTTTTGTTTTTCCGAAATAAATAAATTAACGCCTACTTAGTGAACTTTTCTTAGACCCCTCGTACATGTTCTAAAAGGGATTTTCTACAATGATCAATATAAAAACAGCATAATCGACTTTGAATAGACAAGTAAATAGTATTGAGTTATACAATTGAAGCGCTAATAGACAAATTAGTGGACACCGTTATTTTCTAATAAGTATGTATGTGAGCACCTCGTATGATGAGCATTTCGCTTAACGAGTAAAATAAATTGTAACAAAAATGACTCGCTTAACGAGTGACGTTTCGCATAACAAGTGATGAGAAGATGAAAAGACCCAAATTGTGTAGCTTCTCCTCATCATTTTCTTTGTCATCTTTGTTTATAGTGGATTATACTTTGAAAATATAATTTGTGTTTACTGTAAATGCAAAACATAAATGTATTGTGTTCAACCATTATTATAATATATAAACAAACTTTGTACACTTTTTTATATAGACAAATAGTAAAAGAATCTCCGTTTAAAAATTTCCGGATTTATAGTGAAACAATTTTCCCCCTATAAACTAATGTAAAACACTACAAAATTTTGTTTTCGTATTTATTGTTTCATTATTATACCTAGTTATATAAAATCAGTATTAATGCTGACCGCAAAAATAATTCAAAAATTTTAAGGGGGCCGCGACTACTAAAAGTTTAAGAACCACTGTACTAAACTATGTTTGGCATCTGGTGTGCATTAATAAAGTCGATGAACTTAATAATAATTGTTTCGGATAGTCGCAATTACCAAAGTGGGTCCGATTAATAGCCTCCAGGCCTTTGCCCATATTATCAGTTAATAAACGGATGTCGAACATAGGATCAATTTAGTTCGAAACTCTAAGGGATGAACAGGAAACCACCTACCTCGAGCCACAAATAATTAGTTTAAAAAAATAATTAAAAGTAACTACTAAAAAAAATGGAGATGAGTTGGAGGTTGAGTTTTCTCAAACAATTTTTTCAGCAATTTCCACAAAGCTAAAGCCCGGATTCCGCGCTCCGTCCATTATCCTTTTATATTTCACCGGGATGCGTGTTTTCCTTTTGCTGCATTTCTTAGCATTTTAAAAGCCGAGCCGCATCTTCATCTGCAACCCACTTTCTCGGTCTTACCTTTTGTTCCGTATTAATGTTTTACCTCAATTACTTGAATTTTGTCTTTGCAGCGCGCCGTTTATTTACTCACACTGGTATTATCCTCTTTTTTTTAATTTCTTTCTCAGACGACAGAATGCTTTGAAGTTATCAATTGCTTCCTTGCATCCAGAGAACATTTACCACAAACAAAATTGAAAGAGAGATAATGAGGAAGAACAAAAACTTGAACGATCTTCAGATCTTTACTTTGCGGCGAACTTTTTTTATCTCGTTCCGTTTGATTGATCGTTTGATGTTCGGTAAATAATTTATGAGGAAATCGATCCGTATTCGTTAATTCACTTCTTAGGAAATGATGAAGCACCGCAATGTAAATGATACTGCTTCTGATTATCGCTCATGGAATATTGTTGGGAACTGTGTAAATCTAAAACAACAATCATCTCTGTATGAGCTATATACTATCGATTGTTTATAATGCAAGTGTACACTTGTATCCACTTTGCACTTAATTGCATTCCGATTCGACTGGATTCGAATTCAATCGAATTAATGAACGGGGAATTTTTAATAAACTCACCACTAAACTGTATACAAAATTGCAAAAAAAATCCATGTTCGATAAGGAAACTAATTTATTGATCCCGATCATCTAATAATACTTTATGAAACATTTCAATATTTCAGTATATAATTATTATTAGATGTAACATATTTGTGCAAATCAAATATAAATTGGATTCATCTTCATATATTTGAAATTCGTAAATCGACAATTATCGACTTATATAATGTTATATTATTATAAGCAATATACAAGGTGGCCCAATTGAACTGCAACCAACTTAAAACTGCTATAACTTTTGAACCGTTAGCAATGTTTTGTCTATAATTCGCCTAATGATAGCTAACTAGCACCAAAAGTGGCTATTGTTAGAACCCTCGACAAAGATCTCACCGATGTGTTCAAAAGAAAACTAGGTTCTAACGAACCGAAGGAGCTGTTGCGCTCGCACGAACGCAGCCAATTGCCAAATATCGTTTAGTCTAATCAGAAAAATTTCCCAATTGAGAAATTCGTAAACACATAAAATGATCGAATTTACTTAGAATAGAAAATTTATACATTCGAATGGCCACAAGAAGTCAAGTAACACCGTTTGTGGTAGTTAGGGAGGCTGTGACTGTCGTTGTCGCTCTCCTTTGGTGTTTTTGAACCGTGGCGTCAAGGTTAATGCGAATGTCTACCACGAAAATGTTTTAGAAGGTGGTTTGAAACCGTGGACAACAAAACATTTCAGTCAGAAAGAGTGGACGTTTCAAGAAGATTCTGTACCAGAGTGTTACTGTGTTCAATAAAGCCCTTCTTCGTGAATCGAGGAATTGTTTTCCAACATTTTTTCCTTGTGCTTCAATAAAATCCAATTTAAAATAAAATAAAAAATACAGCGTTTAAAAAAGCTGCAGTTCAATTGGGCCACCCTGTATATAAATCGCATCATTCTCTCATGACTTTGAATATTGACAAAATTTAATTTGTATAAACTCCATCTAAAAGCAGGTCATTGTAAAATACAAAAAAAAATGAAAATTTGTAAATCGAATATAGTTAGTTATATAATTTCATATTATTAGATGTAACTTATTTCTGCTTAATTGGAATTCGTAAAACCATATAATTGTATATTATTATAATATATACAACATATTTGTACAAAGTGAAAAGTAAATCCTTAAAGTCAATTACATACATTCAAAGTATACGAAACAATTAAATCAAATAAAAAAAAGGACTAATCTTGTGCTTGATTTTTACTTAATACTTTGTAGAATTACTTACTCTAGAACTACTTATATAATTGTATTTTAATAGACAAAATTTAGATACTCGCGCGAGGCCAATACAAATCCTATAATCAGTAGAAAACCGGAAGAGCTTTTAGTTCTCATTATGTTTGGATAATCCTTAAGTCATCTCGTGGAAACTTTCTAAAATCGATTAGTTTAAGGTTTTAAAAGTTTTCAATATTTAATTAGGTCGACGAATGGCTTTTCCAAGTTTGTGTTATCTTTTGCCGCCCGACATTTATTTATTTACTTTATCTTGTTTCATTCTCCTTTACTCTTTTTTTTTGTTACGGGGATAGGATGAAGATGGCATACTTTGCGTTCGGACGAGGATTCCCCATTAATAATCCGGATTTGCCACTCGGCAAGTTCGTATCTCGCGCCACCATAAGTTTCCCTCGGTCCAAGAACAAGTGCGAGGAGCTTAAGACTCGCAACTTTCTGCAAACTCGAAGAAATAAATAAACGCGAAGTTTGCACAGTAGAATAGAGGCAATTTGCCTATCACAAAAGTACGCAACAGTAAAAATAAAAGGCAAATTCATATATAAAAAAAGGAAACAAAACGAAAAGGTTCTATTGAGGGATTCTGATTTGTACTCTGCTTCAAAAATAAATAAATCGAAGTGGAATTTGCTTTGTAATGGTAAAATTGAAAGAAAATAAAAAGAAGCGAAGTTGTATAAAAGGATATTTACGTGAACGTACATATCGAGCGATGCGGAGCGAAATTATTCGAATCATGTGAAAACGTTAAGAAATCCGCGATCCGGTTTCTTTATTTTTCTTCTAATTGATCTGCAAAATTCTTGGCGATATCATTAAAATTAATGAGCAGCAGGGCCGGATCGAGGGAGTGGGCACTGTACGACCCCTCGATAAAACATCATCAGTTCGCACCCTTGTTGACCCATTCATTACCCGATTTCGTAATTGACTAACCGCTAGATCGAGAAAACCCACCAGGCGTAAACATTAATTAGAGAGGCATTCGATTGAATTTTACATACAATCATTAATATCACCCATATTTCTCTCATTCACATCATTATTGTCATGAAATAATTATTTACTACTAAACACATTTGGCAATATTGATTTTAAATAGAACTGTCATTTCGTTTGTTGAGGTTAAATTAATGTCATTTGATTACAAAAATATAATTGTCGGACACATCGGTCATTCACAATTACGTAAAAATAGAAAATTGTTCTTTTTCGTAATTCTGCAAACAAATATGTTTATTTTTCATCTGTTTCCAAATGCTAATTTTTTTATTGTTACTAGTTTAAAAATAAATCACTATGTTTAAAGTTGGTAATGACACTAAAATTGTTTTTTTAATAAGTCATCTGAGTTAAAATAATTCATCTAGAAGTATTTCATTATAATATAAGGTAAGAACGAAATTTTCTTTAGTAATAAATAATATTGTGAAATGAAACACTTATTCTTCTTATTGAAGACTTTCGTCTTTCGTGGTCCACTTAGCCTGTATCGAACTGACACAATATTCTCAGCCTTTGCAAATATTCAACTCAAGAGATGGATCTGATAGAAGATTCATCAACCAATTAATCATTAATGTCTTAAAAAAAAACGTCTCTTTCTAAATATTTACAGCTTTATTTGTATCCACATTTGTATCGGATAACAGAATTTTTCATTGTTTTATATAATATAATTAAAAGTTCTAAATTGCTAAATAATCATTGATTCTCTTTGATTCTTTTAATGCATTCCCTTTGCCGGATAACCCAGATTTAATTAATTGAACGAACGAGCGAATCTTGCTTACGTTTCTTAAGAGAATTAACTGCGAGGCCGATTAAGTCGTACCATTTCTTGGGGTTGCAATTAAAAGGAGGGTGACTATGACCCAAATAATGTCTCTTCAATCTGCATCTCCAAGACCCAAATGTTTCAAACACATCTCAGAAGATTTCCTTCAATGAAGTCGTGGATTAACTTTGATTCTGATTATATATTCTCTTGTTTCAATTCCTTATGATATAGATATCAAGAAGACATCAAGAAAATATTCCTACGCCATCCCCCAATGACCTAAAATCCCCCTTTCGTTTTCATGCAGTGTTAAAATGTGTTCCGCGAACATTAGTGCAACAATATTCTTTTCGTGTTAGTCTTAAGTCCTGTGTTTTTCTTAACCAATGTTCTCTATTTTTCTTTTATATGTCCTATTATTTTAAGCTCCCCTTCCTGCTCAGTATAGGAGCCGTTATCATCATTATTGTCTCATCTTGTCATCTTGCCCGATTAATGTATATTTAATATTAGTAACTTGATGGAGGCGGCAATAGGCGGAAGCCCATACCGGTCTCCCCTAACTTATTATACCTGTATCTAATTTTATAAAACAATAAAGACTTAATAAAATGCAAATGCAAACATCTATAAACTTTGATACTGACAATTATATAATTGTCTGTTTCAATTCTTTATGACAACTATGAACTTTGATTTTAACAATTATATCTGCTTTTGTTTTAATTTCTTAAAGCAACTATGAATTTTAATTCTGACATATAGTTCTAATATTTCAATTCGTTATGACAAATATGATCTAACCACAATTTAAATGGATTAAGTGGATTTATATAAAATAAAAAAAAAAATACGTATAGATTAACATAACCATTGCCGCCATTTGTAACCAATCCTGATCGTTTTTTTGCTATTTGTAATTGGAAATGTGTCCAATTTATTTCGATTCGTTTTATAATTGTTCGGCGCTTTGAACAAAAACGAGATCAAAATGTATCAAAAAATAAATCATACCCCTGACTGATTGCAATAGATTCTGATAATTCAGTTCAATTTTTAGCAACGCCATCTACCAATTAATCTCAGTTTTGCAAAAAAAAAACAAATTTCCAACAAACAAAAATCGTTCGATTCGTTATGCGACTGATTGGGACATGTCCTAATTTCGGTTTATTTAGCTGCTTCAATTAAAATCATTTTTTTTCTACAAAATATTAATTTATTCGGGTTTCTATTCTAACCGTACGTTAATTTTCCGCATGAAAGATACGCGGAAATTGCGTTACAATTTTGCTAATAAAAAAAAATACAACTGAAGGTGCGGAAATTGAAAAAGTTGCTGTGTTTCATACGCACATAATTAAAATTCCTTTGTTGAAATTAAACTTGAAGCTTTGTGCTCTCGGTGTTTCTTTGATTAAAAAATATACGTTGTTGAATCGTTTAAAATTTTTTGAATAAAACTAATGTGCAAGTTAATTGATGAAATTGTAGTTTGACAGTTTATGACAATTAAAAATTGATCAAAACGGTAACCGGACAAAACAGAACATCGTCTTATTATTGTTGTGTACTTTCCAAGATTATAATGAATTTGTATATTCAACTTTTGTCATTTGTTTATTTGAAATTTTACTAAAGCTTTAATAATAATTTTTTAATGTTATATTTTGCCATATATTATTTGGGAAATGTCATTTTTATGGCATTTTTCAAATAATATTTTTTCAGATTGCTATTTACTTAGTCCAAATTTCACTAAGTAAAATCGAATTGTTCGTGAACGGAGGTTTTTGCAAAGCGGTTTTGCCTATACTGTACGCACCATATTGAAGTGGTGCACAAATAGTGCTTTGGATATAGAATGCGTTAGTTTACATTAAATTTAGCGAGTGGTGAATTGAATTTGCGCCGTTCGCAATTAATTTATCAACGTTTCGTTGATTTAATTCGAATACGTGTCGAGTTAACGAACGAACAATTTTATAATTTTATTAATTAAATTCGATAATAAATCATCGAGTTGCAAAACATTTCCTTCCAAGCACGTAAAACAATAGATAATTATTTTATTTCTAAATGTCAATGGAAGCATTGTTTTGAAGAAAAAAATCTAGTTCATTATATTTTTCAGAGATAGCATTTCAGCTGATATTTAATTGCGTTTTCCCTTCCGACCTGAAGGAACCTAAAACGCGCGATGTTATTTACGTGCAAAATCCGAAGAAACGCCCTAATTGCGTCTAGTTTGGGTACATTCTTCTCTTCGACTTGCATAGAATTATTTCGTTCCTTTTTCGCCCGCTATTCGTTATTGCGCCATTTATATAATTTCAGCGCAAAAAGCGCTGTAATTGCGAGAGCTGCACGAATCATAATATAACCTTCTTTTTATTCACTTTTCATAATTTATCAAATTGCTGTATTCTACACGCCTTTAAAGTTCATGACTAGTTAATGGATTATATAACCTGAATCATACCTAACAACCTGTTTCTTATTATGTAACTATGCCAACTAATTCTTCTAATTGAAGTATGTACAAATATATTTAATTTCACGAAGATCATCAGCTTTAATGCATTTGAACTACTCCGACGTTACGCTAACAGAATTAAGCGATTGCTCACGTCTACCATTTGAATTATATCTATTCAGTTCTATTCGCACTAAAGCCATGCATAATCTCAAAATGTCTTGCAGCAAAATGAATACATAATTACTAACGAACTGATTAATGCAATGCTGTCGACGTTAATTAAGATATTCCATTTTGAAATCTCGAAAGTACCCTTTTTTTGTAAGGATATTCTAACATTTGGCATAACAATCCATAAGTGCAATTCCCGGCGCATCCACCGATATTGCGTTTAATTAATACTTTCTACGTCTGCGTATAATTAAAAAGTTTTGCACATTGTAAAGCGTGTTATTACATTAATGAAAACTCGAATGTACTTTAGCCTAATTAGTGAATGCAATTTCGTGTTTTTTTTTGTTGGTGGTGGTAGAAGTACGCTTTTGGGAGCGGAGACACGCCCGTATCCGCTATTGTTTCAATTCCCTTTTGCCACGGACGTGTAATTTGTCAACTTGAAAATCGTTGCTTCCGCGAAGAAAACAAAATCTTCAAGGAAACAACGATTTTAAGGATTGAATATTTTAATCCACTTAAACGGTTTCCGGATCGTTTGACCCGCTTTTTAACTACTTTCTTTCGTTCCGTTCTCAAGAATTTAATGTTTCTACTAAACATAAATATTAAACATTATTTCAAACGTTTCAAGAAATGTTTCATTCTAATTAAGTTTGGTGAGATTGTAATTGTTGTTTTTTTTAATAGAATTTATTTTTTATGATTAAACTTTGTATTGTATGTTGGTTTTGTAATGTAGAGAAACTACTTCAAGTGAAATTATTGTTTTGTCGATTGAGTTTCGCTATTCTTGGTTGGAGCTGAATAAATACAAGCGGCTATGGGAATTGGAAAAGTACACTTCAATTAAAGGTGAAGTGAAATATTGCGGCGGACTTTTCAAAAATATGTTCAATATGAAAACGCGAGGAAATATTTTCCTTGTGGAAATAAAGGTGGAGGAGAAATCTCTCTCTCGCTCTTTTTTCCTCCCCGCTACACGTTCATCGATGACTGATGATAAAGCTGTGAAATGGCCACCTGTAGATATACCGACGACTTTTCCTCCCCTTTTCTTCGCTTTTCCGACGACCAGAAATGCGGAAAACTTGACACGTTATTAAATCCCCACGACTTCGGTTTCCTTTCCACCTCACACACACACACACTCATCACGTATCCCACAATATTGGGGCGTGAAAGGAGTTTTCCTCGCTGACATTTCCCCATCTTTGACGTTTATCACATAAATAAAATAATGACTCTGACCTATCCAGAGTTTTTTCCTCGTACCGAACCACACATGATTTTCGAGTTGTCTCATTACATTTTTTTTAAATAAATAAATACTGATAAGTGACCAAAACATTATCTATTGAACATGTAACAATATTATTAAATTATATTAATAAAACGAAAATTACAATAAATCATAAAATGTAAGCAATATTTTATTGAACAACTAACAAAATAAATACATTGATTAAACTTAATTTATTAAAAAAAAAATAAATATTAACCATCCTTATATTATTTAGTAAACATTAATTAAAAACTACATTCACCAAACTTGAAATTATTATCGAGATAAATTATTGAATTAACCAAAAATATTGCTGTTATATTTGATTTCATTATATTAACAAAATTTTAATCATAATTTATTAAGACTTTATACATTGATCAGTTAATTAAAAAATACATTTGTTAAAATTAAATTTTATTATAAATTTACTATAGCAAAAATAACTACTCCCTCCTCCCTGAAGTTTAACATTTATCGTCATTGCAAAAACTACCCAAAACTATATTCGAACAATTACCAATCCAATTAAAATCCAGCAAGATAATCTAAACACATTGCAGTGTTGATGATGAGAATGTTGTTCGCGCTGTTACTGAAAATGTGTGTAACATAAGAATGATTTGTCAACCACTAAACAACCCCGATTTCAATGTCCTCGATTTGGGTTTCTTTAACGCCATTCAATCATTACAAAACAAAGAGTCTCCAGTATTGATAAACTCATTGCGGCTGAGTATAAAGCATGGGACGATATAACCGAAATAACGAAATAAAAACTAGACAGAGCTTTCGCTATATTGCAGAAGTGTATAAAATTGACCAAAGAGGCGATAATTACAAGCTACCTCACATAAGCAAGGATAAACCACTTCAGGAACTTGACCGTTTATAGTTACTATTTCAATGTTACTCATAAGTGTTAATTTTCAATTTATTTCCATTTTTTATCTTATAGTTTTGTTGTGAAAATACACATTATATATCCCTTTGCACATTTTTTTATGAAATTGGACACTTATTTTGGAACGGAGGGAGTATTAAATTATTCTGAGTTTGAAACTTGCATTATAATAACAAAAACTTTAATCAATTCCGAATAAGCGGAATTTAATTAAAACAACCAATTGTTATGCAAAAACTCGTTGGTATATGAAAACTTGCTACAATATTTCGTCACATTATATTTACGAAACGATAATTGGAATCATGAAGTCATAAAGCCAAGCCAAGATGCTTACATAACATTATTAGACTATTACATCGTGCACTTTATTATGCAAAGCATGTTCGCAAAGTTGTTCGTTGCGAAGGTAGGCATCTCAGCGTTTACAATTTTATTACCGGTAATTGTTGCTATGGAAACGTTACTTTTACCAATCTCACGATGATTCTTCACTGTATAAAATCCGTTTATATTTTGCAAATTAACTAAGTGCAAGGTGTAACATTTAATTTTAGTTTTTGTTGAAAATCTTAAAATACAATTCACTTCGAAAATTTGTGGTATTTGACAAACAAAATTAAATAGATATAATTATAATTTAAGGTTATCAAATCTGTCACTATTTGACAAGTCGAGAAAAAATAATATCATTATTATTGACATTTCAACAATATTAAATTAAGTTGAATAAAAATAAATATGTTTCTCACATTTTATGAAATTTTCATAAAATTATTCATGAGTTGCAACCTTTTAAATGCTGATTTTAATTTGTTTTTTTTAGAGGTAGTTTGCAAAATTGACCAAGGGTAGTAATAAATTGCATTTAGAGAGAAACGATAATTAACTTTTAGCGCTAAAAAAAACCAACACGCATATACCCAAATGCAATTACATAATGTCCGGTACGTGTAAAATACACACGTCGTAGTATTTTGAAACACTGTAAATATACAATTTAACTGTTTGAATCGTCAAGTGCAGTAACTTTTTTTTCATGACATAAATGAAAAGACTCCAGTAATCCTCCGGTAAATGTAAATTTCTACTTGCAGATTTGTATTATTTTTCTTGTTAAAGGGTGGTGTTTCGAAACTGCTTTTAAGTGTTTCAAATGCGGGTTAAAACCAAATAAATCCGGAACAGGAAATTGCAAACACACTCATACAACAAGTATGTAATCCTGTCGACAAACAGGCTTTCATTGGGAAACATGATTTCGCCTACTTTTTCCTTTTAATCTCTCTTCGGAATACGATACAAACGCGGTTTCAACCCTTTGTTATCTGAACATAGTTAAAATAAAAAAAATCATTTTTTTTTATTTCTTTTAAAACACATTAAAATTAAGTTGTGTATAATTTTATACTAAATTTCAACAATATTTTCAATTAAAAAAATATGTGCTACTTTCTGGTAAAGTCAGATTATTTTAAAATCAAATCGTGTAATAACTGAATTGTACTGATTAGGATTACAAAAACGGATCATTTTTCATACATATTTAGTAACAATATTATTTTATAAACTTACTTCGTGGTATTCTGCTATACAATTATTCCTTTCATTACAACATGAAAATAATCTATACTTGTCACTATAACTTGAATGTAGTTTTATACTCACTTGGTGTTTCCAGTTGCAAAACAAATCAATTTATATAATATAAAGATTTCAATAAAGTACCAACAAGTATTTAGGTCTGTTTCACGTCTATTTATAATTTAAATAATAACATAAATGTGTTGGTATTTATAAGTAACGTCAGACGACAAAGGATTCAATTTGCTTTCGACCATTTCTCAATTAATGATTAATATTGTTCACTGCATTAAATACAAATTGAAACTGAATAATTTAGAACGAAATATATATTTTTTATTGACAGATATTTTCTTATTTTACGAAATATATAGCATTTATATTGTCAAAGATGACACTTTACGTTTTTATATGAGTCCTTGAGTTTTAGAGTTAACTTTTTTGAATTTAAGTTAGGTTGACAGATGTCTAAAGTTGATATGTAATAGGTTAAAATTAAGATGACAGTTGTTTTGTCAAATGTGACAGTTTAAGTTTCTACGTAAGTCCTCGAATTGTTTCGACTTTCAGAACAAACTTAATCCTTTTCAATTGGAATTAGTCTAAAAAGATTAGTTGACAGTTGTTAGAAGTGTCAAGTATGATGTCGCCTTTCAAAACTTATATTTCTATTGCCAATGGATCAAAAAGATTAATTGACAGATGTCAAAAGTGACATCGTGTAAAATATATTGTTTCATTCGGTAGTAGGTTGTGATGCATGCTGTGCACAGTTGTAATGAAGTGATCAGATGTATTCAGAATGCTATTACATAATACTGCTCGCCGCATTATCGTGACGGGATCATTTAATTTCCTGTCGACTCACGTAGGTGTTTCGTGAAGGCTTTGCCTTTTCGACAGGCAAAGAAGAGAGGGCCAGGCACGACGGAAAGAGTGCTCGCTAACGGGGCGATGCATTTAGAACCGCGCGATTACGTAACTGCACGACACAAATCCGGATTGCCCTGAAAATCCATTTTTCTCTTCTCCTTTCCTCCACCTCTTCATCCCCATTTCGCTTAATAGATTTCCTCGCCATTCATTAATCACCCCCACCGAATCTGTGCGACCACCCGCGATGCAAGGGTGGCGGCGGGGGTTGGTTTGGTGTGCGTTTAGAGCAGTATTAGTCTCTTTTAAATCCGTCGGTTTTATGCACCGCCAACGCCTTCTTCCGCACGGTGATTAATTACGCAAATGTACGGACGTGTAATAAAATAGTTCATTTGTATTGCCAAGGATGTTTTTAATTTCGTTTTAATTACTCCTTCCATCTTTCGTTGCATTGCAAAAATAAAATATAAATAAAATGAAACAACAAAACAGCGTCTTGGTAGAAGAGCGCAACAGTTTGAAGATTGATTGATCGAATCGCTCCGAGGGAGCTTTTAGTTCGGAACTTAGTGGATGCATACTCCAGGGAACTTCGTAAAGATACAATTAACATTCCCCTTGTTCATATTGCAATTAGGGTTTACACAAAAACCGACTTTAAAAAATTATAAAAAAAAACCAAATTTACTTCATTCTTCTGTTTCTACCCACTAATACTAAAATTTTAGTGATTTAGGTCAGAACAAAGTCACTTCTTCAGGTTTTTGAAATCAATTCCTTTTTCCCATAGCATTTTTATTATTGTTAGGCAGTCAAGAATTCCACTTATTTTTTTTCCGATTTTCTGTTTGTTTCTTGAAACCACACATTACATAACATTTCAGTAATTTCATAATTTGTATTGAGAAAAGTTAAAAATAAAAAATCAAAATTAAAAAAAACTTATCAGTTTATCAGTTGTTTCACGTTGCATTTCTTTACATTACTTAATCTGTGGTAATACTTGCAAAATGAATACATTGAATCACTAAATTAAGTTGTTTTTTCTCGTCATTGAACACAATTCAGTTAATGTTTATTTTGAAAGTGGACTAAGTCACTCGCACTCTCGAATTTATGTTATCTGGCCATTTATTTTTGTCGAAAGATCATGATTTTGTGTGCGTAATGCCTGATTATTATTGTGAATGTAACTCTCATTAACTATAGATTTCTAATAAAATTAATTATTGTTATTCTTACAGTTCTCTTTAAAGACATTCTGTTAATTTTAAAATGGTCATTTCAAGTTTCTTTATAAGCTATGCACAACATTTTCCAACCTTAACAAATGTTTACTTTCAGAAATATTTTATTATAAATATATTCGCACTTCAATTGCGTTATTAATGCAATTCATATGCAACAGTCTATTAGGAGTCGATTACGTTGTTGCGTTTTGATATTGAAATTTGTGGATATGTCAATAAATTGTGACTAATAAAGATTATTATTATTATTTGGAAAATATTGAATTCAGTAATTTGTATATTCTTTATTAAATTCACAAATATCTGTAATCATTTGAGAATAATTTGGATTCTATTCTTTGAATCCTTATACAAAGTTTCATTTTCCTCACCTTTATTTTATCTGCCATGGAAAACATGTTGTGTTGATTTCCTTGCATAGACAAATTTAGTTGGTTTAAAATGAAGAAGATGTCTGCCAAGTAAGAAAGTTTTGCAAACCATTTTTTTGTCGTTGAAAAATATGGCCAAATTTAATTTTGTTTCATTTAGATATAATTATAATATATTCTATAGTGTAGAAATAATAAAAATAAAAACTATCTTGACTTGTAAAGGTAGGAAACTAAATAAATCTAATAATTTTTTCAAAAGCGTATAAAAAAACGTGTATTTGAGTAGGAAATTTTACTGAAGAAAAGTGTAAGAAGAAAAATCACTTTGCCAATGGGCGATACGTCTATTTATAAACTCTCTGTAAACGACGAAGGGTTCGCCTTTGTTGTTGTAGATCCATCCATCAGAGCCAACTGAGAACTATCGATCCCATTATGTCATATGAACGTGTTTATTACTACAAAACGAAAACAAAAATCAAATTTCCATTTTCCAAACTAATCAATTTTTTTCATGTTTTATTTTTTACTATGGAAAAGTTTACCAGGAAAATCGAAAAATTGTTTTCATACTTTCTGTTACAATCATTGGATTGTTTTCTTTAATTTGTTTCGTTTTATTTTTGTACAAAAGTTCCTGGTAATTAATTAGCAATGTGCAGATTGAGGCTCCTACATTCGTGTTCGACGAAGCAATAAACGTCTGCATGACCGGTTGCACAATTTATATACAATCGATTCCCGTTCAATTTCTGCACTCGGCCTCCGGAATTCAAACAGGGCTGCCCTTAATGAGAATCCATATACACTTGAACTATATTTTTTTCAAACCCACTGAATGATTATTACTTGTATTTGTTATTTCTAATAATACATGAAAAAATATTTTTTTTCTCAAATATTTGAAAAAAAAGTAGTACTAAATTGTTAAATCGAAATATCATATATTACAACTCCAAATACATATAATGAAACTGTATTTCATATAATTATTTTAGATAGATAAATAAATATAATAATATGACCAAGTACAGTGGAACCTCGCTTAACGAGCATAATCCGTTCCAAAATTTCCGGATTTTTACTCGTATAGTGAAACAATTTTCCCCATATAAACTAATGTAATATACGATAATTTGTTCCATTTTGGAGTCATTTTTCTTATAATTTATTTTGCTCATTAAACGAAATGCTTGTTATGCGAGGTGCTCCTTAAGTTATTATTATTTGTATCTATCTCATCAAAATTTTATTTTTTTCATAGATTTTTTCAATTTTCAAGAAAATGTCTAAAAATGACAATTGTTCTTACAAATGACAACTTAATTTAACAATCGATTAAAATTTAACATAAAAAGATTATTTTTAATATTGAAAACTTGTAACGAAGTTAATTCACTATTTTGTGAATGAAGACGCATATGGAAATACTAACAATTATTCTTAAACATCTATAAAATTTCAATTTCCTTATAATCATATTTATCAACATCAATTTTGCAAAGTGATTAATAAATATTGAAATTAAAATATTATTTTTTTAGTATATTAATCACAATTCTTATCAATACATTAATTATAAGAAATAACTTTGAAAGTGATCATTGTTCTTTCATTTATAATAATTCAATTTAATTCTGATAAAAGGATATAATACTGTTGAAATTAAGTAATATTTATGGTAAAGTTATTTAGATCGATGCATTAATAAATAACAAATAGCTGTCAAAGTGACAATTGTTCTGTTAAAAATGACATCTTCCACATCTATATATTAATTATATAAAATAACTTAACGATGGTTGATATATTACAAATATAATGTATTATTTACGTACGATTTGGAGAAGAAACAAATGTTTTGTGAAAAGTAAATAAAAAATACCATAATTGAATTTTCCAATCTCAAGGAGGGATTTTAACGCGTTCGAAAGATACGTGACTCGCCTGTAAGATGTTGGTAAGCAATTGAACGTAAACCCGGAATGTATATTTGATTACCTCAATCATGGAAATGAGGCAATCCATCCATCCGTTTACCTTTTGTTCTTTTATATTTATATATTTGTTTTTCATGTAATTCGCTTATTTTCGAGAAAATCCGATTTGCGGATGATTAATTATTTAACATCCCTGCCACCAAAAGTTTCCCCCATTTCAGTTGATTAGTTTTCTCTTGGGGAGGGTGCGAATCATAATGAGTTTAGAGAGAGAGAAAAACAACAATAACAAATATTTTTCGTTTTGAGCATGAAAAAAATATATGTGTAGAAGTGTAGATGCAAATGATGGTAATATGCAAGATCTTACCTTTTGCGTCCTGGCGGAATTCAACAGGTGGACGTGCTTTTTACTTGTTGATTTTGGAGCGGCGCTGAACAGGACTCGCTTCCTTAGATGGAAAGGATGATTCGAAATCCGCGCGGTTTCCGCAACAAAGCTATTGTTTGATAATAATTTATTTTTGTTTGTTTATTTTGTTGTTATAACGACTCCGGATGTTCGGGGGTGGCGTGGTTGTTGCACCTGCGAAGCGTCGGAGCGGCTGCGACGGTTACGACGCGACCGCGCGTTATATACGGGGCGCGCGGCATGCGTGTTGGACGCCTCGCCGTAGTCGCCACCCCCTACCCCTATACCCACACGACACGGCGAATCTGTCAGAACGGCCGTGACGATTATGCGATTTCTTTAGCAATCGCTTCCGATTTTTCGGATGACCAATGGTCCGCAACCAAATGGACACACATACTCACGCACCATTTCGCTTTCCATTTACTTAATACACATTATTGTTTTGTTTTTTCTAATAGCACGGTCAAATTAACACGTCGCGCTACGTTCGCGTCCAATTTTCCTGGTGTGTAGGAAGGAATTACAGTGGAAACGGCGCCTCGTTCACACATTTTCTGGTTTAATTATCTTCATTTTTACGATCATAAGCATCCGCGTTTTTCATCAGATTCAATCTGAAAGGACTTTAATGCAATTTGAGCAATTTGCATGTACATTTCATTTCGCAAACTCATTTCACATTGTTTTTCAGCAATTACACAATCATAATAATAAAACATCCAAATTTTAAAAATATTATCTTCACAGTTGTCTTCACTTCATTTCATTTGATTCAATGAGTTTTACCAAAATTATTCAAGAATCTCATTGTAATATAAATGGATGAAGATTTTTACAACATAGAGAAGATTTACTAAATCTTTACATATTTCTTTTAATATCAAAGTGACAATTGTTCTGTCAAAAATCATTTATTTTTATTTTAAGAAACTAATTAATTTATATATCTTTTTATATAATAATAATTCAATTTAATTAAAAAAATATGCCCCTATCAAAAAGTATAATTTGATTTAATATTTTTTATTATATAATATTGAAAGGTGATATTTATAAAATTGAACAGTTTGTAGCAGAATTTCTAAATTAATTATATAAAATAAATTTAAACCAGTTGCATTTACAGTAAAAATCATCCGCGAAAGACTCGATTTGAAAAGAAATTAGGTAATCATTTTGTACAAAATGACTCAAATTTTGAACAAATTCTTCGATTCCAACAATCTTTCAATTACTGCTCGTCTTAATAAAGATCTAACAAGAAATCAGATGCAAATGTTCATAACAGATTTCATTTGACTGATGAAAGTGACATTGAACCAATCACGAGAATAGATTGACAGTGATTAATGGTAGTGATGAATGATGATAACTAACATCAACCCTTGCAATATTTTTTTATGAATCTTTTAGATTTTATATTTTGTTCCTTTGTACTTTGTATTTAATTAATAAAAAAATAACATATTTTTTGTCTTTCAATATTTTTGTTTGATGTACCTTAATTTTTTTTATTAAATCATAATTTCCTGGTTTCCAGGACATATCTCAGGCTTTCGATAGGGTGTGGCATGAAGGGCTGCTATACAAAATTAAGAAGTGCCTTCCCCACGTATACTATTTCATCTTTAAATCATACTTAATTAATTAATTAATACTCTTTCAGTGTTTGACCTGAAAGTGCCTCCCCGTTGACGAAATGACTACTCTACGACCGATCAGCTCTGGAGTCCCTCAGGGAAGCGTTTCAGGCCCCTTAACACCTTTTCACGGCGGACTTGCCTACATCTCAACAAGTCACTGTGGCCACGTTCGCTGATGACACTGCAATCCTGGCACTACAAATGCTCCAAGCCAGCCTTATTAACATCGAAAACTGGCTAAAAAAAAGTGGAGAATTATGACCAACGAGGCTAAGTCGGTGAATGTGACATTTACTTGACAGACCTGTCCTCCAGTCCTCAGGCAAATGAGGCCAAGTACCTTGGAATGCACCTAGATCGACGCCTTACTTGGAAAACGCATATAACAACCAAGACAAAATGTCTCAATCTGAGGGCTAGGAAGATGGACTGGCTAATAGGAAGACACTGTTGCATATCAACAGAAAACAAAGTGCTCCTATATAAAGCCGTTCTAAAACCGATATTGGCATTCAGCTTTGGTGATCTGCCTGTAACACCAGTATTGATATAATACAGAGATTCCAGTCCAAAACGCTGAGGAAAATTACCAATGCTCCATGGTTCTTCACAAACGATGACATCCATAAGCAGGCTAACATCAGTTTCGTCAAGGAAGAAATAGCATAGGCTAGCACAAGATACCATCATCGGCTAGAGAATCACCCAAATCAACTGGCTACGGAGCTGATGAATACTGCAGATCATCGTCGAAGACTGAAGAGGTTTAAACCGCAAGAATTACCCAACCGATTTTAATAATCAATAAATTAATATTTGCAAGTGCATAAATAATTATTTTATATGTGAAGTGGGGTTAAGCATTATAGTGTCCTTTTTTATTTTTCTTTTACCACATTCATAAAGCTTGATATCTATGTCATATGTTAGATTGCTTTAGTAATAATAATAAAAAAATCATAATTAATAAACAATGAAATTACACAATTTTACATTCAAAAAAGTTATAATTTCAATTTACACTTTTTTTCTTAAGAACCTAACTACCATGTATCGAGATGTATATACAAAATTGATAAAATCTGTTATATTTTCCAATAATTAAGAATAAATTAAAATAAGAATTTTCATTAAAAAAAATGCAAACTAAATGAAAACGGTCGTAATTTCAAATTATTAATAATGTTACCAACAAAAATCATTGCATTATGTATGTGTATGATTTAGTTTTCGAAGTACAAATGTACTTTTTTTGTAAGACAAAACTCACGTCTCTGGTGTGCAAAAGTAGAAATGGGAAAAGTTATAATACGACCGACAAATGAAGAAAAAAGTACACGTATCATATTTTTGCTCTCGTATATTCTTATTGTAGTTTACTATTATTTTTATTATGATGACCACCGTTACTTTATTTGGAAGATTGACAATTTATTTAATTTACAAAAATGTCACGAATCGAACGAAGAGCAAACATTTCAGATCCATAAAATAATAATATAATAGCAAATATCAACGCAGGTACAACGTAATTGGGGCTCACACAAAGCTAATGATATGCCTTGTAAAGTTTTTTCCTCATTATTTATCATTTCTATATGTTCGATTTTGTCTTCTCCCTTTTACTTCGGATTCAAGCTTATTTCGTAAAACGTACGATTGCACAATTCCATTCATTATTTTAATTACTTATTGTTTCCCATTTCAACATTATTGTTTCAACATTAACATGTTCGAAATCAACATTCAATTCCCATTTGCAAAAACATCCAATTATATTTTTTTTTCAATGAAAAATCTGCTGCATATTGAAATTAAGTTAGTTTTCAACCATTTTAGATTCGTTTTCGATTGAGAATTAAAAAAAGGCTGTTTTGAATTTTATATGCCAAAATTATTTTTTGATTAACGAAAATCGATATCACCTGTAATATCGATATTGAAATTAATCGTTCTATTTGTTTTTGAATGTTGACATGGCATTCAAATCTCGAGCGCGACTAATTAATAAAACGTCGGGAGCAAAGAATAATCGAAATGCGCGTAAATTTTGTTTTTCGTCTTCGTTGTCGTTGTTGATTTTGCTGATGGCGTTGTTTCGAGCATAAATCGACTGAATGGGGGGGTGGGATTTAGTAACAATTAAGGGAGGAGTGTGAGACGAAGGTGGATGAGGTGGTTGAGTAGGAAGAGAGGGGCTCTAATGAGGTTGCAAAGTGCGGGGGCGGATTTGAATAAATTTTCCGCATTGTGCGGATCGACGGGGGCTGCGGGACTCTCGTAGCATGTGTTTAGTTAGGTTAGGTTCTGCGTCTGAAAACGGGGATAGGAATGATGGGATTATAGTTTTGGATGGCTTAATATTAATTCCGATGTTGATGATGCAGATGACAACGGCAACTCGTAGGACAAAGGAACGTCGCAGATACATGGTATGCAGGGCCGCAATTGTTTATTATTATTGACTTTAGTTTAATGCTGATCTTAGAATTCCATAGATAAATATATTCAATGTTGAATACTGAGAATAGTGCCTTGTGGAACACCTTGATTTCCATGCTGTTTATTTTATAATATTCACATTTTATTCTTTTCAATTTTCTGTTTAACAAAAGTAAATTACTTGATTTTTGCTATGAAACAAATTCTTAACTATTTTTAATTTAATAAAATAAAATAACAAGATTTTTACTATAAAAGAAAAGCTAGTAATTATTAAGTTTTTTCAATTTAACAAATGAAAATTACTAGATTTGCTAGATTTTTAACTCTTTTCAATTTGATAACATAAGAAATACCAGATATTCGCGATAAAAAAATCTAGTAAATTTTTACACTTTTTGAATGAAATTTACAAGAATTAATTTCAAACAGTCGAAACGAATCGATTCCAAAACGGGACCCGAGTCTTCCATTTCTTCCATTTAGTTAACTTTATGTGCACGTTTCAAAGATTGCAAAGCAGATTCAATTCCGACGTTCGTAATAAGCGTGTACATGAATTCGTATTTGTTTCGATGCACACGTCCGTGTTATGTGATGCACGCGTCCGATGGAATCGGGATTTATTATATAATCTGGATCGTATAAATCGACGGACAAATAATACAAATACGCCCGAAGATAATGGCCACATAAATCTTTATGGCGGTGTTGATATTTTCGTTTCTCTTTTGTTTTTATTTTTTTATTTTCGTTGTATGGTCCTTGTTGATCTTTGCTCATTGGCTTTATCTGTGCGCGAGGATTTATTTATTTTCTGTTTTGTGGGTGGGCTTTGATCGATGACCCCACCAAATCCGATTTTCTTTTGTCACCTCCGACGATTTTTCATATTCATATGTTCTCGTTTCTCCATAACCTACTATATTCAAATCCGAGGACCGTTCTAGTTGTCGAACTTCCTAATATGAAATTGATCTAAGTTTACATGTACACGAACAAAGGAATCCTCGCTAGAAGCCCGTATCTTCAGTGTAATTACCATCCAATATAGTGCGAATCCAAATTGAATTGTATTATAGTAAAATACACCATTAGTGGAAACTTGTTAATCCAATCTTACTATTACTACTAAACTTACTTTATTAATCATAACATTTTCCGATTTTTTTTTTATACCGTTCATTATTAATATGATTTTAAAAGAAAATGATTATTGTAATTTGTTTAATATTGTAGTTAGTAAAATTTTGTTCTCGTTTAACTCTATTATGGTTTAGTATTTTATATTTCAGAGACAAGAAATAACCATGTGAGAAATCATGATTGCTCAATATTGTATAATGTGAAAAAATTGAAACAAAAACGTATTTTGTTGTTATTAATGTAGTTGAAATATAAATTTAAAAATACTCGTTACTTATGTGATATTTTTTGCATAATTATTTTCAGAATTAATATCTCGGCAATAATTGAAGGGTTCGACTGAGTTTTCCTTTTGCGGAGTCCAACTTGTGATCAAGCCTTTTCCTTGGGAATCTAGTAATTATAAAATTAAATTGTTATTCCTTTTTTTCTTGCACAATCAGGAATTGAATTGTATCGAGGGTGTAGCAAAAGAAAATATATGAAAAGACGCGCTCGGGTCTAATTAAAGCACGGATTTTACTCGCGCCTCCGGCGACGGTGTCTTTGATTAAGGGCGCGCCCAACCCCAATCAAGCGAGTTAATCCTAATTAAAAGATTTCTCAAGGGCCGCTATGTTTTTTTTTATTTGGTCGCTCGTCTCGTCTCGACCTCTCTCCGCATTTGATTAATTTGCGTGTATACCAACATGTATTATCATCATCATCGTGATCATCATCGGCGATATTCCTCCAAATTACCATAATCGCAAAGCGCGCGGATCGCGAAGGGCTTTCGGTCGCAGATCAATCGCCCCGATTGCCGGCAACCCACACCTCTCAGACGATACCCTATTTGCATGCAAATTCGGATACATTATTACTGCACATCCAATCACACGAAAAATTATCTCTGCCATCTACCAAATCCATTTTAATAGAATACAGCACCTTCTCGACTTGCGACAATTTATAAAAAAAAAATATTTTTTTTTTACATTCTCAATTATTTACATATTTGTAGTTAATAATTAAAAATCAAAAAGAAAATTTATAACTACTCAATGAAATAACTGTGCATTAAATTAGATATTGAAATTTACAGATGTCTTTTTCAATTCGTATTTGCCGCGCTCGATGAAAGTAACATGAACGCCACCTGGTGAGGTGGCTTTGTCCCTATCGAAACGGAAATTCGTTCACTGCGTCCGTATCTTTGGCTTTGGTAAGAACTGTTCTCAAATTTTTCACCTAAAATCTTTGTTTATTGTTGCAATCTTTGCAGTTTTCCATAAGAAAACTGGGTACATATGTTTCGATTCGATTTTCTCGATGAGTTTCATATATATTTTTCTCAATTTCACTTAAATTCTGCTCGAAATCTGTTTGTTTATTCAATTCTTTGAGGTTAAATTTTTGCGTTACTTTGACGCGTTGCAGTTATTTCAATTTATATCTCATATATTTAAATTACGTGGAAATATATCGGTTAAGTACAAAATGTTAAAAATTTTAAGAGGTATTGTTTCTAATTTAAATAATATTTATGTTGAATTTATTTATTAAACATACTTATTAGTCAAAACATTGACCAAATGGCTAATGAATAAGGTGTTTCTGCCCTGATTTATTTATTATATAGAAAATTAATCTTATTTCCTAGATTTTAATTTGAAAGCTAATTGATTTTATTTTTGTTACAGTTCTTAAATTCATTAAAGAGTCCCTATACACATCAAGATGGGTAGGGAGGACAAAGCAACCTGGAAATCAAACTATTTCCTTAAACTCATTGTAAGTCATTTTATTTATTAAATTTTAGGGATGTTTTTGTTAATGTATGAATTTGCTCTTTTTAGCAACTTTTGGAAGACTACCCAAAGTGTTTCATTGTGGGCGCTGACAATGTCGGTTCCAAACAAATGCAACAAATCCGTATGTCGCTCCGCGGCAGCGCCGTCGTACTCATGGGCAAGAACACCATGATGCGTAAGGCCATCAAGGGACATCTGGAAAGGAACAACTCCTTGGAGAAATTGCTCCCGCACATCAAGGGAAACGTGGGCTTCGTGTTCACCCGCAACGATCTCGTCGAGATCCGTGACAAGCTTCTCGAGAACAAAGTCCGCGCTCCAGCTCGTCCAGGTGCCATCGCTCCGTTGTCCGTCATCATCCCAGCCCAAAACACCGGTTTGGGTCCTGAGAAGACCTCTTTCTTCCAGGCTCTGTCTATCCCAACCAAGATTTCCAAGGGAACAATTGAAATCATCAACGATGTGCACATCTTGAAGCCTGGCGACAAGGTCGGAGCCTCCGAGGCTACCCTCCTCAACATGTTGAACATCTCTCCGTTCTCATACGGTCTGCTCGTCGAGCAGGTCTACGATTCCGGCACTCTGTTCGCTCCGGAGATCTTGGACATCAAGCCCGAGGATCTCAGGGAGAAGTTCATGGCTGGTGTCGCCAACTTGGCCTCCGTCTGTTTGTCCATTGGATACCCAACCACCGCTTCCACTCCACACAGCATCGCCAACGGATTCAAGAACTTGTTGGCCATCGCCGCCGTCACCGACGTCGAGTTCAAGGAAGCCACCACCATCAAGGAGTACATCAAGGACCCCAGCAAATTCGCCGCTACTCCAGCCCCGGCTGCCGCCGCTGCTTCTTCCGCTGCCGCTAAGCCAGCCAAGGAAGAGAAGAAGGAGGAGTCTGAGGAGGAAGAAGATGATGATATGGGTTTCGGTCTTTTCGATTAAGTTCGCAGACTACGCGATTTGTTGTTGTAACCAGACTGTCATAACAATAAACATGAAGACATAATTTGACATACAAGACCATTAATTTCTACACCATCCTCCAAACATTCACTTTTTTACTAATCACAATAGATTATGTTTTATTTTTTCAGCTGAGGGGCAGACACTTCTTGGAACACTGCTTTAAAAGGTAATTTTACTTTTCAATTATATTTTAAATTAGTTTTCACATTCCTCAATATTGAACTTTCTAACTTTTTACATGATGACTTTATTTTTCGTCTCTGAAATATGCTCGCTAAACAATAGTAGAGTTAAATGAGGACAAACTTTAACTGACTTCAATATTAAACAAATATCTATCAACATTACCTATTAAGATCATATCAATAATTACCTTTTATTTTAGATTTCAGATTACATAGCCCAACAACACTTGAACCTACATCTCTTGATTCCAAAAAGTAAGTTTTTCTTTAAACTTCTACTACTTCATAATAATTTTAAAATGATGAATAGTTAGCCTTATATTTCACCATCCATCTGGGAGCTAGAAATAGCAGAACCCCCCAGATGAGGTGAAATGATGTGGATAAACTTATCACTGATTCCATTTCATTCAATCAAAATTATCAAACTGAGCATTAACAAGAACTAATTAGATATTTGTTTTCTAATTTTAGCATTCAACTAGCTAACACTTGCAGTTCATCTCCAGAATATTCATAATATGTAAGTATAATTTAAATTAATATTCTATTAAAAATATTGTAAATTCAAAACAGCCTAAAATATTATTATTATGATGATAATATGTGTCTTAAATTCCACCAATCCGCCTGGGACCTAGAAATAGGAGAACCCCCCAGACGAGGTGGAATGTTGTGGATAAAATTTAACTGAAATATACAAAACAATATATATTCGATATAGTATTTTCTTCAATTTTCTAAAATTTTCTTTTTTTTATTTCAGATTTTTGATACAAGATTTTGTCATCTGCTAAGTAAGATAATGATTATAATAATATTTTAACCATTTGTGCACATCAACATTTAGTTTATAAATAAACAATTTTTATCTTCTGAAATTTGAAAAAACCAAATATACACATCTCCTACTCCATTATTATCTATAGTTCTAAAAATAACTAAAGAATGGGTCAGAATGAAACGAAATTGTGCCATAACATAAAAATATTTTAATTCAATGGAGTCATTTATTGATTGGCAACTTTAACTTTGGTTTTCGATTTGACTCTTAAGGTCATTCCTAATTTTCTGCGAACCTCGCTCGCCGTTCTGGAAGCCGTCTCCCTAGCTCTATCGGCTCCACCCTTCAACACCTCCACTATATATTGAGGATCCCTCATGTAATTCTCAATCTGCTCCCTGATAGGTTTGATATAAGCAGATACGTCCTCTGCCACAGACAATTTGTACCTAGTTACACACAAAATCGCGTTTAAATTTAATTTGTGAAGTATACCTACTTACTTTCCAGTATCCAAACCGCGAGATTCATTCAAAATTTGCTCAACCGACTTCCCGCTCAGAATCGAATGAATGGTTATCAGGTTGGACACGCCTGGTCTATTTTCCGGATCATAGCTCACCTATTTGGCATATGTTTTTATATATGAATATCATTGACAATTATATTTTACCTCTGATGTGAAATCTGTGACTGCCTTCTTAATTTTATTAACTATTTCATCGGTGGAATCCAATAAACAAATCCGACTTTTCGGGTCCGCATCTGACTTGGACATCTTCTTCAGCGGATCTCTGAGACTCTTCAAACGCGCATTTCCTGCATCTACAAATACATTATCCTCTTAAAAATAAAAACTTCGTCATTTTCATAAAAACCCAACTTGAAATAATCGAATGTGGAATTGGAAAAGTTTCACCAAAACGGTTGTTAAACATCCTCGCCAGATCCTGGGACAGTTGCAAATGCTGCAGCTGATCTTCGCCGACCGGTACATGCGTAGCCCTATTCCCAAATGTAGCTTAATCAATGCCAAAGACTTATAGAAAGTGCACTAACTTGTAGATTAATATATCTGCAGCCTGGAGCACTGGATATACAAATAATCCCAATGGAATATCCTTCAGATTCTCAGATTTCTCTTTGTATTGCGGTAAATGCGCGAGCCTCGCCATAGTAGAAATACAACCCAATTGCCAACACAATTCCGTGTGCTCCTGAACAGCAGATTGTTGGAAAAGTATCGTTTTATCCGGATCAATGCCACATGCAAGTAGCGTTGAGGTCATTTCCAATATGTTTTTCGATAAAGTTTTTGGATTCTGTAATGAAACAAGAATTAAAAATGCAACTATCTGTCTCACTTTTGTTTATAATTGTACCTGAGGAAGAGTGATAGAATGTAAATCAACCACAGAAAGTGTCATATCTTCATTGTCATCTTGCAGTTTCGTCCACTGCTTAATCGCACCCAAATAATTACCTAGATGAACAGCTCCTGTAGGCTGGATTCCAGAGAACACCTTTCTTGGGTACTTTGATTCATTAACCTGCACAATAACACCCCTAATTACATAATGATTTCCAAAAAACCTTAGCTTACCTCATTGCAAAATTGCCTTATAAAGCGTTTAGTTGCAATTCTAGATGTATTCAACAACATTTTAATTCAATACCATTCACATAAATATACTGCTATTCCTGCAAATATTGAGGTTATAGTTGTTGTCAAAGTCACAAATTATGCAACCAACATATCCATTAGTTATGCAAGGACTTGTCTAAATGCAGTAAGGCTCTGCCAGAAGGGAATAAGAAAAATTCACCAATAAATAATAGTTTTATATTGATTAAAACAAATATTAACAAAGATTTAAGGTATCAACAAATAATCTAATTATAATCTATAACAATCTTCCCTCTCAAATGTCCTTCTTGCAAACACTCATAGGCCTTGGGAAGTTCATCAAACTTAAACACTTTGTGTATCACAGGGTTAATCTGGAAATTTCGAAATAATTATTGATAGAATGTTTGTTTATCGAATTACACACTTTTCCATTTTTGACGAGCTTATCGATAAATTGAATTCCGCTTTGCGAAGGTGTGAAGAAACCCCACCTCACCGACTGCCCCTGGGGACACTTGGCGAAGTTAGCGAAAAGCAAATCCTTCGCACTCGCTGCGAATCCGCCCAGCAATCCGAAGTTATCCGCATTGTTCATCAACGGCGAATTCAAAGTTATGAACTTGTTGTATCTCCACTCGCTCGGAACCTTGTCGTAACCGAATTTGGCGCAATCCAGAATAATGTCGTAACTATAAAATGTTCGTGAATACAAAAAGGTGACAAAAAAAAGTAATAACTTACAATCCTTGTTCCGCTATGTTATTGGTGAAGTTGATGTCCGCATAATCGAATGTCTGATCTACTCCTAGTGATTGCACCAAGGGGATGGCATTTGATGAGCATGTGGCAACAACTGTAGATCCCTGAGACTTTAACATTTGTACAGCCAAAGTTCCAACTCCTCCAGATGCCCCCAAAACCAATACCCTTGACAATTTAGGATTCCTGATACTCAATTCACCAGTGATAAAGAGCGCCGACCAAGCAGTCAAACCTGCATACATTATTGAAGCTGCTTCCACTGAACTCAAATTCTTTGGTTTATGGCAAATCTAGAAAAACAATCCAATTAAAATTCAAATTAAATTACTCTATTTTTTTAATTACCAATGATTCTTCTGCAATTACAGTTTCTGCATGGCTCCCTGGTTTGTGAATGTTCACTACACCATAAATGGGATCCCCAACCTTGAATTGATCTGTGACATCTTGTCCTTTATCTAAGATTGTGCCACAAAATTCTCTTCCCAAGATCAAAGGAAATTCCAATTCATACTTTCTGAAGAAATTGGCAACTGTCTTTGCATACCCTCCGATCATCATATAATCTATTGGATTTATAGAGGACGCCTCTACTTTTACAAGAAGTTCTTTGGGGCTTGCGATGATGGGGAGTCGGGTTTTCGAGAGCTGTAGCTCACCTAAATCCCCATAGGAATGTATCTGCCAGGCGCGCATCCGGTTTTCCGGCGTTCTCACATTGGAGCACAGCCGTTTCTGGTGCAAACATCTCAGGTTTCGCACAGTCTTCAATAACATTTTGCATTTCTTCTTTAAAATAACCTACAAAAGTAGTTCTTGTTTATTTTTAACGAAAAACTTAATTTGATTCATGTTGACAACTATTAGAAAAAAATCTTAGAAAAATGATAAAGCTTTTATTCGCTAATAAAAGTAAATTTTATGAATACATATCATTACAATAATTTTATATTGTGTTTATATATACGATACGTTATATGTCCTTTTGTTGAGCAAAAAAATATGAACCAATGGAACCAAATAAATTGCGTTATGTTTTCATTGACTTGAAGTCAGCAGCGAAAATTTTTGTTATTTACAACCAAGATACCGAAGTGGACAGTTGTGGAAAAGTTTGTGCAGATATTTTCTATAAGTTTTTTTGTTTTTATCGCTGTGTCTGTGAATTTCGTATCCATATCAAGTGCAAAACCACTATTTTCAGTAGGTACGACATTTACCGGCTCGCCTGATATTCATTCCTATTAACTATTTTCCGAATAGAGAAGGTCATTCGCTATTTCAACGTATAATCATTTCAGGTTATGTTTCTAACCTCATGTGTTTATTTCTGTTAAACAATAATATTTGGATTCGAACAAATAAAGTATTCTGAGCTGTTGGTGAGGTGTGTTTGCCTGCTGACACCATGGAGCCCTCAAATGTCATGGCTGATGTAACCAATTTGATCAAGGAATGGGAAGAACAGCATGAGCTTCCGATGTATGATCCTGTTCCAACATTGAATAGGTGAGATAGCATATGCAAAACAATCAAATGATATTTCCTTTGTTTATAAAATTTTGTTTGGATTTGTGACCATTTGTAATGATCCATAAACAAGTTGAGACTTGTTTAAAGATTAAAAAACTTACCTATTTCTTGTTACTTGTTTATAGATTGGCTGAGATTATTGAAATAGAAACAGAAAATTATTTAAAAATGGACCCAGACCCATTTGATGAGAGGCATCCATCTCGTGCTGATCCAGAATGCAAGCTTGGTCAAATATTGAAAGCCCTTTTCAAAAAGGAGTCCTTCATGACTAAATTAGTTAATGACTACCTTAGAGATACTTATTTTTCTAGATTATCAGTCACAGGAAGGAGTGTTGATCAATTAAATATAGGAGCTTGTCGATTGATGCTTGACATATTACCAGGTTTAGAAACTACTGTTGTGTTTCAGGTAATAACAGAATTATTTCATTCTAATATTCTTGTCTTACCATTCTAATGTAATATTGCAGCCTGATCATGATGGTTTAATACTTAGACTAATTAAATGGGCTACTGAATCTATTGAACCATTGCAAACATATGCAACAGGTTTACTAGCTGCAGCCATGGAAATACCAGAAATAGCAACCAGATTTAGGTGAGTGATATTCCTGTTGTGTAATCTTCAGTTTATAGTATTGAAATTTTTTGCAGGGAACAAAACTCAAAATTGGTTCCATTGTTCTTGAAGAGATTGAGACGTTTACAGAAAAATTCAGATTTTATACCAATCCAAGCAACACAGAGTTCAAGGCCTTTTGCACATTTTGCCAAATCACCAATGAAAGACGATAGTGCACAGAGACGTAAGACATTCGTACTTAGGAAGCTTTTTTTAAGTGAAGATATTAGTAATTTATAATTGTAGAAGTGGAAAATGGGCATCTTACGCCAGTGAAACGGCCACAGGCGTTTTTGGAGATGCAACACAGTGGATGCAGTGTGCGGACAGATGGAGACGTAAGTTTATTCTATAATAAAATATATTAGAGAAATATTAATTGGCAAAATTTAAAAGAACGAAGAGGATTGTAACGCTAGGAAAAAGCTTAAGTTGGATCTATCGCCGTCTCCGCCAACACCCATCAAAAGTCCACCGCCACGGAGTGTATTATATAATAAAAGTATGTTTACACTTAAATAATTTACATATGAGTCGCTTACACCGATTTTTTAATGCACAGATGTAGTTCACAATGAATCCAGCAATTCGTCTTGGGCCGAGCTGGAGACCTTCATGATTGGAAGCATACAGATCTTTCCACCTACACATGCGACGCGACAAATATTAATTTTACGTTATCTAACACCCATGGGAGAATATCAAGAGGTAAGCATTCGTATATAAAGATAAGAGTTATTTTGTCTACACCACATTTAATTTTGTTTTTCCAGTATTTGAGTCACGTTTTTGAGAATAATGCTCTGGAACTAATATTATCCTACGTGAATGTTAGGGAAACGAAAAAAGCTCGCTTGGCTTTCGAAGCTTTGAAGTATTTGGCTGCGTTATTATGTCACAAGAAGTTCTCAATTGAATTTATTCAATTTAAAGGATTAGACGTAAGCTTTTAATTTGAATTGTATAAAATTGGTGTTAAATGTCCATTTTAGTATTTATTGGAGGTGCCGAGACCCTCGATAGCAGCAACCGGTGTATCTATTTGTTTGTATTACCTGGGTTATTGCGAAGAAGCGATGGAGCGGGTTTGCTTACTTCCTAAGTATATGCTTTCAAATTTGGTTCAGTATGCTCTTTGGTTATTGGAATGCTCGCACGATTCCGGTCGATGCCACGCGACTATGTTCTTCGGACTGACCTTTCAATTTAAAGTCGTTTTAGATGAATTTGATGCTCAGGACGGTTTGCGTAAATTGCATAATGTTGTAAGTATAAATTGTGTTTTTTGTTTTCCTTCTCTATTAACGGATATGTTGTCCACAGATCTCCACATTATCAATTTTATCGAACGACGCAGTACCTATTAATGAGGACACAGAATGTGCTGCGAGACAAATCGTGCGGCACGTGTGCGTCGCGTACAAGAGATATTTGGAAGCGCATTTGTCCACTAAATCGGAACAAATGAGAAGATCTCAGATGCGACCATCTGAACGATCCGGTTTACCTTCGATTCCTTCGCAGCCTACTTATAAAGTAATGAACTTATCTCTGACCAATCAACTTGTCTATTTACCTATATGCCGACTCGTTTCAGCCATGCAAGTCATCACCGGAAGAAGTGGAACAACAGATCGAGACATTGCTGCAGAATATGCCCTTCAAAATGCATTGGTTGCCAGTAGAGCAACTCCTCAAGTTAGGGGCGATCACGTTGCTGCTGAAGATCATAGCATTCGCTTACGAATGGAATTACAGTGGCAGAGCGGAAACAGTCAGGTGCGCATTAGATGTTATATACATCGCTTGCGTTATGCCAAGAGTTCAAATGCTACTGTGTGAGAGGGTGGACCTTCCAGAAGAATCTATTACTCTTGGTATATTATATATAATTATAAATTATATTTTACAAATTTGTTTAATTATTTTATTACACAAGGTATTACAATTGTACTTGGCGCCGCTGAGGGGGAGATTGTCGCCGACGCAGACGTTCAAAAGTCTGCTCTTAGGATAATAGTAAACTGCGTTTGTGCACCTGTAAATAGGGTAATTAAAAAATATATATCTTTAAGCACATAATAAGGTTCATTTTATTTGCAGATCGGTGGAAACATGTCTCGTTTTTCATCTGGCTCGACTCAATCTCCAAGCAAAAAGACCAAAGTTAAAAGTTCAGAAGAGCTTATCCAACGCGTATGGGATTGTTTTCGAACGAATAACGGGATTATGGTAAGTGTATTCAATGTTTTAATATATTGTGAATTGAAATGATTTTGTTGTTAGGTATTGTTGCAATTGATGAACATTAAGATACCTATCACAGATGCTGATTGTATGAGAACACTGGCATGCAAAGCTTTAGCCGGTTTAGCCAGATCGGATACGGTCAAGCAAATTGTCTCCAAATTGCCGCTCTTTCAAAATGGACAATTACAAAGTAAATATTTTATTTGCATTTGATGGGTTTAAATTTATTTTATGATTATTTTCAGGTTTGATGCGGGATCCAATTTTGCAGGAGAAAAGACAAGAGCATGTGACTTTTCAAAAGTACGCTCTGGAGCTTCTAGAAAGGTTATCCGGTAAAGCAACACAAAGCAATAGCGATACAGACGTTTCATTGGTGAACATACATCGGGTAAGAGTCTTGAAATAAATTATTTAATTGATCTCGTTAATTGTCAATAATTTCAGGCTAGTGTCGTTGCACAAACAAAAATTCAATTCAACGATAAACAGTTAATGCAGTTGATTCATCAGCATCTCATGTCGAAAGGTTTGTCAGACACGGCGAGTGCCTTGCAAAAGGAAGCAAATCTTGCAACCGTCACCTTATTAAATCAGAACCATCCTTCGAAATTCCGCTACTCGTCACCTTCAACACCAACTCGAGTAAGTCATTAAATAATATTCATGATATTTGTGACTAACTAATGCTTTCTCTTAGACGAGATTATCTTTTTCGACGCATACACCGATTCATCGCAACCAACTCAGCATCACTGCAGCCCAGGAGAGTCAATCGACGACGTCCGGTTTGAACGGTGGAGGCCCTTCGAACAGTCCAGCAATTAAAATTATCAAGTAATTTTGTACATATATGTTTATTTAAATTATTTTAAATCATTTTTCCCTTTTAGAAAAATAAATAACTCTGTAAGTACACCTGTGGTAAGCACTCCGCCGAATTCTAGGCTGCAAAAGCAAATTTCCAATGAACCACAGCACATGAAGGTCCTTCCTCTCACATCAATAGAAGATAACAATGTAGAGCCACGAATAACGCTCGAATCCATCATAACGGAATACCTGACCAATCAGCACGCTCTGTGCAAAAATCCTATGGCCACCTGTCCACAATTCAATTTGTTTGTGTAAGTACTTTAGATTAATGCGTATATCAATAACTTGATCGGTTGATGTTCATTGCAGTCCTCACAAGTGTCCAGATCCTAAACCTAGGATAACAGCTTCAAACAATTTCATCGTGCGTTGCGCCAGGAGGCAGATGGGCTTCCAGTCAAGGAATATGGACCGAAGACTAACCCACTCCAGGTTTTGCCCTGTACAGACGATACGATTGCCCAACGACGATTTGTTCTTCACCTGCGCCAAATTCATGCCCGGTGATAAGAACATCGTAGTCGGTGATTTCTCCGGAGAAGTACGGCTTTTCAATATGAACACCGGAAACGTGGAATCCATGTTCCAAGCGCACGACAGCTATATCATGCATATGGAACCGAATTGGAAGGGTGATCTTCTCCTCACTAGCACGACCTGGGGTAGACCGCTATCCGCACTCTGGTCTATGAAAGACTATGATATGAAGTTTCCACTAGAAAATGAAGATTACGTCGAGTTCAGTAAAGTATCGCAAGACAAAATTTTAGGAACCGAAGGAGAAGCTGCAACGGTAATTTATTTATTTGTATATTACAGTAATAATATAATTTTGATTTATAATTGTAGATATTTGATGTTGCAACGGGATTGCGTATACAGAATTTAGTTCCCACCATTAGTAATCAGTACACAAAGAATATGGCGACGTTCAGTCCTAACGATGAATTGGTACTATCGGATGGCGTTCTGTTCGACGTTGCTTCTGGTAAGCCAATTCATAAGTTGGATAAGTTAAATCAAACGCAGAGTGGCGTTTTTCATCCAAATCGGTTCGAGGTAATGATGATTATTTTGTATTACAAATTCAGCTGTTTAAATAATATTTCTGTAGATCGTATCTAATACGGAAGTGTGGGATTTGCGAACGTTCCATTTACTAAAAACTGTGCCCGCATTGAACCAATGTACTCCGCTGTTCTCACCGCTCAATAACGTGATATACGCTTTAAAAATGGAGCAGGAAACAGACGAAGACACGATGTTCGATTCGAGCTTCAAGACAATCGATGCAGTCGATTACTCGAACATCGCCACAATTGATGTGAAAAGGAATATTCACGATCTGGTCGTGAACAAATTCGACACGTTGATTGCTGTGGTTGAGAATCAGGGTATGTATCATTCTGTGAAAGAGTCTGTGGTCAGATTGTACGATGTCGGGCGAAGGAGGGACGACGAAGATGATCTGGAGGAAGAAGACGAGGAGGACGATATGGGCTCCGACGACGATGGTTCAGACAGTGAGTTGTTAATGACGATGAATAATAAGAGCTATATCATATAATAATACTCTTTTTTAGTACCAACAATTTTAGATATGGATGCTGACGATGCCGAAGCGAACACAAACGACAACGATGACGATGAATCAGAAGATCTGTGGACGGATCTTAGTGGAAGCGAAATTGACTCTTCGCCATCGGACAGCACGAGCTACGACTCAGGCGATGAGATTGTTTTCTAAATCATAACCTAACCTAATGTTGATATTCTGTAAGCTGAATTGTTTCATTTCAGAATATCGACATTATAATAATTTAAAAAGCGTGTAAATATATAATAGTATTAAGTATGAACAATTTATATACATAATTATGTAAATCATCGATTATATTTTTTCTTTTCTTTGTGATTGTTTCTCTGGTTCCTTGAATAAATAATATTAACTGTTTATTTTTCCGGGTTTTCGATGATCGCTGTACTCTACAAGTTGACGGCCTCGTCTATCGTTTCTGGTAGCTTCTTGTTGAGTGTTTCCGGTAAGAAGAAGGTTAGACCGGCGCCGATTGCGGCCACTATCGCGAAGACGACCATCGGCAACCAACTAGCTCGACGAGACTGAAATATCAATTATTAGTGTGTACGTAAATATTGCATCTTCGCTTCGTTGATGTTTTCCAAGAATGCGTTACCAGTATGATGACGAATGGTGCTTGCATTGCTCCGATTCGACCGATCGTCGATCCCGTTGATACGGTTACACCCCTCACTAACGTGGGAAAGAGCTCCGAATTGTAGACGTAGAGCATTCCGTAACAAGCAGTTATGAAGACCTTGGACAACATGAACATGCAAGCCACCAACCACTCGATATCTGCAACGATTAAACGAATTAATGATTTACAATTGCTCTTCGTGAATCGATATTTGCAACTTTTCGGAACAAAAACAGTGGCCGTGCTGAAGACGACGCAGAGGATGAGTGTGGATATCGTCGAGATCTTACGTCCAAGTCTCTTCAACATCCACCATGCAAGAGTGTAACTGGGGATTTCGACTACGAAGCTCACGGCAAAGTTGATGTACTTGCCGGAGATGATACTTGTCGAGAATATAGCCAGCCCATAGTAGATGAAGACATTCGCCAACCTAAATCAGGTATGTGCAATTTCGCTAGTTTTATCGCAAATGACAAATGTTCCTCAACCATAGGTAGAAGATGATGAACAGTCGAATTATCAGAGTCTTCCGTCTTAACATGGCCTTCATCATCGGCCAAATGTCCACGTGCACCTCCGTGTTACTCTTTGTCTCCCTGAGCCCGTTCATAATCTCCGGCGTTACCTCCATCTTGTTAACGGCCGCCATCTTCAATATGATTTCCTTGGCCTTCTTGTAATATTGCTTGGCGATCAACCAACGAACAGATTCAGGTATGCAGCTGAAAATAAAATCGTGTATTAACTAGATATAGTATATGAAGTAGTAGTAGTGTGGATGGATAGATGATTCATACCAAATATATAGTACAAAAAAGATGCACGGAAACCCGATGGTCAATTGAATCCAGACCCAATGTCTTGTTAAGTATGCGACCAATCCGAGGGTTGCTCCACCTCCCGCGCAAAAGAAATTTAAAATCATCCCTGCCAATTCCCGTTTCTTGGGACCGACCATTTCGACAGCTAGAAATGATCTCAAATAGATCTGTTAGTTGTAATAAGCATTCTTCAATCCATACTCACCTAGTACGAAACCCAAGGGATAGACTCCGGAAACGCCGATGGCATGAATTATAGATACCACGAAAAAGCCCCAATACGTGGACATCGTGGCTAGGGTGCAGCCCCCCAAACCCATCAGTATTATGGAAGTAATAAAAGGGTATTTACGGCCAATCCTGAAATCTCCAATTTATCACAACGATTCTCAGCTTACAAGAAAAAAAAAATGGATGCACTTACTTATCGGATAGAGCACCGAAGGAGATCGTTCCAATAAGGATGCCGGCAAAATGGGCATCGCCGATTAAAGTCTGATAGAAAGCGTTCTCTTCACAATACAATCCGTACTAAAAATATGATTATTATTTAGTTCGAGATCATCGATTTCGACGAGATATTTGTTATCAAACTTCTTGCACGATGGTCACTTCTCTGTCGAATACGAACTTGTCGCAATCTTTAGCAATGATGTCCTTCGTGAAATCCTCCTTCTTGCAAGACTTGCCGTCGCCCTTGTACTTGTATTGCTTGCATTCGCGCAGCATGTTTTGGTTTTCAGACTTTGCGGGAATTGTGAAGTCGACGAAGGGCGCGTAGTACTGAGGGTGCTTCTCATCGTCGCATCCCGGCACAAAGCATCTTTAAGGGGAGGGTGGAGGTCGTGATTTCAATTCCGGTATTTTCTAGTTCGTTCGTTTGTAAGTACCTGTAGGTCGGAGATCCGCTAGTCCAAATGTAGACTAGACCATTGGCGCCTGATAGGATTATTGGTAGACAGACCAATATGTAGGTGGTAATCTGAAAGGTGTCCATGCTACCCTTCTGCAGATGTCCAAGCATATCATCGAAATCCATATTACTAAACGTTAACTCTAACTGCTTTCAAAAAATATATAAAAGAAATGTCAAAAGTTTAGACTGTACGTCAAAAAACCGTTAATTAGAAACAAAAATAAATCGAATATTTTGCACTAAAATACACATGATGTTCGATTACTGCAAACATTTTATTTTTTTAGATTATGAGTAGAATCACATGGATTCCGCTTCCTCGATGGTCTGCGGTAATTTCTTATTGACTGTTTCCGGAAGGAAAAAGGTCAAAACGGCAGCGACTCCGGCGACGGCTGCGAAGACCACCATCGGTAACCAACTCTTACCCGTGTAACTGGCCTAAAAAAGGATAACAACAAACAAGCAATTCTGTTATGATCGGATTAACTCGGCGACGTAATGAGTGTTTGTACCAGGTATTGGGCGAGGGGTGCAAATAGGGCGCCAAATCTTCCGATCGTGGATCCGGTTGAGACGCAGGCTCCTCTGATCAAGGTAGGGAAGAGCTCTGAGTTGTAAACGTAAATGATACCGAAGCAAGCGGTAATGAAGACCTTGGACAACAGGAACATCGTCGTGGACAACCAAGCCAGTGCTTTCGGGAAGTACATAGTGCGATTGATGAAGTGATGCGGATTGTTAAGACGGGCGAAATGAATACTTACAGTCCGGTATGCAAATGCTAATTACGGTAAACACCACGCAGAGGATCAGCGAGGCGATCGTCGAAATCTTCCTGCCGAGCTTCTTGAGCGAAAACCAGGCCAAAGAGTAGCTAGGTATCTCGACGACGAAAGCCATGATGAAGTTCAAGTATTTACCGCCCAACACGTACGTGGACACGTAGGCCAATCCGTAGTAGATGAAGACATTGGCGAACCTTGAAATCCAAATGAGTTAAATGATGAAGAGAAAGAGATAGCAGGAACAAGATTAACATGTACCAAATGAAGAACACGATTAGTAGTCTTATCAGCAGCTTCCTGGACTTGAGGGTACCCTTCATCATCGGCCAAATGTCCGGACTCTTCTCGTCTTTCCCGGTGTCCTTTAGACTGTCTTCCATCTCCTTGGTTACCTCCATGCCGTTAGCTTTGGCCATCTTGTAGAGCACCTCCTTCGCCTGCCGGAACTTCTTCTTGGCGATCAACCAACGCACCGATTCGGGTATAAGACTGTTAATACACACATTAAGCTATATAGTTAATAGCACATGTTATTCATTCACCAGGCGTATGGAAGGAAGAGGAGACACGGTACGGCGATGGCCAACTGATACCAAATCCAATGTCTCGTTACCCAGGCGAGAGCACCAAGATTACCACCACCGAACGAAGTAAACATATTGAGCACCATTCCGGCCAATTCCCGTTTTGTCGGGCCGACCATCTCGACCGCTACAAACATTTCGGATGAGATGTTTATGGAAGAGATTAATTTAATCAATCACCTAAAACGAATCCAAGCGGATAGACTCCGGATACGCCGAGTGCATGAATGTACGAGATAATCATGAATCCTGAGTATGTGGACATGCAAGCCAGTGTGCACCCGCCGATACCCATGAAGACGATGGACGCGATGAATGTATATTTCCTGCCGTACCTGCACATTATTACAATAACAAAAAACAACTAAAAATGTGTCATAGATTGCCAAGAAACTTAAGTGACTGAATGACCTGTCGGAGAGGAAGCCGAAAGTGATGGTACCGCAGAGTATACCCAGGAAATGCGAATTTCCAATTAACGATAAAAAGTGAGCGTTCTTCGGACAGTACAGTTCGTACTCCTGCACCAGGCTGACCTCGTCGTTGAATACGTATTTGTCGCAGTCAGTCCCCACTTGTTCGGTGGTAAAATCGTTCTTCGTGCACGACTGACCATCGCCCTTGTACTTGAACGTCCTGCACTCGAACGGAGCGTACGCACTGAGATCGCTATTCTTGTTGGGGATTGCGAATCGCGTAAACTCGGAATCGAACTTTGTATGATTATCCTTCTCGCATTGCGGCACAAAGCATCTGCGTACAAAAATAATGCAGCCATCATAATACTCATCACAAAGTTCACTTTTTACCTGTAGTCCGGTGACCTGGATGTCCAGATGTAGACGAGGGCGTTTTGAGCAGACAGAAACAGTGGCAAACAAACCAAGAAATATGTTGATATCTGAAATCGATCCATACCCGTCTTCTGCAGACCAGCCAGGATATCATCGAAATCCATCTTTCACCGATCAATTTTAATTTATTGCGAAACCCCTGATTGCATACAGTTCCAAATTCAGAACATTTAATTTTTTATAAATCTTGATGCGTTTCTTCGCTTTCACGCGACAGATAACTTGACGGAACTTTTGTAGCCCTGGAAACGCTATTTTTGTTTAATTTTTCTTGAATCGGGTAGCTATTTTTGTTTCCTTTTTTTACAAATAATACTAACACTTTCTCCTTCTCTGTCTTTCTCTCCGGTTGCATATTTTAGGAAGTTCGAACTATCGGCGTTTGGAAACATTTACGTAAGTTGCGTATCATCGTCGAAGGTCGAGCACGACGTTCACGTTTTTCCAATTCCAATTGGTGCGACGTCTCCGAAGCAACCGGTAAGTTGAATATACTATAATCCAAATTGCCGCAATTTCAATATCCATTCGAACAAAATTACATAAAAAATATCTAATAAATCATTTGGTATTTCCAAAACGAACTCATAATTCCAATTGTGTGTATAATACCGAATAAAATGAATTTAAATAATCAAATTTTGCACACATTTAACGGGATATTTTTTTTCCAAAACATCTAAAAAATGATGTATTAGTATCTTCTATGAATATTTTTGAAATATAAATGGATTTTCATGATACAATAATAATTCAGGTTGATAATATTTGTAGTGCGTTTTTTTCAAATGCGTGAATGAATTACAAAAAAAAGATAAGAATAATATATTGACGAGATTACATTCAAACGCGTTCCTTTATTGCTACTTTCCTGTGATTTTTTATGATCCTGTCTATACACTCAAGTCTCGTTAAAGGAGATAAAATTTAACGAACCGTGCGTTTTATCACGCGCATTATTATTTATATAGTTAATACTTATTAAGATTCCATTCCTGCAACGTAAGTGATAATGTATTTCCGGGAAATTCTTACATTTCTCGTTCAATAAAGCTTTCATATAAATCATTATTTACACTTTCCTATCAAAGAATCGTTGATAACGAACCATTTGCGTCTCATTGTTCATATTTCTTCGAATGCTTTATGGATTTGTACAATTTGATTTTTTTTTAAACAAAACATGATTTTTTTTAAATATGACTAAGCTAATGAATTACAAAAATATCCAGAGAATTAACTTAAAGTTCTAACAATAAGTTTCACGCATTAATATTTATAAATTAGAATTGTTATCATTTTATTTCCTCAGAGTAAGTTAATTTTGTTTATATTAATTTATATTATACGTCGTATAGAAATCTATATATTCGTTTAATTAAAAATTATCCAATTTAAAAAGAAATTAGAATATTCGTGTGATAGCTGTTTTCCGGTATGTAACTCCTAGCATTGATGCAAATATAGTTGCTTAGTCAAATTTTCCTTGTATGAAGTAGCGCATTTGTGTAAACTGTGAAGGTACTTAGATATACCATGTTGTAATCAAATTTTATGAAAGTTTAAGCAAGAGAAAATAATGTATTACATAAGATTTCCGGTAATTTTCTAACATTTATGCAAATAGAGTTGCATCCAATATTTGTTGAATCGTTTACTTGAACTGTTATGTTTATTGCCAATTCTAATTTCAAAGAAATCTATAAACTAAACGTAATTATTCTCTTTTATATCTAATAAACGGGAATTATTGCAACGATTATGCAAAACGCTAAGCTGTTCTCTCTGTTCCTTTCTATTTCCCTCTTCATCTTTCGTGTTTTGTTTATTACATTGATAATGAAGTGTTCGGCGTTCTCGTAACGATCGTTCCAATTATAAACACGAGATTACTATTTCACTATATACAACAATGCCTCCGGGTTTATTTAAAACCACAATAACAACGCGATGTTCGCAATCGTCTTCGTTGCTTGGCAATAAAAAGAGTACTGAAGTTCGGCATTCGCGTGTCAAACGCGTTTTAACTACTTTAGTATATCTTAAGGTAGAAACTTTGATCATATAACTTGAAATTTCAATAACATCTTTATTTCAGATTAAATACAATGAATTTGGACGATGTGCTGGAGGAGCTGGGCGAGTTGGGACGCTTCCAGATCACGACGTATTTGCTAATCTGTCTGCCTGTGCTCTTCTCAGGAGGCAACAGTCTTTCTTACGTTTTTACAGCCGGCTCTCCTGATTACAGGTAAATATTTGATTGAATTGTCCAGTTCTATTTTTAAGTTTTCTCCTTGGATTTGATTGAAGGTGCCAAATTCCTGATTGCGAGAACAAGGTGAACCCAAAGTATGAGGAGCCATGGTTGCAGATTGCCATACCCAATATGTATAAGACCAATACAAGCTACAAGGCTGCAATGTGCACTCGATTCAAGCATGTGGGGAATGGGTGTGAGGTGGAGAATTTTCAGACTGACACTGAGGAGAGATGCCAGGATTTGGTGTTTGATGATGAGAGGACTATAGTGCAGGAGTATGATATTGTGTGTCCAGAAAACAGATATAAACTGTCGCTGGTAGGAAACAGCCATTTCTTTGGGATCCTGGTGGGATCGTTCACGTTCGGTGTTTTATCGGACAAGTACGATGATGCTGAAATATGAAATGGAATGTGTTGAAGTTTATATTCATAAAATTATAATTGCAGATATGGAAGAAAGTACATGTTTATATTGAGCATCTTCATCATGTCTCTAGCTGGGGTATCTCATGTGATGGCAACAAGTTACTACGGTTTTATGGCCGTGGCGTTTTTCCACGCCGTCGGAACGGCCGGAGTTTATCCGCTGGGATTCGTTATTGGTATTTCAATTGATGGTTTTGCGATGTGCGGTAAACTGTAATCTGAATTTGAACTCAGGCGTGGAATTGGTGGGCAGGAAGAAGCGCGAATTGACTGGAGTGGTGTTAAACTTCTTCTACGCGATTGGAGAAGCTCTTCTCGGAGTGATAGCTTGGTACACCAAGAACTGGATGTGGACGCAGCTGTTTATCTCGGGGCCTTGTTTCGTATTCATCCTCTACGTGTGGTAACCGAGCCGAAGGTTCCGCCTTCTCCTTCATTCATTTGCATTTAGTATAATTCCAGAATCCGTGAGGTGGCTGATCTCACAGAAGAAGCTACGAGAGGCCAAAGATGTGATCGAAAAAGCTGCAAGAATTAACAAAGTGTCCATATCCAAGGAGATGAACGACTGTTTCAAGGAACAGCCTCGCGGAGAAGTATTACTTTTTTACATTTTATTCCAATTGAACAAAAAGAGCGAATCATTAGTTCATGCAAATGAATTAAGTTTAGATAGTTAATAATATTTTTTTAAATTTCAGGATGATAATGGAAAGGTGGATCTTATGTGGCCAGCGATGAAGCAGATGTTGAAAACGCGAGTCCTGGTCATCCGATTGATAATCGTATTTTTCTTATGGTAAGTAGTAACTGTGACCTCTATATGTCATAATATTTAAATTACACTGAATTTTAGGGCCGCGAATGCTTTTATTTACTACGGCCTATCCTTGAATTCTACGAGTATGGTCGGATCGAAATATCTGAATTACATCCTGGGCTGTCTCATAGAAATACCAGGTTACATGATCTCCTGGCTGGCCATATCGAAGATCGGACGCAAAAAGTCCATCATCATCTGCCTCTTTGCGTGTTCAATCAATTGTGCTATCTCGGTGTTCGTTACTACAGGTAAGTTAGTTATTTAATTAGTAGATTCTAATTACTGGACCTTTTTTGTATATATTTTTAGAGTTGACTTGGTTAATTTTAACGTTGTTTTTAATTGGTAAACTAAGCATCACCGCATCGTTTGGTATCGTATACGTGTACACGTCTGAACTATTCCCGACGGTGATCCGAGGTGCGAGCATTGCCTCGGCCTCGACCATTGCCAGGTTGGGTGCATTCCTAGCGCCCTTCGTACCTCTGCTCGTAAGTTATTACTACCACAATTACACAATAGTTTGAACAATGAACAACAATAATCCTTGCAGGGTTTGTATGTGACTTACCTGCCTATGCTCCTATTTTCCGCGATAGCAGTGATAGCCGCAGGTCTAGCCTTCAAGCTACCAGAGACGCTCAACAAGCAGCTGCCGGAAACCGTGGAGGATGCGATCAACATCTAAGCTCTATCCACGAAATGCATAATTTTATATTAGTTTTTCTTTGTTTCGTTTTATAAGAAAAATAACAATTTTAGTATTCGCAACGCAGTTTGACTCCCTCGAAGCACGCCCTCATCCAAATCCCGACAGCATGTGCCCCCGAATCCGGAAACTTCCGATTGATCAATCGCGTCCTCTGCGCCGCCTCCTCCGCTGCGGCTACGCCCAGCCCGAATGCCTCAAGCAACCGATTCGCAGGCTCCTCCTGCTGCTCCAACGTCTCCTCGATTGTCATCAGGCACGCAACCAGCGGTACCAACATATTGTTCGTTGCATCCACAGTTTTCGTGTGACTTCAATTCAAATATTATACATTCAATTAACATTTAAATCGTATTACCTCTTCAACTTGGAAACTGCGTTAGAAAGGCACGATATCCAGATGGGCGATTCCATGGGCGATCCCGTCTCCAATTCGCCAACAGTATTCGCGGCAGCCTCGAAGAGTATCGCGTAAATGGCACCCAAACTCGCGCCAATCCTCTCGGCGATACGACTTAACGTCTTGAAGAATACGTAAACGTTCTCCAAGTCGATTTGCTTCAAGCGCAATCCGTCCAGAATGTCCTCGCACACGACTTTAATTCTTGTTCCTGTATCTCCATCGCCGCATTCGCCGTCGATGATGTTCAGTTGCCTTTCGCACGAAATCAAAGCATCGCACGCGAATTGCAGCACCAGCAGCAAAACGTTGGATTCCCTTGGTATCAATTTAGGTCCTTTGTTTACTAATCTGGGATTCCTCAGCACTCTCACCCTGGGTTTTATGGGAGTTTCCAACATTCCCACAAATCTGCCGACCCTCCATTCCGCCGCATCCGTCGGATAATCCAAATACTTGAGCCGTAACTCGTCGCACTTCAAAATCGTCAAAGACAACGCCTTCATATTCATTGAGCTCATGAAGCATCCATTGTAAATCCTCAAGATCCTCACGTTATTGTTCAAAAAACTCTTCACCACTTCAGCCAAAAACACAGTCTCCTCTAATTTGGAGACGCACATGTTGTTCATCATAAGGACATAATCTGATGCATCATCGAGAACCACCTTCTTCCTTAGCTCGTTCAGCATTTCCGCAACGATCGCTTTGGTCGTAGTCATCACCATGGTTTTAAATCCGCCCTCGCCGTGAAGACCTCCTCCAAACTCCACCTCGTAGTTCTTCGTATTCTTCACGCAGACGCACTCGTCTTCATCGGGTGCGGTGCTTGCTCTCATCGTCACCATAACCGTAGCCAAATCTCTTTGCAACTCGTCACAATACTTGTATATCTCCAGATAACTATTCTCCTTTTCTTCAGCCATTGCTGCTGCTATTTTCTGCACCAAAATAACACCCGAGAGTCCTTGTGGCTGATCACTTGTTTTACTGTTTGAAATTAACTCGCAGCCACTGCAATCATCAGACACAATCAGAAGCTTTACTTTGATACCCTCATTCAAAGCTTTCTCAGCAGCCAAACCAAAATTTAATGTGTCTCCAGAATTGTTTTGTATTATAATCAATATTCCAGTATCCTGTTGATAGGCTAGCTCCTTGACTATATTGTATATGTGATAGGCTGATGGGGCACTGAACAGCTCACCTTAAATGCATTTGCCACTTCAGTTTAATTATTTTTATATTTCTTATATTACCATGAACTGCAGCTGTTAGAAATCCATTGCCCACAAATCCTGAATATAAAGGTTCATGTCCACTACAACCACCAGACAACAGTTTTACCTGTTCAATTTCTGCATAGTCCCTTCGAATTATAGTATTTCCAATATCAAGAAGTGCCAAATGTGGGTTCAACAGAGTAAAACCTTGAAGAGATTCATTGGGGGCAGCTGAAGCATCATTCAGCAATCGATCAGCCTTGGCTATGCAATGCTGATGTAATATACTTTGGGACGCATTCATTTTTCCTCAACTACTAGAAAATTTTAAACCACAATGTTTTTATTTACGATTTTGACGTTGAAATTTTGTTGTATTAGATAACTTTATAAACTGGTTCTGTAAGTTGCCTATCTCCAATCTTTTATTATTTATATATAATACCTTTATTATTCCTAAGTTTATAAATTCATATTTTTATTAATACTTTACGATCATTATTTAGAAGCGATTACAATACTATTTGTTTAATAAATCTGTATAAGCGCACGACAGTAAATCCTCTTTTTCGATTTCCAATTTTGACATTAAATCATCGGCAATCTTTTGACCATCCTCGAGGGTTTGCTCCTGCTTCAAAACAACCTAAAAATGATATTAGTAAATACAAAAAATTAATTAACCAATAATGTGGAAAAAATGCGTGGTTGGTTTCGCAAATCACGCAAATTCTTTACTGCACCTCTAATTCCATGAAATCTCCAAGATTTTCAACTTTATCGACATGAATTCTGGTTTGACCAACTATGAACAGTTGGCGAATTTTTTTAACGTCCCCTATAGTTCCCAAAGCTTTGGATAGGACATTGTTCAAGGAGTTAACATTCGGTGCCTGGACATCGTGAAGCTCAAATTGAGATAGAGACGGTCCTTCCGCATCTGGTCTATCATAGTATATCAATTCTGCGTTTCCTGTCTAAATTAAAAATACTAGGCATGATTGTACATACTATAATAGTTTTACTAAAATTTTAGAGTATAGACTGCAAATGACATTCATTTTTGTAATCGCCTTTTTAATCTAAGCAATCAGAATAAAGCAGAGAGTGAACCGAAATTAATTTCTTTACGGTTACGTTAAAAGTAAATATTTATCGTTCCAACTTCGTTTTGTCTAAAAATCTCGGTTCAGTTTCGGTTCGGTTCCGGTTAAAATTCAAATTTAAAATCGAAAAAAAACAATTTAAATTAGTTAAAATCGAGTAAAACATCAAATATAACGATATACATTTTAGCACCGGCATACTACCATCAAAGTTTTTTTTATCGCAAAATAAAAATTTGAACGGGCAGAAGCCCTTTGAAGCAGTTGACTTTTTTGATTTGTGATATTTATACTATTCTATTGAGTTTTTTTTAAAATTTTGTAATGTGCTGTATTAATAAATATCCAGGTCCAGAGATATTCCATCCCAGGACACTTCACCGGTTTCGGTTTTCAATTGAGCAATTTTACGTTCCGGTTATAGTTACGGTTCTGTTAAAAAATCTGGTAAATTTCGGTTTTTGGTTTCGGTTCGACTCTCTGGAATAAAAACATGAAAAAAGTTGAGCCAATAGAGGAATATAATATATTTATGAATATATAATTATATCCACACCTACTCTTTTTTATTTTTACTATAATGTAAACTACCAAAGCATATTACCAAAATATTTTAAATATATTGACGAGAAAATTTTAAGCAATCAAATAAGAATCCACTGAACAATAATGAACTAACCTCGAATCGGCGTAATTTTAATCTTCCCAGCGGGGCTTTATAAAATGTATCATGCTGAGGGATGCTGACACCCTCTGAACCACTCAACTCCTTCGCTTTAGCTAAAATCTTGACCATGTCTCTAATTTTGGCCTTAATTTCAACATTTCTCATTTTGCTGTTTTTTTTAGTATTTAGGAGTATAAATCTAATGCAAACGGTTTTGTATTAAAATTTTATATACATTTAAGCTAGATGTATTGCATACAATACATTATTTTCCAGGGTTGTCCAACATTTGATATATTATCAAATGATAATAAATAGCAGAAATCCTATTAGACTAAAGTTCATAAATTGTATTCCTCTTTCAAAATAAAATGCTCGAGTGATTATTTTACGGGAGGATTTAGTTTAGCCAAATACAAACATTATCGAAGGTGGTCATCCCTGAAGTCAGAGCGTAGTCCAAAAACTTAACCTAAGAAAAAGTGTAATTTAAATTTCAAAATACTGCGATCATAAAATGCTGATTCTTCGACGGATTTCCTATCAGCTTATGAGAAGCTACAAATTAAGACCGTCTACATTTTTAGCGGCGAAGAAATTAAAATTTTCACCCAGTATAAGCACGAATTTCATCAGAAACTTTCACACTAACACTGCACTGCATGAATACCATGAAGAATCCTGCTATATAAACGATGATGAAGCTTTTGATTCTGAAGAGTATTTCAATAATATTTTAAACCAAGATCAACCGATGCTGGTGAAAGACATTCTCTATCCAAATTCCAGTGATCCCCTCATAAATGACATCAAGAAGTGCTCCTGCGTGCAAGATGTGTTGAACTTTATCAACAAATTTTCCAATATCCTTGATTACACCCATCATGCACAGATTGTGCTTGTGCTCTGGGATCTGCAAAAGATGTTCTGTCACATAAATACAATAACAAATGAAAAACCAGAGATCAAAGCACTCTTGAATGATTATATTTGTCAGCTGCTAAATCAGGAGGAGATCAAGAGTTTGTTGGAATCAATAAAGGAGGATGAATTTGATGATGCAAATGTACTTAGTGCTACTCTACTATATTTGCATAAGATTGGAGTGGATGTGGGACATGACACTATGCAGAAATTAATTAGGGAGTTGGAAGGGAAACTTTGTGAAGATTTTTCTGTGGTTGGAGCCTCTAGGTATACGCAAACAGTGTTCAGCAATTACAATTTAGCCTCATACTTTTATTGCAAAAACCTTATACCACATATTTATAATTTTATTGGTAATTAATTGCAGTGAAACATTGTTTTGTTGTTTAAATTATAATAGGTTTTTTTCTGTTTTGTTTTAGATAAGTGTGATACTGCTGAGGATATTAGGTCCATTTCAATTTGTTTAAATAATCTAAATAAGATAGTCACTGAAGAGGTGTTGGAGAAATATAAGAATAAAGTGAGGGGTCTGATTGAGAATGGGGTGATCAACAAGAACGAACATGTGACTATCCTGAAAGTCGTGATGTTTTTGAATTTTCCACATTGGAGGTACAGAAATACATTGCTGATCAGCCAGTGCATCATGCAGTTGCAGAACCACATTAATATACTGAATGTGCATCAATTAATTAATGTTTTCGACGTGGGTTCTTATTGATTGCGAGTGTTGATGATGATGTAAAATGTCTGGTTTGATTGTAGGTGTTGCTGAAGAACTATGAACCAGCGGAGATTGTGAACGAGACGCAAAGATGCGCGTTAAAGTTTTTACATCAATTGGACAGCGATCAGACGGGGTCTCTTGAGGTGCGCTTGAAGTTGCTCTCGTGCATCGCGTCCTTTTCGTTGCCTTCACAGCGGCCGCAATTCATTAATATTGTGAAGAAGTTCATGGAATACGACATGTCGGGTCAAAACCTGCTGGACTTTTTTAAGGTGCTATTGTACATGAAGAACTCGGATCCGCTAATGTGCAAAGCCTATTGGACGAAACTGCTCAAGGTGATGGAGCACAATCTGGAGTTCAAAAACGCATATCTGCTTAAGGTTTGCAACAACTACATCAACTTTCATCAGAGCACGAACCTGAGGCACGTAAAATTAGAGAAGCGGCTGAACCAGTGGTTGGAAGGTGAGATTGAGCAGGGCATCATCAATTATATCCCGGCGAGGTTCGCGATGCTCTCTTCATTCGTGTTGGCTTATGGAAACGACGTTTCCATTCTTAATCACGTGGTGAACAAACTGAGCATCCAGTGGCAGCAAATCAACACGGTGGACTGTTATAATCTGAGCAGGAGCTTCCAGATAGGTTTGTATCAATCTCAGAACCGACTGCTGCAGTCGCGGTACGTGAACATCTTCAATGCTACCATCGACAAGTGCATCAAACGTGATCTGCAGGAGGACGAGATCAATATGAGCAAGCTGCAACTGCTGATCAAGACGATGATGTGTCGGGGAGCTGGTCGCTCTAAACACATGATGTCGAAATTGATGCAAGCCAAAGTTAACAGCGAAGACATGTGCTCCAGGATCATCAAGTATATGTGCTATGCTCTTCTCTCATCCAACTTCTTCCTGCCCAACATTTTGGACGCGATGGCCGATTATGTCTCGCGATCCAAAAATTACGTGATGGCCGTTAACGCCGAAAAGGTCATGTACCTCTGCTACAATTGCGGATACATTCCGAAGAATTCGGAAAAGTTTTTTAACAGTTTCTCCGATTTAATCGTCAGGTAAATGTGAACGCAAATTTCTAACATCATTTTAACACAGATTTACTTCATACGTGTTAAAGGGACCAGGAAAGAATGCCGGGTCTCTCCTACATACAGAGCTGCCTCGGATTAAGCTATTTTAATTACCTTTCGGACACGTTCATTAAGCAGATTTTCACGCCGCAATTCCTAGAGAAATTAGACGCAGAATTACTCAACTGCTACTCGAAGGTACGAAAAACTTAATTGCAACTATTCCGATTACAATTTTCTTAATTCACAAAGGACATTTACTCGGAGAGAGTTAGGAATAGACTCATGTTACTTAATCGGACTGTCTGCATCGATTATCCGGAATCGAACGTGCCCTGGTTTCATCAAAAGTATATAGATGAGGTTGAACGTAAGGCGACTTTAAGTAAATGAAAAATTATACAATGAAAAATCTACGTAAATGCTAATTAACTTAACTTGTTTCAGTCTCACAAAATGCCTTCTACGACCGCAGCTTCTCCTTCAAGGTGAAACTCTACCTGATCAAGTATTTCCAAAACTCCAAGAATATCTTGAGCGATGTCATAACACCGTATGGTTATCACATAGATTACGTCGTTCAGGCCAAGGAGGACGTCAAGTGAGCACTACCTTATTCTCTTGCAGGTCACGGACGAACGCTTTGCCTATTGATTCCATTTATTCCAGATACGCTGTTCTGCTGATGAGACCCAAGGCATTTACAAAGCTGCATGTGCAACTGAGAGGCATGTACCAAACGAAGGTTCGACACTTGGAGATGTTCGGATACAAAGTGGCCTACGTGCATTTTGATGAGTGGAAAGATTTAGTTTATGGCGAAGATAAGATTAATTACATTAGAAACCTCTTCGAACCAAACATGCACGAAACGAATAAATAACACATTTTATGAAATATTTTTCTTTAATCTTCATTTACCTTCAATTCAAAGCTTAAAAACAAAATGAGTCGCTTAAGAAGCGACGTTTCGCATAACAAGTGGCGAGTAGCGACGAGAAGTCCCGGATGTTCACCTGCCAAATCAATTACAAGACTTTTGTACATATATTCTTGTGTATTTTTTGAACCATCTTTGCTTTTTTGTCATCTTTTTTTATTTATAGCGGATTATAGTTTACAAATATAATTTGTGCGTCCTGTGAAAGCAAAACTAAAATGTATTTCCAAACTTGTGTTAGGGCATTATTATTTTAATTTTTCCAGAAATTCTGTAATTGTTTAAGATGAACGATCATAAAATTTATAAATTGTACATTCACTTTTATTGCAGATGCAATAATTTCAATGTACCACCAAAATGTATTTCCAAACTTGAGTTAGGGGATTATTATTTTAATTTTTCCAGAAATTCTCTAATGGTTTAAGATGAACGATCATAAAATTTTTAAATTGTACTTTCACTTTTATTGCAGATGCAATAATTTCAATTTACCACACTCCACGTGATCTTGCGCATGCGCACGTCTCGCAACTTTTGGGTTGGCAACGGAAATCCCCAGATCTGGAGTATAAAGAGATGGGTATATATACGTTGCTTCGGACCAGAACAGGACAGAAGCAAGTTGTCAGTGAGAACAGCTGTTTGTGGTATTGAATTCGTCAGTATCATCTAAATGTAGTGAAGTGTACCACATCCCAGTGGCCGTGCTCATAACATAAATCTATAATATTTCAAGATTTCATCGTCGAACCACACAATTTTTAATCACAATCATGGATTTCGGTACGCTCCTGAGCAAGGCTCAGAAAAATGGCCAGGGTTCAAAGAAAGAAGTATGTATATATATGCAAATATTTACGACCCAGACTCATATTCATTGTCGCATTCATTCTGTTCTAGATTAAATATTATTCGACCAAATTTGAACCTCCGAAAAAGGAGCAGCGCTCGAAGACACTTTCTGTGAACATCCAGAAGTTTCTTGCCAGGAAGGAACAGGAGGAAAAGCAGAAGACAAACGATGCCAATAAACGCAGGGATCAACTGCTGGAGCTCAGATCCAAAGACAAAAAGGCCACCAGAAGGGTGAACGTTATGCTAAAGAGAACGAAATCGGCGAACCAGTCAGTGATACAGGACGCCGTAGATTCGGATAACACTGCCATCACGTTGGCAGGTGCATGCCAACCCGATGAGGATGATTACGGATACGTGTCTCAGAGCGCATCAGAATTCTACAACAAGATGATGGAGAAGTACAGCAAGATGCCTGATGAACCAAAGTTCAGTTTGGGCAAGAAAAAGGTTAGCACCAATCTAAGCAACA